>NC_135049.1:3738333-4072916 GCF_051014685.1 Ptiloglossa arizonensis
TTGAAATATTCGTTTACAGAGAAATTCTTATTCAAAGTGTAATTATCGTCCTGTCAGTAGATAGTCTGCCAGCACATAATGTGATTCATTTACGACTGTCTCATTTTTTTTCTCTCTCTGTCTTGCTGCCTGAGCAGAAACGACTTCGTTCCTTTCTGTTTATCACAAACTGACTCATTAACCAACTACTGGCTTTGTTGCACTTTTCTTGTCCCCTCTTTTCTCGCTTTCCTCCACTCTTGGACATCCAACGTCCCTTAGATGGAAATATACCTTGTTAGAGTGTGACACAAAATTAATTGAAATCCTTTGTCGTGGACTGACGAATCTGGAAAGAATGCCTTCTCGAAGATTTTTATTCCTTTTCGTACGTGCCTCGCTTAATTGAATATCATTGTGGTATATAAAAATTAACCAGAAATGACTGTTTTCCATTTGATCACGGAAAATTTTTGTGACCTCTTCAAGCTTCCGAGAATTCTTTAACGAAGAAAGAAAAATCTGATCTTGAGAAAAACAAGAATAAATTATCCCTTATATTGAAAAATAACTTTACATTCGTTTGGTGGCTAAACTTTTGGTAACTCGTATTAATATTTCAACTCTTCCAATAATAACTTCTTCATGGCTGTTACCCGAGACGGCCTCACGAATTGAATTGCTAACTCATTTAAAATGATTTCTCTGGGAACATATTTATGTTTCTTGTGCAAGTTCAGACTGAAACAAAATGCATCAAATGTAACTCGAAATATTAATTAGATCCAAGGGAAAGTACAGTATTGATGTCTCAACGAATAAAGGAATTTTAATTTTCAAAATCTCATTCCCTTGTCAGTAGATAAATGATTTAGGGATAATTCACGTCCTAGATGCAGTTTCAATATCAACAATGACATTCTGAATACTTTGGTCGAGTCACGTTCCACTCGAGCTATTATACACTTGACAAGAAAACTGTCCTCATAATACGACAGCAGTCCAGTATGTCATGGCATAGGCAAAATGAAAATATTAGCGCAGTGTACCTTTCAATAGTCAAACGAATGTTATAAGCTTTGCAGCTTTGACATTCATTTTTATTTATTATTACGTAATACAAAATGATCCTTTTATATATGGTGTCTTGAATGAAAAATTAACTTTTTATCATAATCAAAAGCAAAACACAATGCTCATAATTTAGTGATCTAAGCAGGCAACTGTTATTCTTTCTCAAAAAGTGGACAAGGTGTCGCGAGAGAAAAATATTACAACGAACTTGACATTGTGCATCGAAAATCGTCAATAAAGCAACAAGCTTTAATGAATCGTAAATTGCTAATTTTGTTCGATGATAACGCAAGACTACATGCGATCGATACATACCTCCAAAATAGTAGAATAATTAAAAATCATCTATATAAAAATAAGTATAATAAATAAATAGAATAAAAGTAGAATAGTAGAATAAAAAGTAGTAGAATTTGTTCAGTTCTCTATTTTGACGATAACAATGACATTTTGATCATTAGAGAGCATGATTTTTATCAGGTATAAACAATCTGCAAAAAAATGCTAAATATTGCATATGATTGAAAAATATTCAGTTGCGACTGTTGGCTGTTACCCTTAACTGTTGGATATTACCAGTTTTTGAAAATAAGCATTTTGCTGGAACGGACAGTCCCTAGAATTAATAGATACTGTCTGTAATAAAATGTTCAATTAACAAAACGCAGCATCTCCAGGAAATGAAATACTTGTCTTTATCGTAAAAAGAAAAATGAAATTCATTTAAAATTCGAAAAAAACGAACAAAATTTATTCGTGACTCGAGTCAGAAGATTCAATTTCAAAAATCTCTTCAAAATTAAACATTTTGGTGCAAACCTAACCCAGACCTAACTACGAGAATTCTGTACACTGCGTCTGCGGAACTATCGAATCTTACTATCGGAAGGGTTAAATACTTATTTTCGCGCGGCTCGAGTCATCCCCACCCTTTACTTTATGTTCAAGACATTAGCGGCTCCCCACTCCACTCCTAATCTCCTCACGTAGACTCGAGTCATCCCCACTCCGTTCTCACGAGCCGAGCGCAAAACGCGTCAGCTGCTCGCCAGTCGTCTGCGCGACGTTGGTAGGAAGATATTAATTTTTTTTCTTTTTGTTGGTGTTGACGGTAATTTCGACGCGCGATCACATCTATGTGTGTTTCCACCCCCGGTTCTCCCGAACACGTCGACGTTGAGTGTGTTTCGTGTTCATTGTAATCACTATGTGCCGTCGAGGTCCGAATATTTACGCAATTAATATATTACGGCGCGTCACAACGTAATTTTCCGAAGTATCGACTCAACGATAAGAACGATAATGGAGGTTACCTGCGAGAACCTTTTCCCGAGAACGATGCGGTGGAACGGTGAACGAACAATCGAGGATCCCAACGCTTGATCCAGTGCTCCCTCTCTTTTTTTCCGTGGCTGTTTTCAAAATGGGACTGGCAGGTAAATGTTTTCTCGATAAGAGTAAACAGAAGCTCTTGGTAAGTTCGAGATGCTCTTCTCCGCTTACTATGCAGATCGTCCCGACAGTAACGACGACGATTGATAGACTTATTATTGACTTTTTTTCCGTGCATCATTGATAAGTATTTGCTCCACGACACGCTGGTGTGTTTTTGCGTCTACTCTGTTAGTTTCGTGAAATATAATACAAAATATTTAGTCACTAATTTTTTCCATTAAATTGTGCAACATTTTGTATTGATTTTGAGAACGAAGTAGATATGGATTCTTTATACAGACAGACGTGACTTTTTACTTCTTTTCTATTTCTACGCATTTGTTTTCTTTCCCCCCCTCCCCCCATCAATCACTACTCATAGGTATTTGCCGAGCAATAACTTGAATAATTTACGTTACTTTGAAACAGACTATACAACAATGATTTTGAAACTGAATTTAAACAATAATTTCTTTTCTCTGTGAAATTAAACGCGTTCGTTTTGAATTTCTGAATATATTGTTTTTATAGATTTGTTAAATAAAATATAAATAATCTTAATAGTTACTAACATTCGTATTTAGAAATTTCATATATATAAATGAGGTTTATAACCATATATAGTTTGTATCTCGCCTTTGTTGTTAACGTTTTTTTCTTATTTTATAAATCGTACGTAGTTATTTATCATTAACAATAATGTTAATTATTTTTTAAATTAAAACTGGAAATGTACATTTTCATGTTTTAGAATGCTTTTCACATATTGATATAATTCTATGAAAAACGTGAAAAATATTTGTTTTACCGGTGGCAAAGTTACTTTATTTGTTTTTTCTTTTTTTTTAAGCAAATCGTTCGTATTTGAATTTCATTTTTAGTTCGATACTTCAATATCATTAATTTGATTTCGAATGATATATTTTTTTATGTATCTTCCAATAGAAACTTCTGCAACGAATAGAATAATCTGCGGTACAAGATCATCCTCGATCATTAAAGGATAGTTACAAAGAAAAATATTCTATTTCAAGAGATAGTTGTAATGGCTCAAAAATTTGCGTCTTTACATATCTATCAAGTTCTAATTCGAGGGTTCGAAATAGTGACCTTGAACAATGATATATGCTCAGCAATTTGAACGAATTTTCGAAGTAATAACTCTCGTTGTTGTCTTGTTATACTTACAATTAGAACAAGGATACTATGAGAAATTTGTTGTGTACCGTGTTGTATTATTTGTTTGCGTATCATGTGGTATTGAAGGACATGACCGTTAGGTTATAGAATAATAATAAGTGTACCTACAATAAAATACCAAAAAGTAACTAATGCATGAAAATGTTGCAATAAACAAAAATGAACTGTGAAATGTAATTTCGAATATTTAAATTAGAACTTAACGAAGATTTAGCAATATAGAAATTGTCGAAATGTTTAAAGATGATCTTGTACTACGGATGTCTTCGTTGCAAAAAACTTCTACTGGAAGATACATAATATAATATATCGTTCCTGAAACAAAAAAAAACCTCAGGACAATATGGTCTGTGAAATCGAATCACTTCTGCCTAAAACATTTTTTCTATCTTTAACAATAAATGAGTTCTTCAGGTGGTTTGTCCTAAATGCCTTGTCCTACATATAGTGTCTAAAAAATATAGATGCATCGTTATGGTTGCACATGTTCATGAATACAATTATGTATAAGATTTATAAACATTGAATACATTGACACACGAGTTACATGACCTCAAACCTAGAATAGCATAACACAAACTTTTATTAGTTCCTTTTTCGTGGACTGTTTCGATATGCACGGATGTGTGTTATTTGTGGAACTTTTCTGTTCGCAAAAAATGACTTCAAAGTTCCATCGGGTACATGTGCTCTTGACTTCGGATTAGTATAGCAGATCTTGTTACTGACCATACCTCGCTTGTTGTGTTACAAATTACTATTAACAAATTATTATAAACCTACGATAGGTTTACCTACGTAGGTAAATTATTTATTTTTTACGAAGATTTAGCAATATAGAAATTGTTAAAAATGTTGCATATACTGCCACACACATAATTGCATCTTATGAAGAAAACTTTTGTGTTTTGAAACACTATTGTGTTTTGCGTATATAATTCTTTGAAAATTAAAATGATTTTTATCTTTAATTCCTCAATACTTCGACTACAAGTTCATAGTAGTCGGTAGTGATGTCATCTGTGAACACAAATACTTTGTACACTAATTCTCAGTCAAGAGTACCCGACAGATTTTCGATGTTTTATTTTTAAACGAGACCGCATTTGCGAAAACATTATTCTACACTATCTACGTACTTTTTCACAAAGGATCACCCATTAATACCAATAATAACGGATTGTTATGTACCAATACAGATAAATCACTAATGATATATCAGTATTTTCATAAATCGGCATGACGTAAAGCCTATAACTCTATTCATGTCATTATTCTTATAAGTGTTACTTAAACATAACAAAAAAATATCGATATAATAAAATATTTTGTGATTTGGTATAAGCCCATGACTACAAAAATATAGTACTAATTTATTCTGGTTCTCATTATTATCTTTTATCTTTCATTCAGAAAGAATTTACGTGTATGAACTTTGTGTAGTATTATTTTTGACAGATTGAGTATTCACCAAAAAATTTCTATTTATCTAACTTTCTTTCTCTGTTATTTTCGAATTAATTTTTCAACGTGTATTCAGTTACACAAATATAATTTCAAAATGAAAAGGATTTTTAGTCATCGTATAATTCCGAATGAGAAAGTAAAATATTAATATTTTTCTACATCGACGATATACTAAAATGTTAGTGAGGGTCATTTTTAACGCTAAGTTCGAAATAACCTTTCATTTTTTTAAATTATGCGAATAAAAAACACAGATGAAATGATTTTCGTGAGTATTATATTATCACATCTGATATAAATTTCCTCACGAGTACACGAAACACTCTGCAGCTGTAAGAAGCTCAACGATATAAAAATAATCTTAGCGTTAATGGTAAATAATCTTTCGGCGTAAAAATATCTTATAGGGATTCGAAAAGAATCGTGTTATATTTAGCTTGGAAATAATTCTTTTACGTTATAGTATATTTTATGTAAACTTGCTCTACTGTTATGTGGTTTAGTTTAGAAGAATAGTATAACCACATGTTTTTGGCATATGTTTTGTATTTTATCATTGTTTAATCATTTTTAATCTTTTTTTTCTACTTATTAACTATAGAAGATGATAGCTAGTTTTCTGGAATTAAACTTATTTGTCATAACATCTACTACAAAGTGTAGATATTAGTCGATCCAAGGAAATAATAAACAAAAATTGTTTCTACCCTCTTATTAGGCCCTTGTCAAATCTTTAATATCTTATGAAATTAATAAAAACATTAAAATAGTCTTTTAAGACTATTTTCAAAGACGTAAATTTCTTTTTGGACATTTCAGTCTTTCTTGTAAATGACTGCACTTGCTCATCAAGAAACTTTTTCTGTTAACTATATCTACAAAAAATTTGTATGAAATATAACCGTGAAGTAAATCTTACACGTACATCGTTGAAAATTTATGTTAAATATTTGAGAAATAGAATAAATTACGACAGTATGTATTAAGAAAGACGTCACTATTGGGTGTTCAAGTATAATATTATGCATTTATTATCTGAGAGTGACATAATTTTGTGGCTGACGAATCACTGTATTACACATGGAATCGCGATAACGTTTTGGTTATTGGGTACTATTTTCGAGCGTTCCTCTGCTTACTTATGATAATGCCGTTTCCACAGAACAAACGGAAGGGGAACTGCGAATTAACAAGTAAAAGAAGCTTTTAGCTAGAAGAGCCTGCATTAATTATTAATACTGTTAGTCCGCCGTGTAAACGCGTCTCTGAAAAATACGAAGTATATTCGTTTCGACCTTTTAATTTCATTCCGTTATTCGTCGACCTTGCGTTTTGATTTTCAGAGAAAGAGAGAATTAAAAAAAAAAAAAATGCATCATACCAAGTTCGCTGTGTCTTTCCGTTTTGCTGTACTTTGACAAACTTTACAATCATTAAAACTACATGGGTGGTTAAAATTAATTTAACGAAGCTAATTGTTTTTCGAGGCATCACGTTCCGTGACATGCTTGTAGTAAAATTGTTGTTTCATCTTTTTTAGTAAGTTGTCGTAATGAATAATGTAATCACATTTCTATAATCATCGGTTTAATCAACACAATTATATTCAAGCAGATCATTCTGTTAATTAATTCGAGTGTGAATACGAGAAAGAAAAATATGTTAAATTGCAGTATTTAAAGGGCAATCCTGTTGTTTTTAAAAGACTTTGGTTTAAATTAATTGAAATTCAAAATTAATTATACAATAGATATGATTACGGTTTATATTTCATATAAATACGGTTTATAATTTGTAGCAAATTTTATGATATTATATTTAATCTTCATCGATCGATTTTTATTTCTGTTTTAGTAAATCCAGTGAGACTATTATTATTTTGTTGAAAATTTTTGTAGATGGAAATATACTTGGTTCTCCGTTTGCTATTTCACTTATCTCATTCGTTACATCAATTTTAAGTAATGTTTGGATTAGTTTATAATCGAACTTGATTACATCTACTGTTTATCCAATAAAGTGACTCACATTTGTTAAATAGAATCGAAAAATTGCACGTGTTAAGAATTTCAAATTTTACACGTTACTAGTTTTTTTGGCACGTTCATTCTTATTATCCTTGCTTTCACTTTTATGCGTAAAACTCTTTCGTTTCGGAATAATTTAGTACCGGTAATTAGGTAACATTCGAAATTTCACAGGGAAGATTTATAAACTGAATTCGACTGATTGAAAACTAAAAATATTTGCATGTGAAAAATAAGATAATCGTTCGATTTTATTACATTTGGTTTTTGTAAAAATTCACTTCGTTTTAGTAGAAATTTAAATTTTCGAAGAAATCGTCTAATATTTATACTTCGTAATGATTTTTCTATCGCAATATATTTCATATTATTTCGTTCCCATGTGATGTCTGTGACGTTACTCAAACATCACTTTAACCCTGTAAGTGCTTGGGCTTGAGCATTTAACGCACGCGCAGTGTGCGTAAATTTGTTAATCCCGTTTATTAAGCATATTTGTCGAACACGCATAGGCGTCTCTTATAAAAATTGTATCAATTGATTGACTGCTTTTTAAGGGTTTGTAGAACCAAACGGATTAAACGTATTTCATTTCCATGTACCTCGCTATGTAAATATTTAGTTTTCAATGTTCGTGTACGACATTGCTTTTACGCGCAGAATAACAAACAGATTTATGAAAATAAATGATGTAATCTGTACTTAAATTTAGATCCCTACTTCAGTCGTTTAAGTTTTACAATTTCACCGAATTTATTAGCGATAAAAGATTATTTACTGGGGACCTATACGAGGGTTGCAACATTGGAGAAAGAATAAATTATTTCATTGCACTACGTATTCTTTGGAATATTATTTCCAGAAACAAATTTAATGTATCATACATAAGCTAATCATTATTTTCTTAAATAAATTTAAATAAATTATTTTCTTAAATATTTCTTATGTCGTTACTTGTTAAGCGTTTAATCGTTTAATTATAAGTCTCTTGAATGGATTGAACAAAATACTTATTTAATTTAAGTGCTTTCGTCCATTTTTTAGTAAGGATTTTGAACCTTAATTCAAAAATAAAATGTACATCAGAAGTGTAGTAAAACATTATTTTATTAAATACACAATGTCTATTATGATTTTTAAATATGACGTAGATTGATAAAATTTTGTTCGAATAATAGATGCCGAATGAAATTATTATTCTTTTGAACTGTTATACAAATAAACTTTTATTCGTTTAACGTGAAACATACTTTGATTGTGCAATTCAGATTAAAATAATTACCGAATAAGTAACACATCGAGATTCGTTTATCTTTTACGTGTTAGTCGAAATATAAATACTTAATTATTTTCCAATTTTCTCGATTGATCGCTCCATCTCGAGTTGCCTGAACGAACCAATAGAAACACACGAGTTATCTCTGAAGCAAGAGAAATACACGAGTTATCTAATACAGGTCAAGGTCATTTATAGCGTTTAATTGTGTAAAATTTTTAATCCAGGTGTACCTTAAACCAATGTTTGAATATGTTTATTAAATTCGATTAGGTAAATTTCGTGGAATTCGATCGGAAATAATATCCGGTTAGCAAGCTGGAATCCAGTGGTTCATTCGCTTACGTAATATAATATAATGGGACACGCACGCGACGTCTCTCCCTCCCCCTCTCTCTTCCTCTCTGTCTGTTTCTCCTGCAGTGCAACTGTCGTACTCTCACTGGTCGTGTCTGCTTGTCTCTTTCTCCCCGCGGCTTTCACAATTCATATTAACTTCGTAGATGAATCAATTGGTCACCTGAGCCCGAGAGACAGTACGAAGCGTGCACGAAACGACGGGTCAAAATCGAGGATTGAAGTGAAAAGTCGACAAATTGCTAAATAGGAAACCGTTGAAAAATAAAATAAAGTTTTGATCGTTGTTTCGCAACGAGGCCTTCCCGGTTCAATTATCGTCAACGATCGATTCGATTCAGAAAAATATCGATCGCGTGAAACAAGTATTTTCTTTGTTTTTTGTCACCATTCGCAGACACAGTCGTGAATTACACGTAGTTTCGTATTCAGGTTTTGGACATCGTAGTGTTTTAATGATTGCTTCATGCATTGGCCACCAAATAACCTGTAAAAGTTAGTACAAAAACTATTACAAAAAGTGTAATAGTCAGTGACTAATTTTATTCTGTAATAAATTGAACTGTAAAATATTGCATAAGTTTGTTTAGAAATTAATTTAGACTGCGCTTTCATATTGAACTTATTTCTAGTTATTGGATAATAATTTGTCAAATATTTGAATTCTTCTTTAATTATCCTTTACTTTAATCATTTTCCTTTACAATTATATAACTAAAATGTGTTTATATATTCTAATATATAAACCATTTGAAAAGTAGAACAAAGATTACATTGTTTATACTATTTGCTTTAAAATATATATTAATCATTAATAATTTACTTAAATGTGTCACGAAATATTTTCTTCAATGAAATTTGTCGGTATGATGTTCTACTATTAATCGACGTATCATAGTTTTCTAAATATATTCAACAAAATCTTTAAAACGTGAATAGAAAGAAAGTACGGAGAATGTATACATATTTTGTAGCTCGAAAATGAAAGCGAAGAAACCTCATTTAACTTGGAAATATTAAACACAGTATGATCTTGAAATGGAAAGTTATACAGCACGGGACAAAATGATTTCCATTCCGTAAACTTACACATTACTCTACGATAAATGAAAATGTATAGTATAAAAGAGATGCTGCATTTAAAATAACATTTTTATCATAAAACATGTTGATTTTTATATAAAAAGACTGTATTTTCCCTTTTCACGATCTTGATTCAGCTTGATAATAAAACATGTTCAAGGGGCAACTCAGGGACAACATTTTGAAATGTCGGACCAGATCTAGGTTAAGCTATTTCAAACATTTTTATCTAGAAATATTTCGCGAAACATTCACTTTTCAATATCCGAGGAACTGATTTATTTCTAATAATATGAATTTGAACATGTAGTTGCGTCAATGTGCTTGCAAGAAGAGTGGAGTTATAGGAAATTGGATTTTTCTAAACTTTCTTCCCATCAGCAGCTTAAAAAGATACACGTGCATTTAAGTGGTCCCAGTTTCTAGAACTAATCTTTGTTGTTTCTTAAACAGAAATTTTTTAAATATTTTTTAAATATTGCAATATTACCATTATATATTTTTATAATTAAAATTAAATCAATATCAGTTGTATTCGTTTAGATAGCTCGTTGATAATGCAATAAATGTCGTAGAGACTATTAACACGTTCTTGTTGTCTCTAAAAATTTTCATTAAAAAATATTTCAGAACTGTAGATTTGTATTGACTGAAAACTGTAACAAACCTACGTGAACCTGTATCGATACGAGTAGACCATACAAGAATAAAGTTAAAAGGGAAATGATTTTTCATTGTTAAAATTTTCAATTTTTCAATTCTGTTTTATCATACTGCTTTATATCGAGTTTAAATATTGAAAGTGCGAGAAATGTTCAATAAACAATTAATTCATATACCAATGGAAAGACATGCTATGAAACGTCTTCATCCTTCACGCGTGGAAAACTTTCCATGTTTCTTGCTTGTAAACGAAGTCGATGCCTTTTATCGCCCCACTAAAGATTTCTTTCGCTTCGAACAAAAAACGCCATTGCTTTTTTCCAACGTCGACAGAGTTGATTTTCATAATTAGCCTCCCAGGAAAGGTCACGTTCGAAGCGTTTCGTAATTTCATTCTCACTCTCGTGCTTTCATTTCTTTTTCTTTTTTTTGCTAAATTTGGAGTCGTTGATAAATTCTATTTATGATTCGCATTGAGTTCGTGACTTTAATAAATTCTACGACTTTCAAGCATATTAACTGTAAATATAAATTTTAAATGATAATAATTAGGAAAAGAAAATTATCGAATAGTATTTTAATGTAAGTAGCGTCACACAGTGCATTTATCTGTATTTGTTGATAAAAATTCTACCCTATTGATAATTTCTAGTAATAATTTTTAATTTATACACTTGCATCGCTATATTGGGTTTAATAAGTGTACACAATAAATATTTTACCCATCTGTTACGCAGAATTTAGTGGATTAAAAATAATACTTCTAAATTTGTTTTTTACTGTTATCTTAACGTTAACTTTCTTTATTTTTCAAATAGCAATTATAGATTTTTGTTAATATTTTGTTTACTGTTTGAAGCTACTACTTCGTTGCTGCATCGAATTAATTCTGGCTGCCAATATTCTACGTTGACAATTCACTAAACACAATTAAACAACATTCCTGTGATATGATGATCCAGACGCTTTAGTCAATCTCATCAATAAAGATTTTAATAAGGATTGGCTCCTCAGAAGGTCACAAAGCTTTTCTAGGTGCAGTTTTTCCGCGAAGAATCGTATCCGTGACCCTAAGCAATTATTTACACACTACAAACGTGTGTTTGCTTTCGAACATCTTTGTTGAATGTGACATTCTTGTTGGACATTCAATAGCGAATGGTAGGTCAGTGGATCGTGGTGAACTCCTTTCGTAAGAAATCGTCGTTTTTCTTGCATCTGTTACGCATTACTATGAATACAAGATGATCTATTAGCCTATTTAGATCGAATCTTTAATTCATTTTCGTATGCTTCTCAGTCATGTTAATGACCGTTTAGTTATGAGATTTGTACAGGTTGCTAGATCTTAAAACTCGTTACAACTCGGAGATACGATTAAATTTGAGATATGTTTATGTGATTTTATTTTATTATTTCTAAATGCTAAATCTATCCCTGAAGTGAATTGACAGAATCATTGTTTTTTATTTTATACTGCATGTATACAAGTATTTCAATATGATTAAAGTCTTCTTCGTAATGCATAGAAAATAAACATCAATTTTGAAGAAACAATAGTTTGTTATTGACTAGGTTAATTGAACAAAATTAAAAGCTATTAAAAAATGGTAAATTCTTGGAGTGAATGTTTGATATCGTTATTTTTAGTATAAATATTTTTACTCATTGAAACAGGAAGTAAGAAATGCGATACGGTACTAAAAAATTCAAGTTAAATAATACTTTACTTTTTTATAGAACAGCAAAGTCAATGATACATTAATCTCTTAATTCGTACAAGATGAAAGTTCAAAAATAATGTACATACAATGCACTGAATATTTATAAAATTAATAGCATTTTTTTCTTTGCTGAATTTCTATAAAAAATTAATGTAGATAATGATCGATTAGTCTAGATTGTACCGAAAAGGTAAATATTCTTTTTCACGGACGTATTTTATGAGATATTCCGATTATCGATGTTTTCTAACCGGGTGATTAATTTAACGCAGAGACGTAATTCATAAAAAGAAAACTGCCATCACGTATATGTTAAATAAACCAAGCCAAATGACCTTGGACGACAAACATCATGTCTTAATAGGAAAAAGGAAAAGATGTAAAAGCTGTATATGTTTCGGTATAAATATGTACCTATATTAATTCAGATGATATTCAGAATGGTTATCGTTAATTTCCATTTATTCTTTAATACGATAAGCGAATGAATCTTTAGACGGCCCGTTTTCCTCGTATAAACGTGAGTTTTGTTTGTTAAAGTTATTTGAAGATCAACACACCCTAGGTAGTTGAATTTGTCTTTTAATAAACTGCGCCAGTGCGTTAACGAAAATATGTTATTCTCTTTAACAAAATATTGATGACCTTGAAATCTCGTGTGACGGTGAAAAGGAAATTTTGCTTACAAGAATATTTGTTTCTCTGAATCGCATATCTTTATAGTGGACTTTTTTTCTTATTCATATTAGCAACGGAAATATTCGAGATGCTCAAGTTAGACAGAAACATCCGTTATGTAATCTATCTATTTTTTAAAATTTTGTACTTGTTATAAAAATAGTTTCAACCTCGCATTAAAATTGTTGAATTAGACTGTAAATCTATATGTACGTTCCTTTACAAATAGCTTTCGATTATATTTCCATGCGATACTTATTACAAATTACAAATCACAATAAAATGAAAATGTGCATCACATGATTGACTGTCTGGATTGAGTGTATACTTCACATAAAGATGAATAGCGAAAAATATTGAACACATATCTGTTTTGTCGGCTGATATTTACCTTCAAGGAATGAAAATTATTTTTAAAATTGTTTTAAATTCACTCTAATTGGATACAGTGGCAATACATTATGGGTTTAATGAAATTTTGCATTAAACTATATTGTTTCCATTACTTTTCAAAAAATTTAACTAAACAAGCATTTCATTAACAAGTTTGAGAGTAGCTTTCATCTTAATTTCAGTTTTAATTTTATTTTGTTCGATTATACATATAAGTACTACTATTATTTTTCACGGTATACGAACATGTCTTGAGTATATTTTGTTAGATTCTAATCTATCCATTCGATTCTATTTATAACTATATACTGTTTTCATTTTCCGTAATATTTTGAAACCGTTTGCGATGTACTTAAACCCATCACTACTCGGAAATTTTTTTAAGTGAGAGCATATTTAATTTTTTTATATTTTCGTATATTATCTCTATGACGTAAGACTTAAAGAAAGAAAGGAAGAATTTTATATTTATTTATATTAAGGTCTTTGAATTGGAGCAAATATTTATGTTTTGTATTTCGTTATTTTTGAATAAAAGTCATTACATTTCTTAACGTTTATGCAGTGTAGAATTTTGATACATCAATAAGTTTCTTTCAGCATGCTCGATTGCATCAGTACTTAATATAATACTGCACGAAGCTCTTTGACTTTAACCTTGAATGAAACTTTGCGTGATAAGAGGTAAAGCTTCGAGTAAGGTATATTAAAGATTCGCATTGGCATTCATGTTTGAAGATTTATATTTGAGTTTAGCGTTAGACAGCTCACGCTGAGAATTGCGTTTAATGTACATAAGTGTGCTTGAAAATGTGTTGGGAATCGACAAAGCATTAACGAATATTCAGAGTCATATTTCATAGAAATATTCTTTTGCAACATAACGCTGTGAAAACCTATGGTTGATATAAAGTGCTTTACTTTATATCATTTAGAATTAAATAAATTTAAAAATACATAGTAACAACACACGGAAAGATCATTCTACCTCGTTTCTTCTTATGGAAACGTAGAAAAACTACAGAATATTCATTATAACGAATATCCAGCGAGTTTTAAGTACTTCTTGCGATTTTATATTCTTCGATAGCTTAATACTTACTTTCAAATTTAGTAGAATCTCATTTATCGAACCAGAATACATTTCAGAGTATTAAATTTTATAATGAAAGTATTTTTCTAAAAGATATCCCACACAAGCTGGACCAAGCTGTATCTTTGAAATATTTAGGAGTAGAAAATGAAGTCATAAATAATTTCAGATGCCCCACATTTCTGTGTTACTATATAGTATGAATCCCTGTAACATTGAACCAACAGTTGTTTTCTCCAAGTACCCTAATACTGTTTTATAGAAAATGAAACATTATATCGACTGATATACTGAAAAATGTAAAGTTTCGTCACAAAAAAAGGGCAATTTTGCATATGTATTCAGATATGTGAGTGCATACTAGTGATATAGGTTTATAGAGCACATAAAATTATTTAGTTGCACTTAATGACTTTTTTCACTATCTATTGGTACAAACCGTTTCGCAACCATTTCTGTAATTGGCAGCGTACACGTTTACACGTAATAATGGCATCAGAGCAGCAACGTGATGCGAAACCTGTAATTAACAGGCGTCAAAAAAGAATTCAACAGGTGGCAATTGGCGAGAATATCATTAAATTAGCGAAAATTATACTGTATTGGGAAAACTGATTACTTGCATTAAAAATATCATTATTAAATATGCTCGTATCGGTAATATATATGCAATCTTTAGTCGATTTGCAAATTTTCAGTTATTTTAGTAATCACTCTATTTCGAATCACTCCAATACTTCCCGAAATTAGTACTAGAAATTTTAAGTACTACCGAAATATTACATTTTTGTGTAATAATAATAATAATAATAATAATAATAATACCAATGTGTAAAGATAATAATAAAAATTGTTAATAATATAGAGAGCAAGTTTAGATACTGACAATTTAAAGGATATTTATTGTTTTCGTCTGTTATTTACATTAAAATAGATGTCTAGTAACCAGAATTCTATTGATCTATTATGAAAAATATAAGGTTATTGGAAAATAGACATTGTTATATCGTTCACTATTTTCCTCCGTCATTTTTTTCTATTTTCAATAAAACAGGAGGCTCGAATCATCCCAAACGACTTGACGCACCCTGTATATTAATCCTCAGTTGGTAAGATAGAATGTTTAGGTCAATCGTATAGTGAAGTCAAATTGACTCCTATCAAAAGACTAGGTGGTATGGTACACTTTGTATAACTAAATGCGCAATTGTAACTTGATGCCCGACTAACCGATTATCAAACTATAAACTATAAAAGCAGTGTAAAAATTTGCCAATAACAATATCAAAAAATAGACATAAAATTTAACAGTACGTTAAAGTCTGAGTAAATAGAGTTTCACATAGAGTTTCACATGTTCCATAATATTAATATTATAGATGTCGCAAAAAATGAGACAACAATTATGGTAGGTTGGGGTGATTTTGTCACTTTTTGAAAACAAAAATTATTCTTCCTTATTAATTTTTTCCTAGAAAAAAATCCTAGCTTTACAATTGTTCCAGTTGTAGATTATACTCTGAAAACAACATATTAAGAGTAGAAAATTTTAAATTTGAAAGGAGTTAAGCAAACTATCGAAATTACCTTGAAAATTGTAATAAACGAGAAAGTGTGTAATTCCCAATATATTTTCAATAATCTCACATATTCTCATCAACCAGTATTATATCGACAGGAAGTAATTTCGATCATACACGTATTTCTGTTGAAATGCTATGCTAATTGCACTGCTAATCTTATAAAAAATGATAAATTGTATTAGTAGATTAGGCTACATACAAGGATAAAAACATTACATTTGATAGCCTATTAGGCCTTTTCAAAAAGAGATATGGTTCCAGACAACGCATATAAAATTTTACTTTCGCTTTTGATCTGGTTAAAGTTAGGCAAAAAGCCAGGAATGATTTTGATACTATTATTTTGTTAAGAGTAAATTCAAATTCAAAATCATGGTCTTAATTACCCCAGTATTATTTAAAGAAAACCATATTAATCGACTCGAAAAAGTAATTTGGAAAACTTATATAATATTAAATAGATATATGAGAATATTTTTAAATATATTTGATCCTACCTATTGTATTTATAAAAATAATATAGTTACCACTGTTTTGTAAAATTTCACATTATCAAGTAGTACACTACTTGACAATACGATGTATTCTGTAGCACGTGCAATATCAGAGTACACTACTGTGTATTCTGTAACACGTATAATATCAGCAATATTTTCCAATTAATATCACTGCGTCTTAGGACATACAATGAGATATCAGAACAATATGATAAATATTATTTTTTTCGATATTGAGTATAATAAAGGTAGATAGTCGGAATTATCCAGCTAATTCTACACAAGGAACAATATAGTTCATTTTCTCCCAATCCTATCAACTTGAGAGTTTTTTAAGAAGATAAATCGCATGCACATTATAACGAATAAAAAAAAAAAAACCTAAATTATAGTTTAGATTAGAAATTGATAACTTGAAAACGAGATTCGACAATCGTTAATCCCAAGGAAGTTGAAAAGTTATCCTGAAGTAGATTTCCGTCGGGTATGTCACAGTCGTACTTCTCTCTCGTTTAATTTCCATGAACTGTACAAAATTTGGTCGAATTCGTTTGGAAAATATTGGTACCACCTGATATCGTAGGTCTCGTATCAAGTCGGCCGTGCTTTAAACGCGAGGCGAAGTATCTTGTGTCAGAGGTCCGCGTGATAAACGATTCGCTCTCGAGGACACGATTTCTTTTTTATACGGAGACTTTTTACCACAACGATCTGCGATTTTATGAGTATACTGAGGACCCGATTTGAGCGAGCTGTTTAGAATCGAAAAAGCGCGCGATGCGTGCGCCGAGCGTCTTAGTCTGCGGATCAAGGCCCGGTCAGCACTCAAGTCACTCTTGTTTTTTGCTCTCGTCAATGAAGCGTTACAAAACCACTGGTTTGCCTGCTCGGTGTCAAGGTGTTGCTCAATAATTCCCGTCAGGTGGAGAAAAAATGGACCTACTAGTCAATAGATGTTTTCACGATGGCACCGATTTATTTACCTGTGTTATCCTACTCCCCATCCCGATTAAAATATTTCACCCAATACGATCAGTACATTCCTGCCAGAATTGATCTTTCTTTCTCCTGGAAATACATTTAATATACGATTTTTGTTGCTAAAGTTAATTATTAATAAACAGATCCATACGTACTCCTTTGTAAACAGAAGAATTGAAGAAAAAGAAAACTGTATTTAATATGTAAATACATACACGCCTACCCGTTATGTATAAAAACATAAATGAAGACGTGACCGCGTATCTACGAATCCGTGTAACTCGAAGACTCGCTGTATTTCATAATTGTGCTGTAAGAAGATAGCGTTAAAAATAACATATTCAACATAATACTTGTGGTGTATTAGTACTTAACGGTTTTACAAATATTCAGCTTGAAACTTGTTATGAAATATGTTTATATTACTATTTTTGTATCGAATAAGCCACCGTTTATTTTTCCTTACGATGGATTAGGTTAAAAATGATACTATTTTTAATTCTCGCAATATTCAAGTACTCTGAACAAGAATACCAGTAAATCGAACTGACAACTGGATGTATTGAATGGATAAGAATATCAATGATAAGACTTTTATAAGTTTGTGAAGGTAAGCGGATACAGATTACTAGGGCATAAAACTCACTAGAGCTTCAAAACAAGACACAATAAAATTACAACTATTTCGATACGAATTAGTGCAGTTATTTGGTAGTCAATGCATGGATTGATGACGAGATCTTATCCCTTTATTGCAACGTTTTTCAAAATAAATCCTAATAAATGATAAATCTTTGGAGGGGCGTAAAAGGAAATGTTTAATACAAAAGAACGATAGCTTATATTAAACATCTCTCGTATTTGTGTTAATAAATGACTGATCGTCACGGTTTCACAACTGTAGGAGTATATTTTTATTATATCACTGTGTCAACTTTTTCACTTTGCCTATTGTCTATTTTGTGAAGATGTCGAAGTACTGTAAATTCAAAAACACCTATCTTCCTTATAACTGTCTAATAATTTTAGTGATGTTTGACTTCATCAAAGTATTAAGAATCCACTGACAGTATCGTTGTCAGCACTAGAATTACCGTGTGTGTTATTTCTGTTTTGAGTGAAATTTTAAAAACCAAAAAAGATTGTATGCTCAACTGTCAGTGCGCTTCCTGTTCCTAATTAATCCTTTGCATCACCAGCAATACACTCGGTTCAAATTTGAACCGGTACGAAGGATAAACAAACATTTTTTGAAGAAATCATTTCAACTTGGAAAATTGTAAAAAAAAAGAAATTCATTGTACTATTTAATATTCAGCGCTATAAAAGATTGTCTACTGACGAGGTGTTACATAATTTCTAAAACGTCTCGCGTATATTAAACATTATTTAACGACAAGTAGTCATTCTACGTTTTCCCGTTAACTACTCGTGCAAGTTACTATTGTGTTTCATAAGTATTCTAAATACGAGCTAGAAAATCAAATGGGAGGTAAGGACACGGGGTGATACAACGAGCAGACAATAAATGTTAGTTCTTGCAAAATTCGCAGAGCCGATTATTTATTTGCAAATGCAACAATGTTTATTTGCGAAAAGAATGATGTAACAATAACCCGAGTAGAAATGCTAACAAAAATCATAGCACGAAAGTCTGAAGTCCGAGTGCACGTATAGTGTGATACTGAATGTATCAATTGAAGATACAGGGTGTTTCTTTCCAACTTACTGACGTGTATAAAAGTAGTACGTTAACGGAAAGATTCCACCGCTCGCGTAAACTGTGAGACGTGTAAACATTAGTTGACATTGCTCAGATACGATAACGGAATGTAAACAATCATAGCTAGACACCAAATAATGATAAGAACGTTAGTATTGGTTCGTTGTATTAGACGTGAAGTTTGCTATTTGCTCGAGATGCCCATTTAAACACTCTTACTGGTGCCCCTCTACTTAAGGTTCGGAAAAAAGCATTTAAAACGCGCTGTTAAAATTTAGCCCGACGGTATTTAGAAATACCGTCATTGTAAGATTACAGTCCCTATAATCAGAGACAAATACTGTATATAAAGAAACCAACTTTGTCGATGTGTGTATAAATAGTTTAAAAATACATTCTGTATGGCAAGTAGCGTAGTTATCGTCGGTGCGTCGAAAGTTTAAAAAATAATAACTACAAAAAAAAAACATCGAGAATAAATAATTTAAAGAAAGATACTATTTTTGAAAACTAGTATTGCGCAAGACGGTGCTTTTTTTGTAAAAAAAAAGAAAAACAATTTTTTTGCATCTGCGAAACAGTTCACGGACATACATTTATGAATACTTTTTTCTTCTTTTTCATTATGAACTGTACCAAGTTTGCACTTTTGGTCTTAAAACATTCTGTAGTTATTGAACGTTATCCTTTTATCTCAGCATTCATTTTATATTCCTGTCAATAATTTCATGCGGATTCTTTGTTTTTATTGCTTGGAAGCTGACGCATTACCTTCAGGCTTGCCAACCGTATTCTTCTACAGATGGTAAAATAACGTATTTTTACTTTTGAAAAATCAAATTATTCAACTTAATTCAATTCATCACTTTATGTTTACTATTCGTGTAACATGTTTTATCGAAGCTCTAAATACTTATATCTTCACTGTATATTTACTGTAAAAGTACTTGCAATGTACAAGGTTACATGTACAATGTTTGTGATGATATTGATCGAAAATGCTGGTCAATTAAAATTTTACATTTCCCTCAATCGAAATTACAATCCAAACATTTTGATATTTTTATTACCTATTTTACTTTTCTATTGTGTACTCTTTTTTTAATAATCCAGGAATGGTAATTCGAATTTCCTCCTATCGCAGGCATTATATTTATAGATACACTCTCGTAAAAAGAAAGAAGCTAGGATGAAGCGGGGGGAGGGAGAAAAGTGGGATAAGAAAAGTGAAAGTTCCCTCGATTAGTGGAGAAGGTATTGCTAAATTTTTGGTCACATTCTCGACCAATAATTGCGCGGTACTACGCTCAACGTGATCCACAGTCACGTACGTTCATTATAGAAAATATTGAGAGTGGAGGTAAAGCGAGTTGGTAGTGGATTGCGACGATTACGTCACGTGGATCAGTTCTGCATATCATCGCGTGTCAGCAGAATCGAACAGAGTCAAAGGATTCTCCCAAAAATACATTGGTGCACGGAACTTATCGAAGACGAGTTTCTCAATTAGTGTGTCTTAACAACGAGTACTTATTAAAAAAAAAAAATAATGCAAAAAGTTTGCACAGATCTGTTTCACTTCGTTTCCGAGATTGTTTTGAAGTTCCAATCATTTTGGAGCTACAATATTGGGTCGTGACACACGATTTATCCGTTCAAAGATAGCCACACGAAAACTGTACAAAAATACTCTAGTGGGGTCAGACATACGTCGAACTGCCAGAGAATTCGGAGGACAGTTTGGCACAAGTGCTGCGACAATTTCCAGACAGATAAGGCAAATCGATGATGTCAGAAAGCTTGAAAAATGGATTTCTTCGGGATGCTCGATGAGAATCAAAAGAATCGGAGATTCGCTGCTTCTGCGCTGTCCCATCCATCTTGGATCGAATAGTAACTCGTGACAAGAAATGAATAATGTAGGATGATCGACGTCAATCTGCTCAACGATTGAATGATCACGAACCATCGAAGTCCGTGTTAAAATCAAGTTTATACTGTAAGAAGGTAATTGTGACTGTTTGGTGGCCAGTTGCTGACTCTATGGTGTCTTTGAAAAACAAGGTGAATCGATAACTGCCTGATCTTACGGTCGACGAATCATAAAAGTCTGTGTTAAAATCAAGTTTGTACTCTAAGAAGGTAATTGTGACTGTTTGGTGGCCAGTTGCTCGCTCCATGGTGTCTTTCAAAAACGAGGTGAATCTATAACTGCCTGATCTTACCGTGAAAAATTGACAACAAACAACATTGGTCAACAGAAGTGATCCCATATTTCCTCGCAGCAATGTCCGATCGTGCGTCTCGCGTTTAACGCTGCGAAAGTTCAACGTACTCAAGTATGAAACTTTGTCACATCGATTACACTCCCGTGTTTTATATCCTATCGTCACTTGGATAATTTCTTTTTTCAGAGATCATTCTCCAACCGAGAAATTCCGGGACATTTGTTTCTGGAATTCATCGAACCTAGGGCACACAAATTCCATATAAATGGGACTTAAAGCCTTGTACCGCGTTGGTAAAAGTGCCTTGATACGGTCGGTGAATAGTTTAATTAGTGAAATTATTGTATCATTAAAGAGGCAGTGTACCTTTATTTTACAATAAAGAAACGAAAGTTTCGTCTATTACTAGCGATGGGACCAATCCAATTAGAAATTAATTATTTATTAATACCGATACGTAAATATCAATTATCAAACATAGTGTCATGATATCGAACAAGCATCGAAATAAATTGTCATTGGTATTAGTAAGATGTTTCTTACTAATTAATGTAATATAAGATGTTTCTTCTATTATTTCTAATAAGTTATAAGCGCAATTAAACGAGTATTAAATTTAATGTAATGAATAGATATCGATACGATCGGAAACAATAATTATTTTAAAGTATTTAATGTATTTAATTATTATTTTTCGATCGATTGCAACGATCGAAGGAACATGTTAAAAAGAAAAGTATTAAATAATAACTTGCTATGTTCAATTATTATGTATTTCTATATGTTCTATATGTCTGCAAAAAAGAACCATTTAATGGCATATATTGCATAACGTAAAATCTCTGCGAAGAGTTGTACAAAAAATTCAACTCCATTATTGTCTTTATATTTTCTTTTTAAATCAAACTATTAACATATGAGTAATACTTTTGTATATTCAATAGTTTAATAAATAATTGCAACTATTGACTTAAATCAGAGATATTACGTACGTTTATTACTTATGTATGAACATTGCGTATATAGATCTCTAGATATGATCATGTTTCTCAGTTTCAGACTTTTCTGTATTTCGTTAACTGTATATTTGCTTAGGAAGAAAATGTTCAAAGTGGCCACATATTTATTTAAACCCAGTTTATCGTAAATTCTCGAACGTGTTAAGAAAGTTTCGATAATTCAAGTTCTTCGGTACATAGGGAGACTTCATTTGCTTACTTTTGCGCGTGATTTTGATAAAATTGCAACAACAAACTAGTCATTCTTAACTAGTAATACTAAATTACTGCCTACGCGAACAATTGCCTACGAGAATGTCGTTAGAATGCAAAAAGGGGTGCAACTTAAAGAACAAAGTCGAATCGAGAATATGTTTATACAAACTATTGTCGCCTTGAGGTTTCGAATCCACTTCTGAAATATTACCCACGGAACACCCTGTGTAAGTGTCGTTCAAGTGGAAACCTCGCGTCTGTTACAATGAAATTTCCACCGCCGCGTTTCGTATCGAGACGCATAATCAGAACGACATAATTGTCAGAAGATACAGCGAATAGGGTCAGGAACTAGACTTTGGCTTGAGTTAAGGCAGGTCCCGTCCACTTCGGTATGCGTCGCAAAATAGAATCGGTAATGCATTTCACGCGATGCACCACGCTCGCCTCGGCTTTACGTTAAACTACGGTTTTCTTACCGAAAAAAAACGATACGTCCGAATACACATGCGTTTCACGGATGTTCAGTCCGAAGAATTAAACTTGGTATACGGATATGTTATCGCTCTCACTGACAATCATCCGTCACTCTTGCTTGTGCGTTGGTTTCCACCAAATACATTAAAGTAAAATACGAAACTAGAACGAAACGCCACTATACACTTATATAAATACAAAACTATGACGAAACGACGATTTTTAGGAAGCAAATGTTTCCTAACAATTGTAAAGTTCAAATACTGAATTCTAAGAAATACGAGTATGTTGATAATAATAATCTTGGTGTAATTTAAGTAGTATTTGATCGATAACTATTTTGAAATTTTATTTTTGAAAATTTATCGAATGATACGATACTATCGACCATTTGACGGTTTATTCAAGTATATTTTAAAAATATACGTTTATAATTAACGTAGACATTGTATTTATTGTTATTGGATAATATAATGGAAAAATACAAATTTTATGAAATAATAGGAAAATCCAAAATACCGGAATATCAACATTCGAAAATAATAAATCAGAATGATACCTCACATACGATTCATGACTCTTACGAGTTTAGATTCGAATAAACTATACCGATGATCGCATTGCTCATCAATTAGGAGTGGGCAACTACATGTTATTGATATCTGAACGTATAACTTAATTTTGGATCGGTCACTTTTGGACTATTCACATACTGGAGGCAATTCTAACGTTGACAATGACGTTCTTAATACTATGATAAAATCAGACACCACTTAATGATCAGTTAAACATTTTGCAAGAAATGTAGACGTTCATAAATCAACACTGTTGTTCAGCATCTTCACGATAGAGGCAAAGTAAGAAAGTTAAGACGATGCGTCCTCTATGAATGATACATTGTCTTACACTTTTTTACTGTCATCTGGTGCAAATGACTTTATTAAATGCTATCTTAACATGCACTGAAAAATCTTCATCCAAAAAAAAACAATGCTTGTAATTTGGTTTAAAAAAGAAGAAGTTACCGAAATAAGTTCAAAGAGATTATTCAATTCAAAAGTAGACAGATCTTTGAATCTGGGAATAGAGAACTTATTATTCGAAGAAAAATCTACTAATAAGAAATTCGTCACTGTTAAATATAGTATTCTAGTTTTACTTGAAATCTGAAAAAATATCTACGACAATGAAATAATAATTGTAGTGTCTGTGAAAGATTTCATTTGAATCACTTGAGAAGAAATAGCGTCACAAACTGAGAAAATATATTTGTGATCGATAGTTTATTCTCTTTTACGTAAGTGAACTTGCCATAATTATGTAGCTCAACTTATTATGAATTACAAATACGCCGTACCACGTTTGACGGATAGTCGTTATTTTGCGCTTATTAACTTATTAATTCAGTGCAACATTCGACTGTAAATAATCACCTGATACGGATACGTAGCAGAATCTTCGATTGTCGTGAATTTCAGAGTTTAAACAAGAGGCATCAATGATGGTTACCTTTTTATCACCAAGGTCAAACATTATTCCTACAGTTTATTTTGGGGCACATCCGAAATTCATTGCTTTTTTTTCTCTACCTTCTATCTCTGATTTTCGGGACTTTCGCACATACACGTATTTATTATACATTTTGAGACACCTGTAGCAGATTTTTAATGAACTATTTGCAACTTGAGATGGCAATATAATGTATAATGAGTTGTATAGAGTCGTGTTTAATAAATGAATAAGTTATAGTATTTTTTTTGTATCAGAAATAGAAAAATTTTAATAGTAACAGACCGTATTCTAAAAGACTATCTATCTAATCGATGAATAAGTTGTACTGAAAGTAATCGTAAATTTATTTAATGCTAAAGTAGCGATATAATTGTGTTAGAAATTAAATTTATTAAGGTTCATTTATTAAAAGTAGTTAATAATCACAGTATATGTCAGACATGACTTAGACATCTATTTTTAATAACATTGATCAAAGTTTAACAAACATAGGAGTATATTTTTCTTGTACCACTTTGACTTCTTCAGATTTTAACCCCTTCTTGTAGCAATGTTGCGTACTATATCATTTGGGGAATGCAATCATAAATATTTATTCACAATTTTGGTGGTTGCCTCCATGTTTCAGTATTTAAAATTATTAAAAAAAAAGTAAACGTTCACGCATGTACATATATACGTCAGAAGGATGTTTAAAATGTTGTTCTTGCCAAAGACCGATTAAAGACTGGCCAATTTTTTATTACTCGTACAGACGTAAATAAACCAATAATAATCGCAGTTTATTAATAACAATAATTATCGATTTAACGCGTCAACAACGTAATACAATAACGCTTTATTGAACAGAGTATTTCTCTCGAACGATTTACTATTCACGGTTAGCTATTATTCAGTAAATGCTATTCGCTATTTACTATTCAAAGGATTCCTTTATCGAATGCAGCCAGAAAGTATGCAAAATCTACAAGATAAACGTAGCTGGAAGAGGTCAGTCGGTCGCACGTAGTAAAAACGTCAAATGATTCTTTTCCTGACCGACAATGTGCAGCCAGATAATATCATGCATGCAACGACAGATACTGCAGGCACAAAAACCACACCGGGCCTTGGAATAATTTATAACGAGCAATTCATTACGCTTTATTCCTACACTATTTTCCTCCATGTTCAATATTCATCCTTTTTCCTATCTTGTTCGCGTTATGAAACGCTTTTACAGTGATCTCGCTTTTTTCTTACCTTGTTTCACCATTACGAGATCCATTGGATCGATTCTATTCGACAAAGATATTTGAGTTTCTCAAAAGCTGACCAACTCCATTTTCTGAACATTTTCTAGCATTAACCGAACTTAAACCTGTCAAATACTTTTAACTTTAAGTTTTAGGGTATTGCACGTACTGTGAACATACATTTATAATACAAATACCTAGTAAAATAATATTCCAACATCGTCACAAAGCTGATAGGTCTTTTATGGGTCAATAGCATTTTGAAGTTTGCTTTTGTTTCAAATAAAATAATTCTGAAGAGATTAAAATTCAATGTTGAAAAAATCTTTGTAAAATCAATTTTCGCTACTTTTTATTTCATGGAATTGACCAGTTTGACTAAAAACAGCGTATGTATGATGTCTGACAAACACTAAGATATTCGAAATGTTTTATTCTTAAAACTTTATTCCAATTTCCACTTATTTAACTAATAAAAATGTTTTTTCAATAGCTTATCAATTGCTACTGTTTTTTTTTCTTTGCTACGTCAGCAGAAACTAACATTTGCAGTGAATTTGTAGTACATTTCAATCGTATTTTATCTTATAGGTATCTAAATACATGTTTTTATTTATGTACTTAGTTTTGCAACAAAATTAGTATAGCATTCCAGCACTATCTGCTCTATTTCTTTTAAATTGTTCTTGAAAAAAAAGTATCTGCAACAACAATTAGCAAACTATTTTTCCCATTAATATAAATATCTCGCTTCACAGATATTTATTCCAAGAAAATCACTGTTACTCAACCTATAAAATTAACTCCAGATAATTAGTTTTGCTTGGATTTTAGGTCTTTATGGATAACATTGTAACTTTAATCAACTTAAACAACTATTTTTTATAAATCTTTGTATAGGCTTCATTGCATATTTAATTGATATTAATATATGAGATAACAATTCTTTTACTTGCTCTTATTCTGCAGAACATGTGCATTCAACATTTATCGATTGGAGTGTACTTTATTCAATGTGATAACCAGATGATAATTTGTCTTAAAATATAGAAAATGTATTGGCACAATCAAAGACGATACTTTATATACCTAATGACTAGGGATATGATGTAATGCTGCGCAGAATCATTATGCTACCGATCGCATGACAGAGCAGCTGACATTTTTCAAAACATCCCTAACCTCGACGTGACTAACTTACATATGTATGTGTGGCGAATCGTATGAAATGCTATGCAATAACTGCTCTATCAAAAGCTTCACGATATTTAATGTTTCTTGTAGATTATCCAAAGAACAAATTATTGTTCGTTACATATTTATCGCTACATTTTGGAAATAAGTTCTGATCCATGTGATCCATACAGGAGTGAACAAATACATTCGTATCATTTTTGTTACAATTTTTACTACTCTTTCCTTTCGTTCTAGCAGTTATACAGGTTTCGTACTACTTTAAGTACAATTATTTGAAAATAAAGTAAACTGAATGACAGTACGATGATTAGATCTAACATGTTACACACTGTCTCGTCAACAATTTTAATCAAATGTAATTTTTGCTTGAATACTTTACATTCAATTTAATTCAATAGCTCAGACATTGAATTATAATAATAGCAATCTGTAAAATTGTAATTCTATTTTCTCTCTTTTACGACTCGCTAATATAAAAATAGCAGTAATAAATTAGTAATTACATGTAATGAAATAATATAGAATGATGTTTAGATAGCATGCAGTTGGTATTTGGATAATAAATCACGAAAATTCCAGATTTAATGTTATCAGTATTCCACAGCGAGCTCGAGGCCTTTTTGCAATAGTTTATCAGGAATATTCAAATATTATCTCAAGGCCCTCAAGTACTTTGCATACTTAACCCTGCAATGACCCAACTTGATATTTTCACCTAGCAAAAAGTAAACGAAGATTTTTACACGTGGATACTTCTTCGACAAATAATGGCATCGCAATTAAATTAGAATTAGTTTAGAATTATGGAATCATATCCGTATATATAATTTAAATTAATTTTTATCTATCTAAATTTAAAGTGGAATTGAAATATTGCCTTATATATATATACATAAATGTAACTTTTCAGATTTACTGGTTTCCTAAAATATAAAATTCAAATAGAAGCTTGCAGCAATTATTAAAATCAATAGGTGACATCTAATACATTTTGGAACTGTAAATTTATGTAATTTAATGATAGATTTCATTTGATATTTTTTTTTATAAACCGTGCATACAATTAGTATAATAAGACACGTTTATTAATTTTATTTATTTTATTCAACTATTTTACAACATCCCAGAGAAACGAGAATTGTTGATCTAACCAATAATTTCTTATCGTTTTTAAACATCTATCTTTTCACATAATTTTGATCAAAGCACTTTTTGTTTCGTTAGTGTTCCAATTTTATTTTAAGGAAAAGCATTAGAATTCAAGTTATCTCTCCCTACATCTTTGTTATCATTAAAAGCCTTTAAAAATTTCAAGATTAAATATAGACATCGACGAATTAAAAATAAATTTCTTCGGTTTAAGAAGTGGAAAGCTTTCTTTGTTGTTTCAAGTGGGAACACCGCATCGATGATCACTTGAAACTCGAACAGACACTCAAATATTTATTCGTCTTATTTACATGTTAGTTTTAAGAATGTTTATAATAGTTATTAAAAAATCGTACTAACACCGATGTAACAGTAAGCAATACATCAGTGTTAAAATAATAAACAGTTAGGTACAACATTGAGGTAACATGATGTCAGAGATATTATAAATCTTTAACGAAGAAATTGTTCCAGTGACCCTGAGTGGGAAGATTTCTATTATCAGAAAGTAAGGTTAGGGTTTTCACGTGGCAGCAAATACGTCATATCCCCATAATAGAAGATAAATGAAAGGTGGCCAAAGAATGTTTCAACAGATGTATAGTACAAATAAACCTTTAAAGTGCCTTTCAATGAGTCAAACAGACGATAGTTTGAAAAAGTTTGATAAAGACTCTATAGAAAGTGGTCTGGTATCTTAGAGTTTAATTGTTGCAAAATTTGAAAGGTCTAGCCAGTAATGTGTAGATGGGCGTTCTTGTATGATGAAATAACGCCTTTTGACAAATACTATGATTATTAACTACTTTTAATGAGTAGTTATGAAATGACCTTCTGTGAAGTAATAGTTCTTTTACTCTTTTACGAAGCTTGTCAGGCTACAACAATTAGTGTACAGTTATACCTCCTCCTCAACGTTATGACTCCTCAACATTCTGAATGATACTTGTTCGAGAAAGGCATTAAGTGTTCATTCTCTAGCATCAATATTAACCAAAAACCCTACTATGTTTAATCCTGCTTCAAGCAAAAAATCGTTTAACACTCGGTGGTTCAACTTATGATGTAGAAGATATACCCTCTCCTTTAGAGTTCGTTCAATACATTATTTGATTCTCCAGTTCATTATATGCGACGATTAGTTGGCTAACTCGTCGTTGCAAACAGAACCTAGAGTTTCATTTGGTTTGAAATACTTAATTTACGTCAATTATATGTGTATGTAACGATATAAAGTATGAAACCTAAGATGACGTAACTCCGGGGTATGTCAGTATTAACAAAACGTATAGATTCTCACAGAAAAAAGTATTGCAATAATACAAACGTTGAAACCATACATGTGCACATAAGTACGTGATAGTAACATAGGAGATGGAGTATTTAAAATTATTTAATTTTGTCTGATGACATTTTTATCTGCCTCTAACCGTTTGGAAGATACAGTTTGGCCCAGTTGCGTGGGACATCCTGTATAGAGGACCAGATAATAGATATGTATACTAATTGAGATCTAACTGACATTTCATACAGTAAAACTAAAATCAGATATTTAACTGCATGACATAGAATCGAAACAAGTGGCGTTCTTTTTTTTAAGAAAAGTTTCAAACACATTTTTATGAAAATTCAAAAGTTTCTAAATAACACCACTAGATGACGATTTGCTGAAACCTGTTTTCACAAGTTCATTTAAACGATTGAGGAAAAAGAGGAACTTGTGAAATTGATTATATCTAATGGAATAGAAAAAAATCATAACGTCTTTTAAAAATATGCTATGGAATTTAAAGTAAATTTCTTTGTCAAAGCAGTTAAAACCAGTCGTTTTGACTCGTTGGTAAATCTAGCGTTAATATTGCATAATTCTGTCCATTACACTAGTGTTAAGGAATACCCTGTGTGAAAGTTTGTATAGACATTGAGGAAAACGTTAACAACACTCGAAGATTGTAATTATTTGCTTAGCCTTTTCAAAAAGACAACAAAAATTCTCGCACACTAACGTGCGTGATTGATAAGTAGCAAACTTATCGGTGGCTTTATTACGAACAGAAGTTTCGTAAAGAAACATGCTAGGAAAGAGATTGACCGTCTGAGCGTTCTTTATCAAGGAAATATCGTTATTTATACGTCTCGGAACGATAAGGGAATCGTTCCGTTCTCGAAACAAGATTTCGGGTGGCACTTCGTTTACATTTGACTCAACGATGATGGAAATAACAAGGTATTACGCGAGTAATACCTTGTTATTTCCATCATCGTTGAACCAAATCTGTATTGGTTCGGATCTATGTAAGTATGTATACTCAGGACAGTTTTATCTGAACGCGGGTTACGTCCGAGATAAATTCTCGTTAAATTCAGTATAATGTTCAATGAAATCGAAATCTCCTATGTTCACGATAACAATAATTTATTACCATATTGTCAAAAAAGACAACTTTGTACATACTGATTCAAACAATGATTTAGTATTTTTAAATAAACAAATAACTGTCTTCATGTAGGGATGTCGAACAAGGCAACGAAATTCATTCCTTTGTTATACGATACAAAGGCGTCTAATGCGAAAAGTTATATCGTAGTTAATAAACTCTTTAGTCGTTTCATCTAACATTATTTTTAATCACGAAGGTTTGTATGCAGTTTAAATCAAACTAGTATTAAAATTATTTCTAGATCATATTTGAGCTGCATTTGAACCATTATCTTACTATACCGTAATGTATTTATTGGTAATTCTGATTTTTGTGTGAATTTTATAAAGTTTTCTGTTTCAAAGGAAAATTTTTATTTTTTACACTTGAAAGAATTATCGATTTTACTTTATATCTAACCATACTGAAAAAATAGGCCTATAGACTTTTTCCAATCGAGTTACACTACAAATAAAATACATATTGTATTATACGATACACAATGTTAAGAAATTTTTGGTCAAATGTATTGAAACAAAAAATTACAATTTCTAAATTTTGTAACTTTTCACATTTACTAAGCAAATTTTAATTATTTACTTCACAATCGCAGGTAAAACTAGTATTACTTATCGTTGTAAAATTTGATTTATTTTAAGAGCTCAGAATTAGCAAAAATATTGAGACAATAATCGTTAAAAAAAGGACAAAGTAAATGGGTGAATTACGATATAATTTATTGCACATTATTTTCAATCATCTATAATATTCGTATTTTTGTTCAATTGGAACTTTTTTTATTTTCAAATGATAATGCATATTCGTACACTACTTTTATATTACAGTAAACGATTATTATGTAAGTAACCAACGTTAAACATGCGAGATGCTACTGACTACAAAAGAAAGCAGGAGGAACTAGGTAAAGGAATGTATGATCAATTGGGTAGACAAACAACGAAGATTAACGTATAAAGTGATACACACATGTGTAGATAAAGAAGTACACATGAACATATATCAAAGAGAGATGCTTTAATTGTATCTTACGTAATTTCTTATGTTAATACCGCATAAATAAAATTGTTTGAGAACCGATTTATGAAGATTAACAAGTTTTGCACCCATAGAAAATAATTATATATTAAACACACCTTGTAATTGTCTAATATCAGTCAATACTGTAAGATATCTCGGAAATTAAGCTTTACTGTATTGGTCTTTTACGTATTGTATAGATCTGATGAGAGAAATGATTTTCTCGAAATAACTTCTTTTTAAGTATTAATAATAAAGTAATACAGAGTACAACGTCTTTTCTTTTAACCCTTTGAATATCCTGTTAAAATTTCTCAGAATTATACTTCCATTTTAGGAGTAATAATATGTTTGCTTGTCGATTTAGACATATTTTATTACAAACTTGGAAATTCGAGATATCGGTAAAATTCTGAATAGCCAAGATGTCTGAAGTGTAATCTATAAATAGAAAAGTGCATAATGATACTAATTTGCACCCAGTGACAATGAGTTGTACCACTTGAGAAATGCATGTTCAAGCTACCCCTTCTACTTGTCGCATCATTGAAACGCTAGATGGCGTTACTTCACCGCGTAACATAGCGCGCAGAATCGTCATACAGCCGATCACATGGTAGACACTTTTCGAAACACCTAATCTATATATACGTGAAAAGTTGCACAAATCACTCACAATGTTCTGTTAATATCTCCACGACATTTAAAGTATGAAATAAGTTATGAATTTAAAGATAAAAGTACTATTACTAGCATTCTATTTTCAGAATGATGCATGATTTACTTTACAGTATTTTGTTGCAGTACTTTATTCATTGGATTGTTAATGTATTTAAATCTTTGAATTACTAACTTATTGTAAACTGCGAATATCGTGGATAGTTTTATTATCTTTTATTAAAAGCTACTAGATGACATCCGCTAGTTAGGCTATAGACCTAAGCGATAATTGTCTGACTATTAAACTATTTCGACCCTATCGCTCATTCCATCGTGCTCGAACCACTATCTCAGGAATCTTATTAACTTGTCCAGCTATACCTTTAATAGGAGTTTAATGACACATGGACACTCACTGTTAGCAATGGTCCCAGACTGTGTCAAGTATAAGATTTTGGACTTTAAAAACTTTAAATATTCTATTCGTCAATTGATTCGTCAATTCTATTCTATTCATCAATTGATATCATCCATTACAGACGCCGATTTGAGCATGGGTGCAGGTGCAGCGGGAGGCTCGGTCCTTGGCTTACCGGGATCAGGCGTGGGTGGTGTGATGTCTCAGCATTGTGCGATCTGTGGAGATCGGGCAACCGGAAAGCATTACGGCGCCGCCTCCTGCGACGGATGCAAAGGCTTTTTTCGACGATCAGTCAGGAAAAATCATTTATACACTTGCAGGTTTGTAAACTTTCTTTCTCAAATGAAAATCATAGTGTCCTTTGAGAAATCTGCCTATTTTTGAAACCCCAAAAACTGGATGCTATTCAAGATTCTTTTCTTTAGAAAACTACTCAACATATCAATTTCAAATTTTATACATATATTTATTCTCGTCTTGTCAAGCTATACAATTCTTTTTAGTTACAAATTATTGTTTCTATTGAATAGGAGCACTAGGTGCTTTCCTTGTAAAAAAAATAAGAAAAACGTACAATACAATTTTGTTCTCCGAGGCTTAATTTTCGAGAAGATTGAGTTTGAAAACTCACTGCGTGTGTATGCGATTACAGCTAAGATATGGTTTGCCAGACGACGTATAACGCCTATCGTGTTTGTAAACAATACTTTGTGACTTTGTCTCATGTCTTATTTACGCGAGGAGTTAGCTTTCGTTGAACTATCGCGAGAATGAGATACCCGAACAGAGAATACCCCGGTATGATTCAGGCTTTGGATGTCTGTAACGATAATTTATCTACTACTGTTTGCTATCACAGAGATCACTATCCTAACCGATATGTTAGACGATGTGTCGTATGCTATACGAGAAAAAATAATTTTCCAATGTGATGATGCTCCACCATACTTTAACCAAGAAAAACTGAAAAACTTAACTAAGGGTTGCGGATCAGCGCAGTTACTTTGTTCCGCCCTACCCCTTCCGAGTTAGAGGTGGGAGACAACGCACGACTGACCAATTACAGCAAGTCCAGGACACGATGGGACTTAAGTGGGAGGCGTCACGACGCTCCGCACTAGGGTCCCGCGTACCAGGCCGTACCAGGGGCCCATTGTGTCCTGTTTACAGCGTTTTATAGCGGAGAAATAGCTATTACCTACCCTGTGCTTCGGGTTAAATTGATCAAAACTTCAGCAACTTCTATGAGAAAGCAGTTCATTTGCGACACACTTCCTTTTGAACTTCATACCCAATTGTTAGGTAGAATGGGCAGAAATAAATTTTGACTTTAAATTTCAAATTTAGACAGATTTCACCAGAAAAATTTAAACAAAAATTTATTATTATCTTCATATGTATATTTGTCTGATAATGTATAGACATTTGGCAAGCTTACTATTTGCATTTCTCGTGCTGACTATATCTTGGTTAATTCGTCTTATGAAGAGCATCTATGAACTTCTTTAACCGTTTACAATTACAGATATTAATTTATTAATTTATTTTATTTTAATTGTTTTTACAGATTTAGTAGGAACTGTGTAGTAGACAAAGATAAAAGGAATCAGTGCAGGTATTGCAGATTACGAAAATGTTTCAAGGCTGGCATGAAAAAAGAAGGTGAGCTTTTTCGTAAATGTAGACTCACTTTTTCTTTATTTTTTCATTTGTGTTACCGAAAGAAAATTGTATGTATTATATACTTTGAAAACGATACTAAGATTTTAAGAGAACCTTCAAGAACTGGAACAAACATTTTTCTTTTATGTCATCTTATTCTACATGAAAAATGATGAAAACTTTCTCCAGTAACTATTATATTTTATACGGTAGTCGCCGAAAAACACTCATTGTCAACATTTCAGTTAATAAACATGCACCCAACTTTCTCTTTCAACCTAAAGTTGACACACACATGAAAGTAGAAACAGGAAAAGCTCAAGAATAGTCTGTTCACAAGTAATTAATTAGTGATTCAAAGCAAACACATCACCAGTAAATGAACTTGTAAGAGTGAATCAACTCCTTACAAAGAAGGTCGTCGTCAGTGTAGTATGTGAAGATGACATACGAATTGTAATTTTCTTTTCTTTTGATTTTATTTATATGTAGCCGTACAAAACGAGAGGGACCGAATAAGCTGTAGAAGGCCAAGCTACGAGGAACAAAGTAGCAATGGGAGTGGACTTTCTGTAGTTTCCCTTCTTCAAGCTGAAATGCTCAGCAGACAAGTTGGCGCCGCTCTCGAGGTCAGTTTATGTCAATTATTATAAATTATATCGAGTAATTTTATAAGGAAAAATCTGAATTAAATCTGATGCAAATTTTCATACATCACAATAGTAGTTCCATTTTATTGTAACTGTAAGGAAAAATAAATAGATAGGCATTGAAGCGTTTCTGCCACTATGTATTATTTACGAATAGTCAATGTTAAAGATTAAAGATTTGTTAAACTGTGAATGTGATTTGTATACACGAAGCAAGAAGGTAACTATCGCATTGCAAGTGTTGGTATTCAGAAGTTTCTGAACTGTAGAGAATAAATGTTCTTCTGAATAGAATTGAACTCGTTTAATTCAATCGACGTACACATGCAGATTCAAGGTTTATCAGTTCGTTTATTCTTTGTTAATGTAGTCGTCTTTGTTTATTCGTTTAATGAAACGAATTTAATGTTCCGATCTTAATAATTAGGAGAAGGAAGAGAATTAATGAAGCCCGTGGGAATATTAAGTTCCTCAGTGTATGTAAATGTCAAGCGGACAGACATCCGGTCATTTTCTATGCAAAGAATTGTAATTTTCAGTCTTAAACTGAAAAACATTAAAATTCTTTTTTGTGTCGAACAATACGTATCACCATTACTATTGTTAATATTTTGAAATATAATTTTAATCCTAGAAATTTTTAAAATATTTAGCGATATTTATAAATAATTTAATACTTTTAATATTTTTACCACTAATTTTTGAAAAATTATATATTTGTCTGTTCGATTTAAACATTTTCATTTACAAACTTATATTTAGTGAATTAATACAATATAATATGTGTAAATAAATAGCAGAAATTACAACAATAATTGGTATAATAATTGTACTAGTTTCATTAAATATATAGCATAAAAAGAAAGTTTTATTTATTACAAAATATTAAAATCAAAAGAAAAAAAATGCTTTTGTTAGTGAATAACTCTATTGTTTGTGAATGTAAATAAATTATTACAGTCAAAGCTAAAGCAATTGCTCTCAAGGTCATTTCCTTCATTACTAATTACACCAGACACGTGTTTTACTTTTATATTATGCTAGTCTGCAACTTTATCCGAGAGACAGAAAACGTATGTCTACATATTTCTACAGATGCGAAAACCAAATGATATATACATTGAATAATTCCTTCAGTGACCTTGGGTTGCCAATTGATTCTACTGTTGGTGATTATAGGTTGTTGTATAATTTAAATACAACACCAATACTAGAATTGATTGATACTTATATGTAGCATTAATATGAATTTCCAAAGACACCAGTAATTTAAAGTATGAATCGTTCGAGCGATAATGTTTGAAATTTATTTCGAATATTTCTTACCTAATATTAGAAAATACTACCACGTTGATAAATTTAAAGCTTTTCGTACATCGAAGAAATCTATGCTAATAGTTGTAAATAAAAATTAACAATGCACATAGATTGGACATATTAGATACAGAAATTTTAAATATTCATAAATTAGGAAAAATTGAAAAACTTGCCTGCCGAGACGTAACAGTTCCAATTACAATTGTTTTTTACATTTGTATGAATCTAAGGTAACATTTTATTAAAAGCTCAAAAAATGTATAATTAAAAAATGTAATTTCGTTGACATTTCAGTCACACATAGTAGAGCTGACATCAGAGAAATTACTGAATTATAAACTCGTTACGGATAAAGTACTTGTTGTAACAGTCCCCGAATAGTTAAATAAACATTCACACTTCATTAAGAAAACGAATAAACAATTAAATTCAGATTAATGTACACCAAAATGGTTCTCCTGCCAACTGAAAAGAACATCTCCCTAAGCTGTTATATACCTTTTTTCTCAAAATTGTATGCATATGAACATTGCACGGAGAATAATTCAAGATTATTTTTAAACAGCTAGGTAGTCCGGGTGGCGATATCGATCTCAGCACAAAGCAGATTGCCAACATAAACGATGTCTGCGATAGTATGAAGCAGCAATTACTGATCCTGGTCGAATGGGCCAAGTACATACCCGCATTTAGCGAACTCACCCTTGACGATCAAGTCGCTTTGTTAAGGGCACACGCTGGTGAACATCTTCTTCTGGGAGTTGCCAGGCGCAGCATGCAACTAAAGGATGTTCTCCTGTTGGGTAACAACTGCATTATCACGAAAAACTGTCCTGGTACGTTCTTTTTGTAATTTCTTCTTTTTTGGGTATCGGTTGAATGTCTGTATGTTCTAATGAAGAAAAGTAGTAAAAAAATTGTGATTGAGCGAACTTATTAGCGAACAAAATTTTTAAAACCAAATCCAACATTGTCAGAGACAAAACTAACCTTATTACCGATTGAAAGCATTCACTGAAATTTTATGGTCAGACCGTACTTACTTGAACCGAACTCGGTAATATCTCGGCAACCTTGAGCTGGGTAGCTAAACAGTATGATAGAAATAACCGTTCAATGAATTTCAGCGGTATAGTAGAAGGTCATGGTGAGATAACTCCCCAATAACCTTGATTAGAATAAGCAAACACTTAGGATTGTGTACATTGGGCGGCACAAAACTTATCCATTTCACCATAGATGTATGAAAACTGGCAGCAATCCTCACCCAAACGTTGTGTATGCGCAAGGTGAATGCGCAGGAGACTATTTGGTTCTTCACTAATGGTTTTCGTGTATCTGTAATAGTGTGAATTCTTTAACAATCCAGTGTATTATTTGGTCAAGCGAAAGTGAGGTTCCAAATGCGCATGCGTAAACTATTCTAATCTCTCTCCACTTCCTATTTTGTGTCTTAGGTGCTGGTACATTCCACTACTGTAATTGCTACTTACTCGGTGTGGATTACTGTAATGTTAATTGGCCCATAGCTGTGGCCTGCCGATTACCCATGAACGTTCTGGCTCGCGAAGACATCAATTGCCCACCTCCGAGTTTAACAAAAGTTTTTGTCCTTGTCTACCTCATTAAAAGCGCGTCTATCTACAGACCTCACTCTCGCTTGGTCAAGTTATACACGCGTGTCCATTAATTCTTGTCGTTTAAGAGGAATTTGCCACGTCCAACGCATCTTCTTCTCCCTCTTAACAAACTTCTAGCTGCTATGCAGCTGAAACTGCAAAAGGCGTTGTTTAAATGATATAATAAATTATAAATTCCATGAACGGATATCGTTTAAATGAAACGTGCAAAATTTGATTATGTATATATTAAACTTATACATTTTCATAAAACTTATTTCATAAAACTTTCTTCATTGGATTGGTAACCTGTTATAAAGTTAAAATATCGTCTAGCTGTCGAATATTTTTATTTAGTTAGCACTCATCGTGATCAAATCACATGGATTGGAATTTATTTTTTATCTCAAATAATACATATTTAATAAATAACAACTTTATTCTTCGATCGATAATCTAGATTAATCTTCAAGTGTCGCAGAACGTTTGATGTAGTATCGTTCTTATTTTATAGCCACCAACGTTTAGGTTACATGTACAGGAATCCATTTTAAAAATATAGTGTGTTGTTACACACCGTCTAACATTTTAACCGTGTAAAAACTAGAAGTTTGCCTAGAAAGAGAAGAATGAATGGATCTTTATGTATATATATTTCATCGTACAAAAAACAATACTTTAAGAGTTCGGGGTATCAGAACTTAATAGTGAGAGGTTGCGAGAATAGAATTCAAAGGAACAAGGTTGAGAAAAGTTGCAGCAAAATATTTTAATACTTTAACATGGCTTGAAAATTTTCTGTAAAATTAATTTGGAAAGCAGACAGCACGTATTTGACAATTTGTGCAGAGATGATAGACGGAGTGGTGGGGGTAGCTTCTCAGTGACCTTGAGCGGTTGATTGATTTTGCTTCGACTGCGGTTGTCACTTATTGCTAGCAATATCGAGCATTGCAGTGTAATGTGCTTTATTCGCCGCAACAAAATGAGTATATCGTATTCAGTACTAAAAAAGCTTTTTCACTGGTCGGAAGTTATCAACAGTGATTATCACATCAAAATATTTTTCTTGGAGGCGACTGATAGAACATGAAACGGCTGAAAATATTATTACGCGTAATAAAGATTACTATAGTATTGTTTCATCTTTCGATGACATTGATAGATAAGATTCTAGGAGATTAAGCATCATAAAATGAATATAGGCACACAATAATCGAGTTTATGTAAAAAGTTTTTAAAAATTACATAGAATTACCATACAATATGTAAACTTTAATGTAATTTAAAGAGTAGCATTTAAAATATCTTAATTCGCGAAATTTGCATTCGTTATTCAATCGGTGAAAATTTATAATTAGTTGAAAGGCAAATTTAAAACAAATAATCATGTAAGTAAGTATTATAGTTCATTTTTAAAGGAAAGTATCTCTGATTTTTAATTTGCCTCAAATTTGAAAATTTACGTACACAGGTGTGACATAATTATTAGGAAAATATAGGTGAGTGAATAACAGCATGCATGCAAAAAGTATTTTTTTAAAGTTGACTAACATTCTTAAATTATTTCCACAAAAGTTTGACTGTTTCATTTTGTACAACTTCTCACTTCTACAAAGCACAAACGTTTAATTTGTATTTAAGCGTAGACAATATAAAAGCACTACGACAATATTTTTTCTCTTTACGTTGAATTTTTGTGGACGACAATTGTGTTTATAACATTTCCATTGAAATACAGTTAAAATGCGTAAAGCGAGACAATCGATAAATGAGAAATTAATATTCCTCGGTAACAATGATAAAAAAAAAGAATTGCACGTGGTAGCAGAGTTTTCTCCATTTTGATCCTCTTTAAAATTTTTTTTGTAAACTTTTTTCTAGAACGTCTCTTAAGAAATCAAATATTATCATAAAAGTGATAATACGGACAATAAAATAGACTTAGAATGTTTGATACATGAATCGACGTTGGCAGTTTAAAAAGTAACAACAATATTACTATCCTAATATACGAAATTTTACTAAATGGTTAATTTACTAAAATACTTTGTTGTAATTAAGTTTGTAACATCTGATACAAAATTCAAAAAGTTGTTCAATCTTGTATTAAATTCAGTATGTCGGTATATATTATACAATTTCACACTACGAGTAAAATTTGTTTTACTTGTGTAATTCTTTTTTTTACCGATAGACACATTTAATTTCACTTAGCTTCAACAAAATTTAGAAGCAAGAATTATTTTTTATAAAATAACTGCTTATATAAATTACTACTATAATAAAAAGAATCAGAGCGAATGATTAAAAAGTATTTAATCATTTCATATAAATACTTAATAGTAATTAAAATTGGTTTGCCATGATTTACCGAGTGTACTTAATATCAATGAAGGAAACGTTCGTTTGAGTATGTGTACATATTAAGAAATCGATAGTCTCGCTAAATTAGTGGCACGAATATGCATTGGGGAGTAGATAGTAGACTGAGTCCGGTCTTCACGTTGCAATTGCAGTAGCATGAGTGCAGATGGGTTGATTCAACTGGTTATTGGTTTTCCAGCTTTTAATACCTCGTATTTTATCCGGATTCAGTCGATGGGTAGTAGGATCCGATAGGGACGGTTTAACCGTCGTTATCAGTTATATCTCTGTCCGCAGAAGGTCGCAACGAGGATCTGGACATTAGCAAGGTTGGCGTCAGGGTGATGGATGAGTTGGTGAAGCCACTGAACGAGGTGCAAATCGACGATACCGAATTTGCTTGCCTTAAAGCAATCGTATTTTTTGATCCCAGTAAGTATCTCTTACAATACTATAATTGAATTAAATATTGGGAAAAATTATTGAGAAAAATTAAAAATGACTTGCAAGATTAATTTCAATGTTTCCTTCAAACTTAATAATATGTTCGTCCACTGTTTTCCTTTAAACCATCAAATTAGGACTAGAATTGTTCGAATATTATTATTTAAAAAAAAAAGTAATTATACATTTACAACAATATTGGGACTACTTATTTTTGTTTCGTTATTTTTTATTTACAGCCAAAATGTGAAAACATCAGTTTTTCTGTAATTTTAAAGTAATATTTAAGATTTGAAAATTTAACTTATAGTTTACATAATGCTGTTCAGACACTTGATTGGTACACAAAATATTCGAATACTTAAGTATTCAAATTATATTCGTCAAATATTTAAATTACCTAGCTTAAATAGGAGAGACATGATTGAACGAGCAATTAAACGGCCAGGCGAGTAATTAAATTCGGTTCCTATTCGCAGTCGTCCATATTCGGAGAATTGATCATCTTCAGCGATCTCGTTTTGCAATCTACAGCAGAAGGCAACGAAGAATTTGCGTGTCATTCGGCAAAGATTTGCCGGCACGCGAGAACGATTGTCTCAATAAGATTTAATTGATCATCAGCGCGGTCACCACCATCATGCCGAAACGAATTGCAGACGATCGTAGACTTGCTATCGCAAGCTAGCAGCGCGAAGTTTTGTGCAAATTTTTGAGGTTGTTCAAATCTATGTTAGTCTAAAATCTAGCTTAATTAGAACTAGAATATGAGGTAGTTGTCTGAGCACCGGGGACAACAGTTTGCCCGATGATTCAACGTAGCTCTAATATTAGATTATAGCTAGAATCTCAATGAAGGTTCTCTCTTGTAAGTAAGACTTGAACCTGAAAATTGAGAGATACCTGAAAACGAAAAAGATAATATTGCAAATTACCTCTCTTGCGTAATAGAAACAGATTTACTAAATCTGAACCTGGTCCGTGTCACATTTCCTGACTTTATAACTGACAGTATAACTGATCGTTGATAAATACGTTCATCGTTTAGGGTTGTTGAATTGAGGATCGTGATATTGTAAGTTAAAGTATACTCTTTGCATTACAAATCATGTGTATATCTCCTGCGTTCGTATAATAACGTTCCTATTAGGTTGAAGTGTCATCCCATTATTTAATTTGTTCAACTATTAATCATTTAGTATCACGTCTAAATTGAATTGTTTGTATCCTTTCTGTCAATAGATGCGAAGGGTCTGAGCGAGCCGCAGAGAATCAAACAACTTCGTTATCAGATCCAGATCAATCTGGAGGACTACATAAGCGATCGACAGTACGATAGCCGTGGTCGATTTGGCGAAATTCTCTTGACCTTACCAGCTCTACAGTCTATCTCCTGGCAGATGATCGAACAGATTCAGTTTGTACGACTGTTCGGTGTGGCGCATATTGACAACTTGTTGCAAGAGATGCTGTTGGGTGGAGCTACGGCTGAGATGAACGGTACTGTAACACCAATTCCGATCTCAAACGCTTCCGGCAGTTATGTAAGCAGCAACGAAAGTCCTAGCAGTCCTTTGACACCAGCGAACGTGCCTCCATTGAGTCCTCAAGATCACATGCTGGCGGGCGGAAGTCCTGTTATGATTCTGAGGGATCTTACACCGATTCAAAATCAAGAGGATGTGACTAGTGTAGCTGGATTCAGGATGTTCAAGCAGGAACCCAGCCTCGAGAGTGAAACCACCTTTTAAAGAATTCTGAAAAGCTTGAAGGCAACTGGAAGATTCTGCAGAGTGAGAATAAATTGTTCCCGTCTGTTGCTACCTGCCTTGATAATTTTGCCACTTTAGAGTACTTACAACACAGACTCGAAAATGTTGAAGCGTACCAAGAAAATGGGAAACGCAAGAGAAATGAAGAAACTACTAGCAAGTTGAACAGTCTGTGGTGTTTTTTCGGAAAAATAGAAGCCTCTTAAACGGGTTTAGTGTTCCTCTTTTTTGAATCTTCAGACTTCGAAATAAAGGATATTTAAATATTTCAAAGTAAAGTACCGTAGGATTATCTCAACAATGTTACTTATCCTGTGACATGGATAATCTGAATTCATCTGCAATTTGTGATTTTGGACAATTGTTAAGGAATTCCACAGAGCTTTTTGTCAAATTATTTCATTAACGAAGAAATGATACAATCTTGTGGCAATACTTTACATGTCACAATTGTAGGGCAGGATCTTTCTAATCTTTTAAGTTTAGATCCTTTAAATATTTCATTGGTTTCTAAATATTCGAGTGAAAACTCATTTGAACATTTTAGAAAATAGAAAGTCTTCGAATTGTTAACAATTTTGGAATATCATAGAAAGTAAAACTATCGTTTCGAAGTTTTACAATATGGATTAAAGAATCTTACCAACTATTTTAATAATACTTGATGCAATGCTAGAACAACACGAAGAACAAGAAAAAATGATAGAGAAATGCAATTCACAAAGATTAAAAAAAATATTGGAGAATTGCATATTATCTTTATAGAATGTACAGAATTCTTAACAATACTTAAAAATGAAATTATTTATATGTTATTGTTTCACTGAATAATATCAGAATTTTTAAAAAATAGTGGAATTAAGCAAAATATTAAAGTACTGTTTCAAATTTTCGTGATGCCAGCAAATTGAAAAATTTTTGAAAGCTATTGAAAGAATGATAATTAATTTTGTAAACTGTCTATAAATATTTTCAGGTAACTCGCTGAGTAAGAATCGCTTCTCAGATTTTTCTTCAACTTGATGACGAAAACCTTAGTGATTTGTTGTGGTCTTTCTGAACAATTTCTAAATGCAAATGACGGCCACGTTTCGATGCAAGTGAACCGAGAATTTTTACAAGTTGTGATTTCTTTTAAACCTTACAACACAAGCAACAGTTTGAAAATTCAGGTTTTCATATACCTCTAAATCATATTCTGGGTGGTTTACATGTTTGTTAAAAGTACACTTTCGAAATGTTTTTGTATCTCGTAACAGAATTTGCTCTAGACGGAACAAAATTAATTGACCTCTCAAGACCATTTCCCTCGTAATTATTTACATCAAACGAAACTCCAAATTGTGCGTCATAGAAGCTTGCGGCTTTGCTTGTGAAATAGAGGGAGCGTATGCGTACATGTTTTGCACCTAGTGACGAGATATAAAATAATGAGGGTAGCTTCTTGATGGTCTTGAGAAGCCATGTATTTAATTTTGTTTCCATTATAGAAATATAGTTGGTAACCGTCAGAAACATTGTACAATTTCCGGTTTCTGAGTAACTGTCGTGCTCAATATTGCTCAATTAATCCTTAATTACCTTAATCGTAAGATCGAATTAAAATCGGTCTATCAAGTGACACGAAATCATCTTGTCACTGCAAAGTCAGTCTAATTAAATAAAGTCATTAATTATCTATTTTTTTGGACAACGTTTATATAAGTAAAATTATTAGAGGAATTAGCGATTAGTGTAATCGAAATCGTAGTATAGTTTTCGACTTTTAAAAGATAACATATAAAAAAAAAGTCTAGTAATTGTTCAAGTGTCTTAAATTTCCTCGATTTAAAAAATTGTTCATTATTCTTAATTTTTTAAAAGAAATTTATCATTTTATGTCATATCTATTTTATATTGTAATAAGTTTATATTTAACAGATAGCAATTTTTCTATTTTAATTTTTTAACCTCGTCAAGAATATCTATTCATTTAATTGAATCATAAACGACCGACCTCTGAACACAACAATAACACACTTAGCATTAATTGTTACATACGTAAGAAGTAAGTTTCCTGTTATTTATACAAAGGGTTAATTAATTATATTATTTATAATATATTTCTGCAGAGAATATTTTTGTTATCGCGATACACATCTTGTTACCTATGTTATACGAAATATATATTGTATTATACAGACACAGTGATTAACGATTTTAATAATAATGGACTATTTTTATATCTAACAGATTATATTTTTCGAATAATATCAAACGATATGCAACACTGATAATGATGAGAAACTTTTCGATCATTTCGACCAATATTCATCTAACATCGAGTGTACAGAGAAGTGAAAGCGTGCTTTTCATTAATTAGTTGTTATTCAAATTTGAAATATAATTAAAAATCAAAAGTTTGAAATCCTTACATCGCCAAAACATTTATATATTTTTATATATAATGTAAAAAATGTATTATAACATTTCTCCTAAATATTCATTTTAAAATGATATCACTTTTTTGCTTCGTTTTAGCTCTTGACTTAAGGACTTCAAAATTTCAATCTGATGCAATAATAAAATCATCACGCAGTATGTACACAGAGAGTACATATTAGTACTACCTCGCTGACTGATCGATATTTTTTCCTCGATAATTGAACTCACAATTTTTTCACCATTAATGAAAAGAAATTAGCTACCTTCCCTGCATAAATAAACAGGAACAGAGCCAATTTACGATCAGTTATCGAGGTAATATTATTACTTAAACAAAGATAAATATAAGTGCGTGAAACTCAGAATGCATAAAGAACACTATTATTAAACGCAACCTTAATTTTAGCTCTTGATTCTATTTACCTTGAAAACGAAAAATCAGTTACAATCAAAATGAAGATATCTCTTAACCTCTTCAAGAATGCAGGCACATATATGTACGTTTAGTTCTTAATTTATTTTAAGTATTGTAACATGAAATTTACGACTAAAATTGTGCATAAATATTCATAATTAAATTCCCAATGATATGGTAAAGTTGCATTATCACCGGATCGATACGTATCATAGGTCAATATCGATTAGGATTTTTATTTGTATTAAACAAAATAATACGTCTCAGAAGAGGTTAAACAACTTGTGGAAATTTGTAATCTGAGATGAAAATTTTAATTAATGAAATAAACGCGTTTCGACTTTTAGTCCCCTTTTTTTGAAAGACTAATCGGCAACACACTGGACTGGTTAGGAACGTGTTCGTAATCAAATAAGTGTAATATTTGTACGAATTGTAATAAAAAAAAGTAACAAAATTGTAACGAAAATTGTCGTACAGGTTATCTAAAAGTATTCGCGAACTTGCCGAGAAATTTCGTATCACTTTCTGAAACAATCCTGTAACTTGACCACAATAGACGACATTCCATATAAGAAATCAAAAAATAATTAGCAAGTAGTTTTAGCACCTCTCTCAATGAAGAAAGGAGCACACGCCATTGCAATGCAATTTTTTCTTAGCAAAGGAGTACGCGGTGCTTTACGTCGATGCCATGCACATTTGGAATGCGACTCGTTTCCCGTCCTTGCTACCAGATAGAATACGTTACATTGCGTAGAATTATTGTTTACCAATTTATATAGCGTTTAAACAATTATATTTTTATGTATTCTAATTGTATTTTTACGTATTCTACTCGACAAGACATGTGTGTTGCGTGGCGCACGCGGTATCATATTTAAGTAAATAGTAATAAGACACAGAGTGGGGGAAGTGCTTATTGATCAAAATTTTCATTTTTTTTTTTTGTGAGATTGTGATTCATTTCTGACGTATGATTTATTTCGAACTTTTTATCCTCGTGTCGAGTAAAATCCGTAGAAATAAAACAAAATTTTGACTTGAATTTCGTGTATCTTTTTACATCTTTTACAGATCTATTAACCCTTTTACACTTTATATATCACGGATTTATTTCAGCTCAAATTCCTTTAAATGTTTATGAAATAAATATACCAACTTCAAAATATTTATCTTTTCGATGATACGCTGCTTTGAAAATAATTAAACAATCCTAATAATGTGTAGAACTAATCATTATAACTAGAATAAAGATTAATCATACGAATGAATAAAAGAAACGCGAAACTTATTTATTTTTTTTTAAAATCACTTGAACTAACAAACGTCAGGGAACTTAGCAGGGTTAATGTTTTAACGAGACTTACGCAATGTGTTTTAGTATTCATGGCAGTCATTGAAATCTTTGCAGGTAAATTTGAAAAAACAAATGTAACGGTTCAAATGTTGTTTTAAACTTGATTGGTTTCAAACACTTCATTATTGTTTCAAACGTTTGCTCAATAAGAAACACAATTCATATAAACAAATCGCTTATTCCAAATGTTCAACGCGACTACTCTTAGATTTTGTATTTATGGCTGGATAGAAAGCAATAATACAATTAATGTAGTAATATTTTAAAGCGTAACATTACTAGTAATTCGAAGTATAATATATAAATATAGTTTTCTATGTAACACTTGCGCTCACGTAAACAAATTGTAAATTTGTGGAGGTGATAAACATTGTCATTAATAAACAAGGAAATTGGTTAAACAATGTGTATCGAGTTCCTGCATAAATTTTTTTCTTTTGTATTTATTTTTGACTGTATTATGTTTTTGTTCAATATAATACACAAGTTTCGTTTTTTATTATAAAAAATAAACTATTTCAATAATATAATTATAAAATTAAAGACTATTACGAAAAAATGATGTTACGTTCAATTGTTTGACAGTAACAAATTTCACACACAATTAATTTTTCGATAAATTCTTACAGAAAATCATAGTCGAGCACCATCTGCAACCTGATCCCCTTGATCCATTCAACTGCGTGCGGTGCACCGTCCTTCGCGGGCCGAATGGCCATGTGGTTTGCAAAGCACGTCAGTCTGACGCTGTCAGGGAGGCCCTCTGGCCGCAGAACAATATCGTAATCGAGGTTCCAGAGCAGGGATCCCAGCACGGACCCGTGCGTACATCTCTCTTCGCTCCATCTCCTCCGGATACTCTATCCACCTCTGTCTCGGAGGAATTCCTTGACCACTGCCCTTAAATAGACAGAAACCCGCTGCTGTTCAAGCCCCCGGCTGATTGCCCCCCCCCCCCCCCCCCCCGAGTAAGGAGTTGAAGGCGTTGGCGATGTCGAGAAACACAGCCAGTGCCACCCCACCCTGGGAGACAGTCGAGGCCGAGAGAGACCGGATACGAAGAATCGTACCGATGGTCGACAATCTGGAACCCGAACTGGTTTTCGACTAGATCGGGCCCACTTCGTGACAAATGCTCGACGATGCGCGCCGCCAACACTCTCTCCAAAAGCTTGCCCGCATCGTCGAAGAAACAAATGAGCCGGTACGTGGACGGAGAATCCGCGGGTCTGCCTCTGGAGGAAGATCATTTGGACTATTTTCCAAGCGGAGGGAAATCACCTGGCCTCCAGACAACAGTCAAGGATTCCCAGGACACGGCTAACTTTTCCACACTGACCCCCAGTTCGACGGACGCAGGTGTTAGGCTTCGCCGGGAGAAACGGCTTATTCTCCCCCATTATGAGAAAGAGGGTGTTGATTACGTTCCTCATCAGTTGGGAGTCAAGATCCTCGATAAATGAAGGCGTCCATGAACAGAGTTTCTTTAACGCCACCTTGTATGAGCGCCCTCATGGATCCTGCTCGAGGGTATAGAGAAGCTCCCTTGAGCTTTGAACTTTGGCCTGTTTGATGGCGACCTGCAGAGCCTTCCATACTCCTCGGTAAGACTCGTACAGACCAGCCACTCTGGCACGCGCGCGTGTACAAACAGTACACGGCCCTCAAATCCGCGATCTCCTCTGACCTCTGGCAGCACAGGAGTCAGCGTTGGACGAAAATTTCTATTCTCGCCGCCACTCACTCCACCACAAACCTTCCGGCCTCTACCATCTTTCGAGCGGCAGACAGAGGATATCGGGCCCCCAAGTCGGAGAGGGACCGGATTTCTCCGACTTTTACATTTCCCTGCGTACAGCCCCCAGCCGTGGTGATTCTGGACAATTCCAGGATAACACCGAGCGGAGGGAGAGTCTTCAGGTCTGGTGGGGATTACGTTATTTAACAGCACAATACAAAGCTAAATCATAATATATAACCTTAATAGCGTCACCATAATTATAACCTAACCATGCAATGTTAATTTAACCCTTTGCACTCGATAAGTGACTTTCGCTCATCACTTGTTTTAATACAGTAACTCGAGAAATGACTCTCGGTTACCACTAGGTTCGACGCATACTAGTAAGTCGAGCGGCAATGATTTTTATTTAAGTTTAATTTCTTTGGAACTCAAAACGTTAATGTTGTCACGGGGAAATTCCTTAGATAACATTTTAAATAAGGAAATTGTCCTGGTACGTGATCAGAATCACCATAATATAAGTCAAAGTAGAAGATTTATAGAAGAACCGTAGTTTCTTCGTATGATCTATTGGTGATAGTCCATAGTGCATTTAGACTAATATAACTATATTTTACAAGACTACTAAAACGAAGCCATAGTGCAGTTTTAGATTATCGAAAATTTTGTAGAACATAGTCTCAGAGATTTGACGCAGAGCTTGATTGGTAATTGGCTGACTGTTTTACTCAATATGTAGTATTCTCGAATATAAATTGATATCGTGTGTTTCGATAGAACTTGGAGGTCTTATGTGGAATCGTAGCTTGCACATATGATGAGAGGTCTTACAGGGAATTTAGTCTGTGGATGTAATGAGAAGTCTTATGTAGAATTTTAGTTTTATCGTACAGGTAGAATGCAAAGTATGCTGATATCGGTGTTTTGTCTCAGGTGTATCATCTGGGTTGCAATGACAACGCATTATCATGAATGGGTTTCCAAGCTGTGTATACATAGTCTTACGAAGTAACTAACTCACCCTATTAATAAATATTAAAATGAAAGTATATAAAAAAAAATTCATAATTTAAAATAAAATTTATACCTTTGATTCCACAAATCAATAACTTTAATAAACTATTTAAACTTAATTATAAAACAATACTATATTTAAAAATATAAAATTTAAAGAGATTCAATGTATTAAAACTATTATATAATTAAATACTGAATAGTTATTTATATACTTGTAAAAATAATTACCTTTCACATGAAAAATATAAATAAACATATATATTGAATATAAAAAATTTAAAAAACATATAAATAAAAATAAAATTACTAACATTTTCAACCAAATAATTAAATTAATTAATAAAAATACCTCCCCAATTAAATTTAAAGAAATAGGAACTGACCCGTTTCTCCGTTTCTTTGTTCGTTTCTCCGTTTCTTTCTTCGTTTCATTCTTCGTTTCTTTCTTCGTTTCTTTCTTCGTTTCTCCGTTTCTTTGTTCGTTTCTCCATTTATTTCTCCGTTTCTCCGTTTCTTTCTTCGTTTCTCCGTTTCTTTTTTCGTTTCTCCGTTTCTTTCTTCGTTTCTCCGTTTCTTTCATCGTTTCTTCGTTTCTTTCTTCGTTTCTCCGTTTCTTTCTTCGTTTCCCCGTTTATATCTTCGTTTCTCCATTTATTTCTCCGTTTCTTTCTTCGTTTCTCCGTTTCTTTGTTCGTTTCTCCGTTTCTTTGTTCGTTTCTCCGTTTCTTTGTTCGTTTCTCCGTTTATTTCTTCGTTTCTCCATTTATTTCTCCGTTTCTCCGTTTCTTTCTTCGTTTCTCCGTTTCTTTGTTCGTTTCTCCATTTATTTCTCCGTTTCTCCGTTTCTTTCTTCGTTTCTCCGTTTCTTTCTTCGTTTCTCCGTTTCTTTCTTCGTTTCTCCGTTTCTTTGTTCGTTTCTCCGTTTCGTTGTTCGTTTCTTCGTTTCTTTCTTCGTTTCTCCATTTATTTCTCCGTTTCTCCGTTTCTTTCTTCGTTTCTCCGTTTCTTTTTTCGTTTCTCCGTTTCTTTCTTCGTTTCTCCGTTTCTTTCATCGTTTCTTCGTTTCTTTCTTCGTTTCTCCGTTTCTTTCTTCGTTTCCCCGTTTATATCTTCGTTTCTCCATTTATTTCTCCGTTTCTTTCTTCGTTTCTCCGTTTCTTTGTTCGTTTCTCCGTTTCTTTGTTCGTTTCTCCGTTTCTTTGTTCGTTTCTCCGTTTATTTCTTCGTTTCTCCATTTATTTCTCCGTTTCTCCGTTTCTTTCTTCGTTTCTCCGTTTCTTTGTTCGTTTCTCCATTTATTTCTCCGTTTCTCCGTTTCTTTCTTCGTTTCTCCGTTTCTTTCTTCGTTTCTCCGTTTCTTTCTTCGTTTCTCCGTTTCTTTGTTCGTTTCTCCGTTTCGTTGTTCGTTTCTTCGTTTCTTTCTTCGTTTCTCCGTTTATTTCTCCGTTTCTCCGTTTCTTTCTTCGTTTCTCCGTTTCTTTTTTCGTTTCTCCGTTTCTTTCTTCGTTTCTCCGTTTCTTTCATCGTTTCTTCGTTTCTTTCTTCGTTTCTCCGTTTCTTTCTTCGTTTCCCCGTTTATATCTTCGTTTCTCCATTTATTTCTCCGTTTCTTTCTTCGTTTCTCCGTTTCTTTGTTCGTTTCTCCGTTTCTTTGTTCGTTTCTCCGTTTCTTTGTTCGTTTCTCCGTTTATTTCTTCGTTTCTCCATTTATTTCTCCGTTTCTCCGTTTCTTTCTTCGTTTCTCCGTTTCTTTGTTCGTTTCTCCATTTATTTCTCCGTTTCTCCGTTTCTTTCTTCGTTTCTCCGTTTCTTTCTTCGTTTCTCCGTTTCTTTCTTCGTTTCTCCGTTTCTTTGTTCGTTTCTCCGTTTCGTTGTTCGTTTCTTCGTTTCTTTCTTCGTTTCTCCATTTATTTCTCCGTTTCTCCGTTTCTTTCTTCGTTTCTCCGTTTCTTTTTTCGTTTCTCCGTTTCTTTCTTCGTTTCTCCGTTTCTTTCATCGTTTCTTCGTTTCTTTCTTCGTTTCTCCGTTTCTTTCTTCGTTTCCCCGTTTATATCTTCGTTTCTCCATTTATTTCTCCGTTTCATTCTTCGTTTCTCCGTTTCTTTGTTCGTTTCTCCGTTTCTTTGTTCGTTTCTCCGTTTCTTTGTTCGTTTCTCCGTTTATTTCTTCGTTTCTCCATTTATTTCTCCGTTTCTCCGTTTCTTTCTTCGTTTCTCCGTTTCTTTGTTCGTTTCTCCATTTATTTCTCCGTTTCTCCGTTTCTTTCTTCGTTTCTCCGTTTCTTTCTTCGTTTCTCCGTTTCTTTCTTCGTTTCTCCGTTTCTTTGTTCGTTTCTCCGTTTCGTTGTTCGTTTCTTCGTTTCTTTCTTCGTTTCTCCGTTTATTTCTCCGTTTCTCCGTTTCTTTCTTCGTTTCTCCGTTTCTTTTTTCGTTTCTCCGTTTCTTTCTTCGTTTCTCCGTTTCTTTCATCGTTTCTTCGTTTCTTTCTTCGTTTCTCCGTTTCTTTCTTCGTTTCCCCGTTTATATCTTCGTTTCTCCATTTATTTCTCCGTTTCTTTCTTCGTTTCTCCGTTTCTTTGTTCGTTTCTCCGTTTCTTTGTTCGTTTCTCCGTTTCTTTGTTCGTTTCTCCGTTTATTTCTTCGTTTCTCCATTTATTTCTCCGTTTCTCCGTTTCTTTCTTCGTTTCTCCGTTTCTTTGTTCGTTTCTCCATTTATTTCTCCGTTTCTCCGTTTCTTTCTTCGTTTCTCCGTTTCTTTCTTCGTTTCTCCGTTTCTTTCTTCGTTTCTCCGTTTCTTTGTTCGTTTCTCCGTTTCGTTGTTCGTTTCTTCGTTTCTTTCTTCGTTTCTCCGTTTCTTTCTTCGTTTCTCCGTTTCTTTCTTCGTTTCTCCGTTTCTTTCTTCGTTTCTCCGTTTATTTCTTCGTTTCTCCATTTATTTCTCCGTTTCTCCGTTTCTTTCTTAGTTTCTCCGTTTCTTTTTTCGTTTCTCCATTTCTTTCTTCGTTTCTCCGTTTCTTTCATCGTTTCTTCGTTTCTTTCTTCGTTTCTGCGTTTCTTTCTTCGTTTCTCCGTTTATATCTTCGTTTCTCCATTTATTTCTCCGTTTCTTTCTTCGTTTCTCCGTTTCATTCTTCGTTTCTCTGTTTCTTTCTTCGTTTCCCCGTTTCTTTGTTCGTTTCTCCGTTTCTTTCTTTGTTTCTCCGTTTCTTTCTTCATTTCTCCGTTTATTTCTTCGTTTCTCCGTTTCATTCTTCGTTTCTGCGTTTCTTTGTTCGTTTCTCTGTTTCTTTCTTCGTTTCTCCGTTTCTTTCTCCGTTTCTCGGTTTATTTCTTCGTTTCTCCGTTTCTTTCTTCGTTTCTTCGTTTCTTTCTTCATTTCTCCGTTTCTTTCTTCGTTTCTCCGTTTCTTCCTTCGTTTCATCGTTTCTCCGTTTCTCCGTTTCGATTAAAAGATTATAATATTTATAATTTCTATTATAAATCATTTGATCTATAGTTAAATTAGACACTAATACTCTAAATACATATTTAATATATTTTTTAATCTCTTTAGCCTCCAGAAGAATTTTATTTATACTATTTACTATATATAATAATTTACACAGAATCGGAAGTAAATCTAGTTATTTATTTATAATAATTATTTTTTTTCGCTTATCTTAAAAATTGGGATGTACTCTTTAAATGTTCGATTCATTTCTTTAATTTATTCATTAAATTGAATTAATCTATTCTTTATAATAACTTTAATAAAATTAATCTCTATAATTATTATAGAACTCATATTAAAATTTAATAATGAAATTTATTTTATTTGCCTAATTAATGTAATTATTGCCCCTATCATTTGCTTAAACAAAAAAGTCAATCATAATAATTATAGGATATTCATCTGTTATACAAACATCTTTTATAGTTATTTTATTAATAATTAACAAAAATACATTTTTAACATATTTCATTTTATATTCAATAATTTCTTTAATTTTAATTTTTATATTTAAAATAATAAAGATTAACTCTTCTTCCTTATTTAATATATTAACCTCTAATAAAAGAAAAATTATTTTATACTCAATAATTATTATGTACACAAATTTCCCACCTATAGCACTCTTTATACTGAAATAGATCGTCCTAGAAACATTAATAAATTCAAGAATAAAATTTACCGTGGAAGGTTTAATTTTACATTTATTCGAAAGATGAAACATACAAAAGTTTGTACAAAAGTATTTATTTATTTTATCGCACGGTAGGGAATATCATACAAATGGAAATACTTATCTCTAATGTCGGTAAATTGTACTTGTCGCGCCATCTATTTGTGGAAATTAGAACAATTCCTCGACAAACTTGAGCGTTTCTCCGCCAGGTGTTTGCACCCCTTAAGTGTAGTTTAACCGTTTCTCCTATAGATGGCAACCCATGTAATTACCACGTTACAGGGATTTGTAATTGCGGGTTCAGAATATATTTGCATACATACAAACTATAATTCCGATATGTAGAGAAATATTCATTTATTTTATCCCACGGCTTCTTCGATCGTATTTGTTCGATCTAACCAAATATTTCAAGAAATCGATGGCATTTTATATCGAAACATTGTCAAAAATTGTTTAGTCTACGGTCCAACGACGGTTGTTAATAATTACGATAAATAAATGTCAAGATATTGCGAAGTCTGCGAAGGCGAACGGTTTCAGTGAATGTTTGTTCATTTCAGCGATTGTTATTAACATTTACGCATGTTCCCTATACTGATCGAACAATGTGCATCTTGTTTATGTATTGCAATTAATTAAGAAACTTATCGAAATTGATTTTGATCGATACTCCACGTTAAAACGTGTTTCGTAAAGTTTTAAAGCACGGAAAGTAACAACTGTTCATTAGATACATTAATTTAACATTTGTTTAATTCTTATAATTTACACAATACGCGTAGAAGTGGTATTTTTTACACAAAAGTGCCAAAATTCAATTAATCGCTTTTTTGGATAGAAAAATCACCGCGATAAATACTTGTGAATCGATAATCGATACGTGTAGCCTTGAGAATGTCAGTTGGATCTCAAGGAAAAATTCCTCCGCGAACAAGGAATATTTCAACGAAATGATACTTTAAGCCATTATATTATATATACTAGGACATTGTTAATAATTGTCTAATGTATGATCCTACGACGGTTGTTAATAATTATGATAAACAAACATCAAGATATTGCGAATTCTTCGAGGGCGAATGGTTTCGGTGAATGTTTGTTCATTTCAGCGATTGTTATTAACATTTACGCATGTTGCTTATTTTGATCGAACAATGTGCATCTTATTTATGTATTGCAATTAATTAAGAAACTTATCGAAATTGCTTTTGTTCGAGACTCCGCGTTAAAACGTGTTTCGTAAAGTTTTAAAGCACGGAAAGTAACAATTGTTCATTAGATACATTAATTTAACATTTGTTTAATTCTTATAATTTACACAATACGCGTAGAAGTGGTATTTTTTACACAAAAGTGCCAAAATTCAATTAATCGCTTTTTTGGATAGAAAAATCACCGCGATAAATACTTGTGAATCGATAATCGATACGTGTAGCCTTGAGAATGTCAGTTGGATCTCAAGGAAAATTTCCTTCGCGAACAAGGAATATTTCAACGAAATGATATTTTAAGCCATTATTTATAATAGGACATTGTTAATAATTGTCTAATGTATGATCCTACGACGGTTGTTAATAATTATATAAACAAACATCAAGATATTGCGAAATCTTCGAGGGCGAATGGTTTCGGTGAATGTTTGTTCATTTCAGCGATTGTTATTAACATTTACGCATGTTCCCTATATTGATCGAACAATGTGCATCTCATTTATGCATTAAAAATGATTGATTCGCCTCTAGCAATTGATTTTGATCGAACTTCAAAGTAAAGAGATGTTTCTTAAAGTCTTAAAACATGGAAAGTAATAAATGTGTATGAGATATATCAATTTAACATTTGATTAATACATGAAGAATCGAAATTTTTGGTAAAATAAGTGAATAAAAAATAATTATTCTAAATAAATAATTAGATTTATTTCCGATTCTGTGTAAATTATTATATACAGTAAATAGTATAAATAAAACTCTTCTGGTGGCTAAAGAGATTAAAAAATATATTAAATATGTATTTAGAGTATTAGTGTATAATTTAACTATAGCTCAAATGATTTATAATAGAAATTACAACTATTATAATCGTTTAATCGAAACGGAGAAACGGAGAATCGGGGAAACCGAGAAACAGAGAAACGGAGAAACGGAGAAACGGAGAAACCGAGAAACGGAGAAACGGAGAAACGGAGAAACGTTTCTCCGTTTCTTTGTTCGTTTCTCCGTTTCTTTGTTCGTTTCTCCGTTTCTTTGTTCGTTTCTCCGTTTCTTTCTTCGTTTCTCCGTTTCTTTCTTCGTTTCTCCGTTTCTTTGTTCGTTTCTCCGTTTATTTCTTCGTTTCTCCATTTATTTCTCCGTTTCTCCGTTTCTTTCTTCGTTTCTCCGTTTCTTTCTTCGTTTCTCCATTTATTTCTCCGTTCCTCCGTTTCTTTCTTCGTTTCTCCGTTTCTTTGTTCGTTTCTCCGTTTCTTTATTCGTTTCTCCGTTTCTTTCTTCGTTTCTCCGTTTCTTTGTTCGTTTCTCCGTTTCTTTCTCCGTTTCTCGGTTTATTTCTTCATTTCTCCATTTATTTCTCCGATTCTCCGTTTCTTTCTTCGTTTCTTCGTTTCTTTCTTCGTTACTCCGTTTCTTTGTTCGTTTCTCCGTTTCTTTGTTCGTTTCTCCGTTTCTTTGTTTGTTTCTCCGTTTCTTTGTTCATTTCTCCGTTTCTTTCTTCGTTTCTCCGTTTCTTTGTTCGTTTCTCCGTTTCTATCTTCGTTTCTGCGTTTCTTTGTTCGTTTCTCCGTTTCTTTGTTCGTTTCTTCGTTTCTTTCTTCGTTTCTCCGTTTCTTTCTTCGTTTCTCCGTTTCTTTCTTCGTTTCTCCGTTTCTTTCTTCGTTTCTCCGTTTCTTTCTTCGTTTCTCCGTTTCTTTCTTCGTTTCTCCGTTTCTTGGTTCGTTTCACCGTTTCTTTGTTCGTTTCTCCGTTTCTTTGTTCGTTTCTCCGTTTCTTTCTCCGTTTCACGGTTTATTTCTTCGTTTCTCCATTTATTTCTCCGATTCTCCGTTTCTTTCTTCGTTTCTTTCTGCGTTACTCCGTTTCTTTCTTCGTTTCTCCGTTTATTTCTTCGTTTCTCCATTTATTTCTCCGATTCTCCGTTTCTTTCTTCGTTTCTCAGTTTCTTTCTTCGTTTCTCCGTTTCTTTCTTCGTTTCTCCGTTTCTTTCTTCGTTTCTCCGTTTCTTTCTTCGTTTCTCCGTTTCTTTCTTCGTTTTCCGTTTCTTTCATCGTTTCTCCGTTTATATCTTCGTTTCTCCATTTATTTCTCCGTTTCTTTCTTCGTTTCTCCGTTTCTTTGTTCGATTCTCCGTTTCGTTGTTCGTTTCTCCGTTTCTTTGTTCCTTTCTCCGTTTCTTTGTTCGTTTCTCCGTTTCTCCGTTTCTTTGTTCGTTTCTCCGTTTCTTTCTCCGTTTCTCGGTGTATTTCTTCGTTTCTCCATTTATTTCTCCGTTTCTTTCTTCGTTTCTCCGTTTCATTCTTCGTTTCTCCGTTTCTTTGTTCGTTTCTCCGTTTCTTTCTTCGTTTCTCCGTTTCTTTCTTCGTTTCTCCGTTTCTTTCTTCGTTTCTCCGTTTCTTTCTTCGTTTCTCCGTTTCTTCCTTCGTTTCATCGTTTCTCCGTTTCTCCGTTTCTCCGTTTCGATTAAATGATTATAATATTTATAACTTCTATTATAAATCATTTGATCTATAGTTAAATTAGACACTAGTACTCTACATACATATTTAATATATATTTTAATCTCTTTAGCCTCCAGAAGAATGTTATTTATACTATTTACTATATATGATAATTTACACAGAATCGGAAATAAATCTAATTATTTATTTATAATAATTATTTTTTTTTCACTTATCTTAAAAATTGGGATGTACTCTTTAAATGTTCGATTCATTTCTTTAATTTATTCATTAAATTGAATTAATCTATTCTTTATAATAACTTTAATAAAATTAATCCCTATAATTATTATAGAACTCATATTAAAATTTAATAATGAAATTTATTTTATTTGCCTAATTAATGTAATTATTGCCCGTATCATTTGCTTAAACAAAAAAATGAATTATAATAATGTAGTATCGGATTTTCGGCGTCCGCTTAGGCTTGCTTCGAGCGTAGGCCTAAACAAGATAACGTGCGCGGTTGGACTCGAGTTGAAGTAAACATTCAGCGCCGATCGGCCCGCTAGTTTTCCTGGAAGGCACGAGTATCCTTTACAGGGGGTCTTGTGCGACGACCGAGCGTGAGAATGCATGGGGATGAAAGGAAATACATGTGGTTCGGAGAAAGTGAAGAGTGTTTAGAAAAGACGGGTGATTGGGATGGCCGAGCGTGGCCGAATGTCTGAAGTGAGAGAGACTGAGGATTGGAATGAAAGAGAATGAATGGGAATGACTATATAGAGCGCGAGAAGAACGTAGGAACACAGTATGATATAGTATGACAAAGTATGACGACGAGAGTATGTCCGAAGAGTGTGTCGCGGACGGTATGACTAAAAAGACGATAAGACGAGACAACTAAAAGACGTATCCAGCGAAACTAACCACTGACACTACATCTAACACTATCATCATTGTAATATATAATATTATTAAATATACTTTAATATACCACATCAGAGCAATAGTTATTTGGGGGCTCGTACGGGGATAAATCATTCAAAAGGATCTCTCCTCCAGAGATCCAAGTGATAGGAGGAGAGAACGAACCAACAATATCGGAATTATAGTTTGTATGTATGCAAATATATTCTGAACCCGCAATTACAAATCCCTGTAACGTGGTAATTGCATGGGTTGCCATCTATTGGAGAAAGGGTTAAACTACACTTAAGGGGTGAAAACACCTGGCGGAGAAACGCTCAAGTTTGTCGAGGAGTTGTTCTAATTTCAACAAATAGATGGCGCGACAAGTACAATTTACCGACATTAGAGATAAGTATTTCCATTTGTATGATATTCCCTACCGTGCGATAAAATAAATAAATACTTTTGTACAAACTTTTGTATGTTTCATCTTTCGAATAAATGTAAAATTAAACCTTCCACGGTAAATTTCATTCTTGAATTTATTAATCTGTCTAGGACGATTTATTTCAGTATAAAGAGTGCTATAGGTGGGAAATTTGTGTACATAATAATTATTGAGTATAAAATAATTTTTCTTTTATTAGAGGTTAATATATTAAATAAGGAAGAAGGGTTAATCTTTATTATTTTAAATATAAAAATTAAAATTAAAGAAACTATTGAATATAAAATGAGATATGTTAAAAATGTACTTTTGTTAATTATTAATAAAATATCTATAATAGATGTTTGTATAACAGATAAATATCCTATCATTATTATGATTGATTTTTTTGTTTAAGCAAATGATACGGGCAATAATTACATTAATTAGGCAAATAAAATAAATTCCATTATTAAATTTTAATATGAGTTCTATAATAATTATAGGGATTAATTTTATTAAAGTTATTATAAAGGATAGATTAATTCAATTTAATGAATAAATTAAAGAAATGAATAGAACATTTAAAGAGTACATCCCAATTTTTAAGATAAGTGAAAAAAAAATAATTATTATAAATAAATAATTAGATTTACTGCCGATTCTGTGTAAATTATTAAACATAGTAAATAGTATAAACAAAATTCTTCTGGAGTCTAAAGAGATTAAAAAATATATTAAATATGTATTTAGAGTATTAGTGTCTAATTTAACTATAGATCAAATGATTTATAATAGAAATTATAAATATTATAATCATTTAATGGAAACGGAGAAACGGAGAAACGGAGAAACGGAGAAACGATGAAACGAAGGAAGAAACGGAGAAACGAAGAAAGAAACGGAGAAATGAAGAAAGAAACGAAGAAACGATGAAAGAAACGGAGAAACGAGGAAATAAACCGAGAAACGGAGAAAGAAACGGAGAAACGAACAAAGAAACGGAGAAACGAAGAAAGAAACGGAGAAACGAAGAAAGAAACGGAGAAACGGAGAAATAAATGGAGAAGCGAAGAAATATACGGAGAAACGAAGAAAGAAACGGAGAAACGAAGAAAGAAACGGAGAAACGAAGAAATAAACGGAGAAACGAAGAAAGAAACGGAGAAACGAAGAAAGAATCGGAGAAACGAAGAAAGAAACGGAGAAACGGAGAAACGAAGAAATAAATGGAGAAACGAACAAATAAACGAAGAAACGAAGAAAGAAACGGAGAAACAAAGAAAGAAACAGAGAAACGAACAAAGAAACGGAGAAACCAAGAAAGAAACGGAGAAACGAAGAAAGAAACGGAGAAACGGAGAAATAAATGCAGAAACGAAGAAATAAACGGAGAAAGGAAGAAAGAAACGGAGAAATGAAGAAAGAAACGGAGAAACGAAAAAAGAAACGAAGACACGGAGAAATAAATGGAGAAACGAACAAAGAAACGGAGAAACGGAGAAACGGAGAAACGGAGAAACGAAGAAAGAAACGGAGAAACGAAGAAATAAATGGAGAAACGAAGAAACAAACGGCGAAACGAAGAAAGAAACGGAGAAACAAAGAAAGAAACGAAGAAACGAACAAAGAAACGGAGAAACGAACAAAGAAACGCAGAAACGTAGAATGAAACGGAGAAACGAAGAAATAAACGGAGAAATGACGAAAGAAACGGAGAAACAAAGAAAGAAACGGAGAAACGAACAAAGAAACGGAGAAACGAAGAAAGAAACGAAGAAACGGAGAAACGAACAAAGAAACGGAGAGACGAAGAAAGAAACGGAGAAGCGAAGATAGAAACTGGGGAACGAAGAAAGAAACTGAGAAACGATGAAAGAAACGGAGAAACAAAGAAAGAAACGAAGAAACGAAGAAAGAAACGGGAAACGAAGAAAGAAACAGAGAAACGACGAAAGAAACGGAGAAACGAAGAAAGAAACGGAGAAACGAACAAAGAAACGAAGAAACGGAGAAACGAACAAAGAAGCGAAGAAACGAACAAAGAAACGGAGAAACGAACAAAGAAACGGCGAAACGATGAAAGAAACGGAGAAACGAAGAATGAAACCAAGAAACGAAGAAAGAAACGGAGAAACGAACAAAGAAACGAAGACACGGAGAAATAAATGGAGAAACGAACAAAGAAACGGAGAAACTGAGAAATAAATGGAGAAACGAAGAAATAAACGGAGAAATGAAGAAAGAAACGGAGAAACGAAGAAAGAAACGAAGAAACGATGATAGAAACTGAGAAAAGAAGAAAGAAACGGAGAATCGGAGAAATAAATGGAGAAACGAAGAAATAAACCGAGAAAGGAGAAAGAAACGGAGAAGCGGACAAAGAAACGGAGAAACGAAGAAAGAAACGGAGAAACGAACAAAGAAACGGAGAAACGAAGAAAGAAACAGAGAAACGAAGAAAGAAACGGAGAAACGAAGAAAGAAACGGAGAAACGAAGAAAGAAACGGAGAAACGAAGAAAGAAACGGAGAAACGAAGAAAGAAACGGAGAAACGGAGAAATAAATGGAGAAACGAAGAAATAAACGAAGAAACGAAGAAAGAATCGGAGAAATGAACAAAGAAACGGAGAAACGAAGAAAGAATCGGAGAAACGAAGAAAGAAACGGAGAAACGAAGAAAGAAACGAAGAAACGAAGAAAGAACCTGAGAAACGAACAAAAAAACGGAGAAGCGAAGAAAGAAACGGAGAAACGAAGATAGAAATGGAGAAACGGAGAAATAAATGGAGAAACGAAGAAATAAACGAAGAAACGAAGAAAGAATCGGAGAAATGAACAAAGAAACGGAGAAACGAAGAAAGAAACGGAGAAACGAAGAAAGAAACGAAGAAACGAAGAAAGAAACGAAGAAACGAAGAAAGAATCGGAGAAACGAACAAAGAAACGGAGAAACGAACAAAGAAACGGAGAAACGAAGAAAGAAACGGAGAAACGGAGAAATAAATGGAGAAACGAAGAAATAAACGAAGAAACGAAGAAAGAATCGGAGAAATGAACAAAGAAACGGAGAAACGAAGAAAGAAACGGAGAAACGAAGAAAGAAACGAAGAAACGAAGAAAGAAACGGAGAAACGAACAAAGAAACCGAGAAACGAAGAAAGAAACGGAGAAACGAAGAAAGAAACGGAGAAACGAACAAAGAAACGGAGAAACGAAGAAAGAAACGGAGAAACGAAGACAGAAACGGAGAAACGAAGAAAGAAACGGAGAAACGAAGAAAGAAACGGAGCAACGAAGAAACAAACGGAGAAACGAACAATGAAACGGAGAAACCAACAAAGAAACGAAGATACGGAGAAATAAATGGAGAAACGAACAAAGAAACGGAGAAACGGAGAAATAAATGGAGAAACGAAGAAATAAACGGAGAATCGAAGAAAGAAACGGAGGAACGAAGAAAGAAACGGAGAAACGATGAAAGAAACGGAGAAACAAAAAAAGAAACGAAGAAACGAAGAAACGAAGAAAGAAACGGAGAAACGAAGAAAGAAACGGAGAATCGGAGAAATAAATGGAGAAACGACCAAAAAACGGTGAAACGGAGAAACGGAGAAACGGAGAAACGGAGAAACGGAGAAACCGAGAAACAGAGAAACGGAGAAACCGAGAAACGCAGAAACGGAGAAACCGAGAAACCGAGAAACGGAGAAACCGAGAAACGGAGAAACCGAGAAACGGAGAAACGGGAAAATCGAGAAACGGAGAAACGGAGAAACGGAGAAACCAAGAAACGGAGAAACGGAGAAACCGAGAAACGGAGAAACCGAGAAACGGAGAAACCGAGAAACGGAGAAACCGAGAAACGGAGAAACCGAGAAACGGAGAAACGGGAAAATCGAGAAACGGAGAAACGGAGAAACGGAGAAACCAAGAAACGGAGAAACGGAGAAACGGAGAAACGGAGGAACGGAAAAACGGAGAAACGGAGAAACGTTTCTTTGTTCGTTTCTCCGTTTCTTTGTTCGTTTCTCCGTTTCATTCTTCGTTTCTCCGTTTCTTTGTTCGTTTCTCCGTTTCTTTCTTCGTATCTCCGTTTCTTTCTTCGTTTCTCCGTTTCTTTCTTCGCTTCTCCGTTTCTTTCTTCGTTTCTCCGTTTCTTTGTTCGTTTCTCCGTTTATTTCTTCGTTTCTCCATTTATTTCTCCGTTTCTCCGTTTCCTTCTTCGTTTCTCCGTTTCTTTCTTCGTTTCTTCGTTTCTGTCTTCGTTACTCCGTTTCTTTCTTCGTTTCTCCGTTTCTTTCTTCGTTTCTCCGTTTCTTTCTTCGTTTCTCCGTTTATTTCTTCGTTTCTCAGTTTCTTTCTTCGTTACTCCGTCTCTTTCTTCGTTTCTCCGTTTCTTTCTTCGTTTCTCCGTTTCTTTCTTCGTTTCTCCGTTCATTTCTTCGTTTCTCCATTTATTTCTCCGTTTCTCCGTTTCTTTGTTCTTTTCTCCGTTTCTTTGTTCGTTTCTCCGTTTCTTTCTTCGTTTCTCCGTTTCTTTGTCCGTTTCTTCGTTTCTTTCTTCGTTTCTCCGTTTCTTCGTTCCTTTCTTCGGTACTCCGCTTCTTTCTTCGTTTCTCCGTTTCTTCCTTCGTTTCTTCGTTTCTCCGTTTCTTTCTTCGTTTCTCCGTTTCTTTGTTCGTTTCTCCGTCTCTTTTTCCGTTACTCGGTTTATTTCTTCGTTTCTACATTTATTTCTCCGTTTCTTTCTTCGTTTCTTTCTTCGTTACTCCGTTTCTTTCTTCGTTTGTCCGTTTCTTTCTTCGTTTCTCCGTTCCTTTCTTCGTTTGTCCGTTTATTTCTTCGTTTCTCCATTTATTTCTCCCTTTCTCCGTTTCTTTGTTCGTTTCTCCGTTTCTTTGTTCGTTTCTCCGCTTCTTTCTCCGTTTCTCCGTTTCTTTCTTCGTTTCTCCGTTTATTTCTTCGTTTCACCATTTATTTCTCCGTTTCTCCGTTTCTTTGTTCGTTTCTCCGTTTCTTCCTCCGTTTATCGGTTTATTTCTTCGTTTCTCCATTTGTTTCTCCGTTTCTTTCTTCGTTTCTCCGTTTCATTCTTCGTTTCTCCGTTTCTTTCTTCGTTTCTCCGTTTCTTTGTTCGTTTCTCCGTTTCTTTCTTTGTTTCTCCGTTTCTTTCATCATTTCTCCGTTTATTTCTTCGTTTCTCCGTTTCATTCTTCGTTTCTGCGTTTCTTTGCTCGTTTCTCTGTTTCTTTCTTCGTTTCTCCGTTTCTTTCTCCGTTTCTCGGTTTATTTCTTCGTTTCTCCGTTTCTTTCTTCATTTCTTCGTTTCTTTGTTCGTTTCTCAGATTCTTTCTCCGTTTCTCGGTTTATTTCTTCGTTTCTCCATTTATTTCTCCGATTCTCCGTTTCTTTCTTCGTATCTTCGTTTCTTTCTTCGTTACTCCATTTATTTCTCCGTTTCTCCGTTTCTTTGTTCGTTTCTCCGTTTCTTTGTTCGTTTCTCCGTTTCTTTGTTCGTTTCTCCGTTTCTTTCTTCGTTTCTCCGTTTCTTTGTTCGTTTCTCCGTTTCTTTCTCCGTTTCTCGGTTTATTTCTTCGTTTCTCCATTTATTTCTCCGATTCTCCGTTTCTTTCTTCGTTTCTTCGTTCCTTTCTTCGTTACTCCGTTTCTTTCTTCGTTTCTCCGTTTCTTTCTTCGTTTCTTCGTTTCTTTCTTCGTTTCTCCGTTTCTTTCTTCGTTTCTCCGTTTCTTTCTTCGTTTTTCCGTCTCTTTCTTCGATTCTCCATTTCTTTGTTCGTTTCTCCGTTTCTCGGTTTATTTCTTCGTTTCTCCCTTTATTTCTCCGATTCTCCGTTTCTTTGTTCGTTTCTCCGTTTCTTTCTTTGTTTCTCCGTTTCTTTCTTCGTTTCTCCGTTTCTTTCTTCGTTTTTCCGTCTCTTTCTTCGTTTCTCCGTTTCGTTGTTCGTTTCTCCGTTTCTTTGTTCGCTTCTCCGTTTCTTTGTTCGTTTCTCCGTTTCTTTCTTTGTTTCTCCGTTTCTTTCTTCGATTCTCCGTTTATTTCTTCGCTTCTCCATTTATTTCTCCGTTTCTCCGTTTCTTTGTTCGTTTCTCCGTTTCTTTCTTCGTATCTCCGTTTCTTTCTTCGTTTCTCCATTTCTTTCTTCGTTTCTCCGTTTCTTTCTTCGTTTTTCCGTTTGTTTCTTCGTTTCTCCGTTTCTTTCTTCGTTTCTCCGTTTCTTTGTTCGTTTCTCCGTTTCTTTGTTCGTTTCTCCGTTTCTTTCTTCGTTTCTCCGTTTCTTTGATCGTTTCTCCGTTTCTTTCTTCGTTTCTCCGTTTCTTTCTTCGTTTCTCCGTTTCTTTCTTCGTTTCTCCGTTTCTTTCTTCGTTTCTCCGTTTCTTTCTTCGTTTTTCCGTTTCTTTCTTCGTTTCTCCGTTTCTTTGTTCGTTTCTCCGTTTCTTTCTCCGTTTCTCGGTTTATTTCTTCGTTTCTCCATTTATTTCTCCGATTCTCCGTTTATTTCTTCGTTTCTCCGTTTCTTTCTTCGTTTCTCCGTTTCTTTCTTCGTTTCTCGGTTTATTTCCTCGTTTCTCCGTTTCTTTCTTCGTTTCTCCGTTTCTTTCTTCATTTCTCCGTTTCTTTGTTCGTTTCTCCGTTTCTTTCTTCGTTTCTCCGTTTCTTTCTTCGTTTCTCCGTTTCTTTCTTCGTTTCTCCGTTTCTTTTTTCGTTTCTCCGTTTCTTTCTTCGTTTCTCCGTTTCTTTGTTCGTTCCCCCGTTCTTTGTTCGTTTCTCCGTTTCTTTCTTCGTTTCTCCGTTTCTTTCTTCGTTTCTCCGTTTCTTTGTTCGTTTCTCCGTTTCTTTGTTCGTTTCTCCGTTTCTTTGTTCGTTTCTCCGTTTCTTTGTTCGTTTCTCCGTTTCTTTCTTCGTTTCTCCGTTTATTTCTTCGTTTCTCCATTTATTTCTCCTTTTCTCCGTTTTTTTCTTCGTTACTCCGTTTCTTTCTTCGTTTCTCCGATTCTTTCTTCGTTTCTCCGTTTCTTTCTTCGTTTCTCCTGTTCTTTCTTCGTTTCTCCGTTTCTATGTTCGTTTCTCCATTTATTTCTCCGTGTCTTCGCTTCTTTGTTGGTTTCTCAGTTTCTTTCTTCGTTTCTCCGTTTATTTCTTCGTTTCTCCATTTATTTCTCCTTTTCTCCGTTTCTTTCTTCGTTTCTTTCTTCGTTTCTTTCTTCGTTTCTTCGTTTCTTTCTTCGTTTCTCCGTTTCTTTCATCGTTTCTCCGTTTCTTTCTTCGTATCCCCGTTCCTTTCTTCGTTTCTCCGTTTATTTCTTCGTTTCTCCATTTATTTCTCCGTTTCTCCGTTTCTTTGTTCGTTTCTCCGTTTCTTTCTTCGTTTCTCCGTTTCTTTCTTCGTATCCCCGTTCCTTTCTTTGTTTCTCCGTTTATTTCTTCGTTTCTCCATTAATTTCTCCGTTTCTCCGTTTCTTTGTTCGTTTCTCCGTTTCTTTGTTCGTTTCTCCGTTTCTTTGTTCGTTTCTCCGTTTCTTTGTTCGTTTCTCTGTTTCTTTGTTCGTTTCTCCGTTTCTTTGTTCGTTTCTCCGTTTCTATGTTCGTTTCTCCGTTTGTTTCTCCGTTTCTCGGTTTATTTGTTCGTTTCTCCATTTACTTCTCCGATTCTCCGATTCTTTCTTCGTTTCTTCGTTTCTTTCTTCGTTACTCCGTTTCTTTCTTCGTTTCTCCGTTTCTTTCTTCGTTTCTCCGTTTCTTTCTTCGTTTCTCCGTTTATTTATTCGTTTCTCCATTTATTTCTCCGTTTCATTCTTCGTTTCTCCCTTTCTTTCTTCGTTTCTCCGTTTCTCTCTCCGTTTCTCGGTTTATTTCTTCGTTTCTCCGTTTCTCTCTTCGTTTCTTCGTTTCTTTCTTTATTTCTCCGTTTCTTTCTTCGTTTCTCCGTTTCTTCCTTCGTTTCATCGTTTCTCCGTTTCTCCGTTTCTCCGTTTCGATTAAACGATTATAATATTTATAATTTCTATTATAAATCATTTGATCTATAGTTAAATTAGACACTAATACTCTAAATACATATTTAATATATTTTTTAATCTCTTTAGCCTCCAGAAGAATTTTCTTTATACTACTTACTATATATAATAATTTACACAGAATCGGAAGTAAATCTAATTATTTATTTATATTAATTTTTTTTTTTTCACTTATCTTAAAAATTGGGATGTACTCTTTAAATGTTCGATTCATTTCTTTAATTTATTCATTAAATTGAATTAATCTATTCTTTATAATAACTTTAATAAAATCAATCCCTATAATTATTATAGAACTCATATTAAAATTTAATAATGAAATTTATTTTATTTGCCTAATTAATGTAACTATTGGCCCTATCATTTGCTTCAACAAAAAAATCAATCATAATAATTATAGGATATTCATCTGTTATACAAACATCTATTATAGTTATTTTATTAATAATTAACAAAAATACATTTTAAACATATTTCATTTTATATTCAATAATTTCTTTAATTTTAATTTTTATATTTAAAATAATAAAGATTATCTCTTCTTCCTTATTTAATATATTGACCTCTAATAAAAGAAAAATTATTTTATACTCAATAATTATTATGTACACAAGTTTCCCACCTATAGCACTCGTTATACTGAAATAAATCGTCCTAGAAACATTAATAAATTCAAGAATAAAATATACCGTGGAAGGTTTAATTTTACATTTATTCGAAAGATGAATCATACAAAAGTTTGTACAAAAGTGTTTATTTATTTTATCGCACGGTAGGGAATATCATACAAATGGAAATACTTATCTCTAATGTCGGTAAATTGTACTTGTCGCGCCATCTATTTGTGGAAATTAGAACAATTCCTCGACAAACTTCAGCGTTTCTCCGCCAGGTGTTTTCACCCCTTAAGTGTAGTTTAACCCTTTCTCCAATTGATGGCAACCCATGTAATTACCACGTTACAGGGACATGTAATTGCGGGTTCAGAATATATTTGCATACATACAAACTATAATTCCGATATGTAGAGAAATATTCATTTATTTTATCCCACGGCTTCTTCGATCGTATTTGTTCGATCTAACCAAATATTTCAACAAATTGATGGCTTTTTATACCGAAACATTGTCAAAAATTGTTTAATCTACGGTCCAACGACGGTTGTTAATAATTATGATAAATAAATGTCAAGATATTGCGCAGTCTGCGAAGGCGAACGGTTTCAGTGAATGTTTGTTCATTTCAGCGATTGTTATTAACATTTGCGCATGTTCCCTATATTGATCGAACAATGTGCATCTTATTTATGTATTGCAATTAATTAAGAAACATATCGAAATTGATTTTGATCGAGACTCCACGCTAAACCGTGTTTCGTATAGTTTTAAAGCACGGAAAGTAACAATTGTTCATTAGATACATTAATTTAACATTTGTTTAATTCTTATAATTTACACAATACGCGTAGAAGTGGTATTTTTTACACAAAATGCCAAAATTCAATTAATCGCATTTTTAGATAGAAAAATCTCCGCGATAAATACTTGGGAATCGATAATCGATACGCGTAGCCTTGAGAATGTCAGTTGGATCTCAAGGAAAAATTCCTTCGCGAACAAGGAATATTTTAACGAAATGATATTTTAAGCCATTATTTATACTAGGACATTGTTAGTAATTGTTTAATGTATGATCCTACGACGGTTGTTAATAATTATGACAAACAAACATCAAGATATTGCGAAATCTTCGAGGGCGAATGGTTTCGGTGAATGTTTGTTCATTTCAGCGATTGTTATTAACATTTACACATGTTCCCTATATTGATCGAACAATGTGCATCTTATTTATGCATTAAAAATGATTGATTCGCCTGTAGCAATTGATTTTGATCGAACTTCAGAGTAAAGAGATGTTACTTAAAGTTTTAAAACATGGAAAGTAATTGTCTATGAGATATATCAATTTAACATTTGATTAATACATGAAGAATCGAAATTTTTGGTAAAATAAGTGAATAAAAAATAATTATTATAAATAAATAATTAGATTTATTTCCGATTCTGTGTATATTATTATATACAGTAAATAGTATAAATAAAATTCTTCTGGAGGCTAAAGAGATTAAAAAATATACTAAATATGTATTTAGAGTATTAGTGTATAATCTAACTATAGCTCAAATGATTTATAATAGAAATTATAACTATTATAATCATTTAATCGAAACGGAGAAACGGAGAAACGGAGAAACGGAGAAACGGAGAAACGAAGAAACGAACGAAGAAACGGAGAAACGAAGAGAGAAACGGAGAAACGACGAAAGAAACGGAGAAACAAAGAAAGAAACGGGGAAACGAAGAAAGAAACGGAGAATCGGAGAAATAAATGGAGAAACGAACAAAGAAACGGAGAAACGAAGGAAGAAAGGGAGAAACGGGGAAATAAATGGAGAAACGAAGGAATAAACGGAGAAACGAAGAAAGAAACGGAGAAACGAAGAAAGAAACGGAGAAACGGAGAAATAAATGGAGAAACGAAGAAATAAACGGAGAAACGAAGACAGAAACGGAGAAACTAAGAAAGAAACGGAGTAACGAAGAAAGAAACGAAGAAACAGAGAAATAAATGGAGAAACGAAGAAATAAACGAAGAAAGAAACGGAGAACCGAAGAAAGAAACGGAGAAACAAAGAAAGAAATGGAGAAACGAACAAAGAAACGGAGAAACGAACAAAGAAACGGAGAAACGAACAAAGAAACGGAGAAACGAACAAAGAAACGGAGAAACGAAGAAAGAAACGGAGAAACGTAGAAAGAAACGGAGAAGCGAAGAAAGAAACGGAGAAACGAAGAGAGAAACGGAGAAACGATGAAAGAAACGGAGAAACAAAGAAAGAAACGAAGAAAGAAACGGGGAAACGAAGAAAGAAACGGAGAATCGGAGAAATAAATGGAGAAACGAACAAAAAACGGTGAAACGCAGAAACGGAAAACCCGAGAAACGGAGAAACGGAGAAACCGAGAAACGGAGAAACCGAGAGACGGAGAAACGGAGAAACCGAGAAACGGAGAAACGGAGATACGGAGAAACGGAGAAACGGAGAAACGGAGAAACGGAGATACGGAGAAACGGAGAATCGGACAAACGGATAAACCGAGAAACGGAGAAACGGAGAAACAGAGAAACCGAGAAACGGAGAAACGGAGAAACGGGGAAACGGAGAAACCGAGAAACCGAGAAACGGAGAAACGGAGAAACCGTGAAACGGAGAAACCGAGAAACGGAGAAACGGAGAAACGGAGAAACCGAGAAACAGAGAAACGAAGAAACCGAGAAACGGAGAAACAGAGAATCCGAGAAACGGAGAAACGGAGAAACGGAGAAATGGAGAAACCGAGAAACGGAGAAACCGAGAATCGGAGAAACCGAGAAACGGAGAAACGGAGAAACCGAGAAACGGAGAAACCGAGAAACAGAGAAACAGAGAAACGGAGAAACTGAGTAACGGAGAAACCGAGAAACGGGGAAACGGGGAAACCGAGAAACGGAGAAACGGAGAAACGGAGAAACCGAGAAACAGAGGAACGGAGAAACCGAGAAACGTTTCTCCGTTTCTTTGTTCGTTTCTCCGTTTCTTTGTTCGTTTCTCTGTTTCTTTGCTCGTTTCTCCGTTTCTTTGTTCGTTTCTCCGTTTCTTTGTTCGTTTCTCCGTTTCTTTCGTCGTTTCTCCGTCTCTTTTTTCGTATCTCCGTCTCTTTGCTCGTTTCTCCGTTTCTTTCTTTGTTTCTCCGTTTCTTTCTTCGTTTCTCCGTTTATTTCTTCGTTTCTCGATTTATTTTTCCGTTTCTCCGTTTCTTTCTTCGTTTCTCCGTTTATTTCTTCGTTTCTTCGTTTCTTTGTTCGTTTCTCCGTTTCTTTCTTCGTTTCTCCGTTTCTTTCTTCGTTTCTCCGTTCCTTTCTTCCTTTCTCCGTTTATTTCTTCGTTTCTGCATTTATTTCTCTGTTTCTCCGTTTCTTTCTTCGTTTCTCCGTTTCTTTGTTCGTTTCTCCGTTTCTTTGTTCGTTTCTCCGTTTCTTTCTTCGTTTCTCCGTTTCTTTGCTCGTTTCTCCGTTTCTTTGTTCGTTTCTCCGTTTCTTTCTTCGTTTCTCCGTTTCTTTCTTCCTTTCTCCGTTTATTTCTTCGTTTCTGCATTTATTTCTCCGTTTCTCCGTTTCTTTCTTCGTTTCTCCGTTTCCTTGTTCGTTTCTCCGTTTCTTTCTTTGTTTCTCCGTTTCTTTCTTCGTTTCTTCGTTTATTTCTTCGTTTCTCCATTTATTTCTTCGTTTCTCCGTTTCTCCGTTTCTTTGTTCGTTTCTCCATTTATTTCTCCGTGTCTCCGTTTCTTTGTTCGTTTCTCCGTTTCTTTGTTCGTTTCTCCGTTTCTTTGTTCGTTTCTCCGTTTCTTTGTTCGTTTCTCCGTTTCTTTCTTCGTTTCTCCGTTTCTTTCTTCGTTTCTCCGGTTCTTTCTTCGTTTCTCCGTTTCTTTGTTCGTTTCTCCATTTATTTCTCCGTGTCTCCGTTTCTTTGTTCGTTTCTCCGTTTCTTTGTTCGTTTCTCCGTTTCTTTGTTCGTTTCTCCGTTTCTTTGTTCGTTTCTCCGTTTCTTTGTTCGTTTCTCCGCTTATTTCTTCGTTTCTCCATTTATTTCTCCGTTTCTCCGTTTCATTCTTCGTTTCTCCGTTTCTATCTTCGTTTCTCCGTTTCTTTCTTCGTTTCTCCGTTTCTATCTTCGTTTCACCGTTTCTTTCTTCGTTTCTCCGTTTCTTTGTTCGTTTCTCCGTTTCTTTGTTCGTTTCTCCGTTTCTTTGTTCGTTTCTCCGTTTCTTTGTTCGTTTCTCCGCTTCTTTCTTCGTTTCTCCGTTTCTTTGATCGTTTCTCCGTTTATTTCTTCGTTTCTCCATTTATTTCTTCGTTTCTCCGTTTCTTTGTTCATTTCACCGATTCTTTCTTCGTTTCTCCGTTTCTCTGTTCGTTTCTCCGTTTCTTTGTTCGTTTCTCCGTTTCTTTGTTCGTTTCTCCGCTTCTTTCTTCGTTTCTCCGTTTCTTTGTTCGTTTCTCCGTTTATTTCTTCGTTTCTTCATTTATTTCTCCGTTTCTCCGTTTCTTTGTTCGTTTCACCGTTTCTTTCTTCGTATCTCCGTTTCTTTCTTCGTTTCTCCGTTTCTTTCTTCGTTTCTCCGTTTCTTTCTTCGTTTCTCTGTTTCTTTCTTCGTTTCTCCGTTTCTTTCTTCGTTTCTCCGTTTCTTTCTTCGTTTCTCCGTTTCTTTCTTCGTTTCTTCATTTATTTCTCCGTGTCTTCGCTTCTTTGTTCGTTGCTCCGTTTCTTTGTTCGTTTCTCCGTTTCTTTGTTCGTTTCTCCGTTTCTTTGTTCGTTTCTCCGTTTCTTTGTTCGTTTCTCCGTTTCTTTGTTCGTTTCTCCGTTTCTTTGTTCGTATCTCCGTTTCTTTGTTCGTTTCTCCGATTCTTTGTTCGTTTCTCCGTTTCTTTCTTCGGTTCTTCGTTTCTTTGTTCGTTTCTCCGTTTCTTTCTTCGTTTCTCCGTTTCTTTCTTCGTTTCTCCGTTTCTTTCTTCGTTTCTCCGTTTCGTTCTTCGTTTCTCCGTTTCTTTCTTCGTTTCTCCGTTTCTTTCTTCGTTTCTCCATTTATTTCTGCGTGTCTTCGCTTCTTTGTTCGTTGCTCCGTTTCTTTGTTCGTTTCTCCGTTTCTTTTTTCGTTTCTCCGTTTCTTTGTTCGTTTCTCCGTTTCTTTGTTCGTTTCTCCGTTTCTTTGTTCGTTTCTCCGTTTCTTTCTTCGTTTCTCCGTTTCTTTGTTCGTTTCTCCGTTTCTTTCTTCGTTTCTTCGTTTCTTTCTTCGTTTCTCCGTTTCTTTCTTCGTTTCTTCGTTCCTTTCTTCGTTACTCCGTTTCTTTCTTCGTTTCTCCGTTTCTTTCTTCGTTTCTTCGTTTCTTTCTTCGTTTCTCCGTTTCTTTCTTCGTTTCTCCGTTTCTTTCTTCGTTTTTCCGTCTCTTTCTTCGATTCTCCATTTCTTTGTTCGTTTCTCCGTTTCTCGGTTTATTTCTTCGTTTCTCCCTTTATTTCTCCGATTCTCCGTTTCTTTGTTCGTTTCTCCGTTTCTTTCTTTGTTTCTCCGTTTCTTTCTTCGTTTCTCCGTTTCTTTCTTCGTTTTTCCGTCTCTTTCTTCGTTTCTCCGTTTCGTTGTTCGTTTCTCCGTTTCTTTGTTCGCTTCTCCGTTTCTTTGTTCGTTTCTCCGTTTCTTTCTTTGTTTCTCCGTTTCTTTCTTCGATTCTCCGTTTATTTCTTCGCTTCTCCATTTATTTCTCCGTTTCTCCGTTTCTTTGTTCGTTTCTCCGTTTCTTTCTTCGTATCTCCGTTTCTTTCTTCGTTTCTCCATTTCTTTCTTCGTTTCTCCGTTTCTTTCTTCGTTTTTCCGTTTGTTTCTTCGTTTCTCCGTTTCTTTCTTCGTTTCTCCGTTTCTTTGTTCGTTTCTCCGTTTCTTTGTTCGTTTCTCCGTTTCTTTCTTCGTTTCTCCGTTTCTTTGATCGTTTCTCCGTTTCTTTCTTCGTTTCTCCGTTTCTTTCTTCGTTTCTCCGTTTCTTTCTTCGTTTCTCCGTTTCTTTCTTCGTTTCTCCGTTTCTTTCTTCGTTTTTCCGTTTCTTTCTTCGTTTCTCCGTTTCTTTGTTCGTTTCTCCGTTTCTTTCTCCGTTTCTCGGTTTATTTCTTCGTTTCTCCATTTATTTCTCCGATTCTCCGTTTATTTCTTCGTTTCTCCGTTTCTTTCTTCGTTTCTCCGTTTCTTTCTTCGTTTCTCGGTTTATTTCGTCGTTTCTCCGTTTCTTTCTTCGTTTCTCCGTTTCTTTCTTCATTTCTCCGTTTCTTTCTTCGTTTCTCCGTTTCTTTCTTCGTTTCTCCGTTTCTTTCTTCGTTTCTCCGTTTCTTTCTTCGTTTCTCCGTTTCTTTTTTCGTTTCTCCGTTTCTTTCTTCGTTTCTCCGTTTCTTTGTTCGTTCCCCCGTTCTTTGTTCGTTTCTCCGTTTCTTTCTTCGTTTCTCCGTTTCTTTCTTCGTTTCTCCGTTTCTTTGTTCGTTTCTCCGTTTCTTTGTTCGTTTCTCCGTTTCTTTGTTCGTTTCTCCGTTTCTTTGTTCGTTTCTCCGTTTCTTTCTTCGTTTCTCCGTTTATTTCTTCGTTTCTCCATTTATTTCTCCTTTTCTCCGTTTTTTTCTTCGTTACTCCGTTTCTTTCTTCGTTTCTCCGATTCTTTCTTCGTTTCTCCGTTTCTTTCTTCGTTTCTCCTGTTCTTTCTTCGTTTCTCCGTTTCTATGTTCGTTTCTCCATTTATTTCTCCGTGTCTTCGCTTCTTTGTTGGTTTCTCAGTTTCTTTCTTCGTTTCTCCGTTTATTTCTTCGTTTCTCCATTTATTTCTCCTTTTCTCCGTTTCTTTCTTCGTTTCTTTCTTCGTTTCTTTCTTCGTTTCTTCGTTTCTTTCTTCGTTTCTCCGTTTCTTTCATCGTTTCTCCGTTTCTTTCTTCGTATCCCCGTTCCTTTCTTCGTTTCTCCGTTTATTTCTTCGTTTCTCCATTTATTTCTCCGTTTCTCCGTTTCTTTGTTCGTTTCTCCGTTTCTTTCTTCGTTTCTCCGTTTCTTTCTTCGTATCCCCGTTCCTTTCTTTGTTTCTCCGTTTATTTCTTCGTTTCTCCATTAATTTCTCCGTTTCTCCGTTTCTTTGTTCGTTTCTCCGTTTCTTTGTTCGTTTCTCCGTTTCTTTGTTCGTTTCTCCGTTTCTTTGTTCGTTTCTCTGTTTCTTTGTTCGTTTCTCCGTTTCTTTGTTCGTTTCTCCGTTTCTATGTTCGTTTCTCCGTTTGTTTCTCCGTTTCTCGGTTTATTTGTTCGTTTCTCCATTTACTTCTCCGATTCTCCGATTCTTTCTTCGTTTCTTCGTTTCTTTCTTCGTTACTCCGTTTCTTTCTTCGTTTCTCCGTTTCTTTCTTCGTTTCTCCGTTTCTTTCTTCGTTTCTCCGTTTATTTATTCGTTTCTCCATTTATTTCTCCGTTTCATTCTTCGTTTCTCCCTTTCTTTCTTCGTTTCTCCGTTTCTTTGTTCGTTTCTCCGTTTCTCTCTCCGTTTCTCGGTTTATTTCTTCGTTTCTCCGTTTCTCTCTTCGTTTCTTCGTTTCTTTCTTTATTTCTCCGTTTCTTTCTTCGTTTCTCCGTTTCTTCCTTCGTTTCATCGTTTCTCCGTTTCTCCGTTTCTCCGTTTCGATTAAACGATTATAATATTTATAATTTCTATTATAAATCATTTGATCTATAGTTAAATTAGACACTAATACTCTAAATACATATTTAATATATTTTTTAATCTCTTTAGCCTCCAGAAGAATTTTCTTTATACTACTTACTATATATAATAATTTACACAGAATCGGAAGTAAATCTAATTATTTATTTATATTAATTTTTTTTTTTTCACTTATCTTAAAAATTGGGATGTACTCTTTAAATGTTCGATTCATTTCTTTAATTTATTCATTAAATTGAATTAATCTATTCTTTATAATAACTTTAATAAAATCAATCCCTATAATTATTATAGAACTCATATTAAAATTTAATAATGAAATTTATTTTATTTGCCTAATTAATGTAACTATTGGCCCTATCATTTGCTTCAACAAAAAAATCAATCATAATAATTATAGGATATTCATCTGTTATACAAACATCTATTATAGTTATTTTATTAATAATTAACAAAAATACATTTTAAACATATTTCATTTTATATTCAATAATTTCTTTAATTTTAATTTTTATATTTAAAATAATAAAGATTATCTCTTCTTCCTTATTTAATATATTGACCTCTAATAAAAGAAAAATTATTTTATACTCAATAATTATTATGTACACAAGTTTCCCACCTATAGCACTCGTTATACTGAAATAAATCGTCCTAGAAACATTAATAAATTCAAGAATAAAATATACCGTGGAAGGTTTAATTTTACATTTATTCGAAAGATGAATCATACAAAAGTTTGTACAAAAGTGTTTATTTATTTTATCGCACGGTAGGGAATATCATACAAATGGAAATACTTATCTCTAATGTCGGTAAATTGTACTTGTCGCGCCATCTATTTGTGGAAATTAGAACAATTCCTCGACAAACTTCAGCGTTTCTCCGCCAGGTGTTTTCACCCCTTAAGTGTAGTTTAACCCTTTCTCCAATTGATGGCAACCCATGTAATTACCACGTTACAGGGACATGTAATTGCGGGTTCAGAATATATTTGCATACATACAAACTATAATTCCGATATGTAGAGAAATATTCATTTATTTTATCCCACGGCTTCTTCGATCGTATTTGTTCGATCTAACCAAATATTTCAACAAATTGATGGCTTTTTATACCGAAACATTGTCAAAAATTGTTTAATCTACGGTCCAACGACGGTTGTTAATAATTATGATAAATAAATGTCAAGATATTGCGCAGTCTGCGAAGGCGAACGGTTTCAGTGAATGTTTGTTCATTTCAGCGATTGTTATTAACATTTGCGCATGTTCCCTATATTGATCGAACAATGTGCATCTTATTTATGTATTGCAATTAATTAAGAAACATATCGAAATTGATTTTGATCGAGACTCCACGCTAAACCGTGTTTCGTATAGTTTTAAAGCACGGAAAGTAACAATTGTTCATTAGATACATTAATTTAACATTTGTTTAATTCTTATAATTTACACAATACGCGTAGAAGTGGTATTTTTTACACAAAATGCCAAAATTCAATTAATCGCATTTTTAGATAGAAAAATCTCCGCGATAAATACTTGGGAATCGATAATCGATACGCGTAGCCTTGAGAATGTCAGTTGGATCTCAAGGAAAAATTCCTTCGCGAACAAGGAATATTTTAACGAAATGATATTTTAAGCCATTATTTATACTAGGACATTGTTAGTAATTGTTTAATGTATGATCCTACGACGGTTGTTAATAATTATGACAAACAAACATCAAGATATTGCGAAATCTTCGAGGGCGAATGGTTTCGGTGAATGTTTGTTCATTTCAGCGATTGTTATTAACATTTACACATGTTCCCTATATTGATCGAACAATGTGCATCTTATTTATGCATTAAAAATGATTGATTCGCCTGTAGCAATTGATTTTGATCGAACTTCAGAGTAAAGAGATGTTACTTAAAGTTTTAAAACATGGAAAGTAATTGTCTATGAGATATATCAATTTAACATTTGATTAATACATGAAGAATCGAAATTTTTGGTAAAATAAGTGAATAAAAAATAATTATTATAAATAAATAATTAGATTTATTTCCGATTCTGTGTATATTATTATATACAGTAAATAGTATAAATAAAATTCTTCTGGAGGCTAAAGAGATTAAAAAATATACTAAATATGTATTTAGAGTATTAGTGTATAATCTAACTATAGCTCAAATGATTTATAATAGAAATTATAACTATTATAATCATTTAATCGAAACGGAGAAACGGAGAAACGGAGAAACGGAGAAACGGAGAAACGAAGAAACGAACGAAGAAACGGAGAAACGAAGAGAGAAACGGAGAAACGACGAAAGAAACGGAGAAACAAAGAAAGAAACGGGGAAACGAAGAAAGAAACGGAGAATCGGAGAAATAAATGGAGAAACGAACAAAGAAACGGAGAAACGAAGGAAGAAAGGGAGAAACGGGGAAATAAATGGAGAAACGAAGGAATAAACGGAGAAACGAAGAAAGAAACGGAGAAACGAAGAAAGAAACGGAGAAACGGAGAAATAAATGGAGAAACGAAGAAATAAACGGAGAAACGAAGACAGAAACGGAGAAACTAAGAAAGAAACGGAGTAACGAAGAAAGAAACGAAGAAACAGAGAAATAAATGGAGAAACGAAGAAATAAACGAAGAAAGAAACGGAGAACCGAAGAAAGAAACGGAGAAACAAAGAAAGAAATGGAGAAACGAACAAAGAAACGGAGAAACGAACAAAGAAACGGAGAAACGAACAAAGAAACGGAGAAACGAACAAAGAAACGGAGAAACGAAGAAAGAAACGGAGAAACGTAGAAAGAAACGGAGAAGCGAAGAAAGAAACGGAGAAACGAAGAGAGAAACGGAGAAACGATGAAAGAAACGGAGAAACAAAGAAAGAAACGAAGAAAGAAACGGGGAAACGAAGAAAGAAACGGAGAATCGGAGAAATAAATGGAGAAACGAACAAAAAACGGTGAAACGCAGAAACGGAAAACCCGAGAAACGGAGAAACGGAGAAACCGAGAAACGGAGAAACCGAGAGACGGAGAAACGGAGAAACCGAGAAACGGAGAAACGGAGATACGGAGAAACGGAGAAACGGAGAAACGGAGAAACGGAGATACGGAGAAACGGAGAATCGGACAAACGGATAAACCGAGAAACGGAGAAACGGAGAAACAGAGAAACCGAGAAACGGAGAAACGGAGAAACGGGGAAACGGAGAAACCGAGAAACCGAGAAACGGAGAAACGGAGAAACCGTGAAACGGAGAAACCGAGAAACGGAGAAACGGAGAAACGGAGAAACCGAGAAACAGAGAAACGAAGAAACCGAGAAACGGAGAAACAGAGAATCCGAGAAACGGAGAAACGGAGAAACGGAGAAATGGAGAAACCGAGAAACGGAGAAACCGAGAATCGGAGAAACCGAGAAACGGAGAAACGGAGAAACCGAGAAACGGAGAAACCGAGAAACAGAGAAACAGAGAAACGGAGAAACTGAGTAACGGAGAAACCGAGAAACGGGGAAACGGGGAAACCGAGAAACGGAGAAACGGAGAAACGGAGAAACCGAGAAACAGAGGAACGGAGAAACCGAGAAACGTTTCTCCGTTTCTTTGTTCGTTTCTCCGTTTCTTTGTTCGTTTCTCTGTTTCTTTGCTCGTTTCTCCGTTTCTTTGTTCGTTTCTCCGTTTCTTTGTTCGTTTCTCCGTTTCTTTCGTCGTTTCTCCGTCTCTTTTTTCGTATCTCCGTCTCTTTGCTCGTTTCTCCGTTTCTTTCTTTGTTTCTCCGTTTCTTTCTTCGTTTCTCCGTTTATTTCTTCGTTTCTCGATTTATTTTTCCGTTTCTCCGTTTCTTTCTTCGTTTCTCCGTTTATTTCTTCGTTTCTTCGTTTCTTTGTTCGTTTCTCCGTTTCTTTCTTCGTTTCTCCGTTTCTTTCTTCGTTTCTCCGTTCCTTTCTTCCTTTCTCCGTTTATTTCTTCGTTTCTGCATTTATTTCTCTGTTTCTCCGTTTCTTTCTTCGTTTCTCCGTTTCTTTGTTCGTTTCTCCGTTTCTTTGTTCGTTTCTCCGTTTCTTTCTTCGTTTCTCCGTTTCTTTGCTCGTTTCTCCGTTTCTTTGTTCGTTTCTCCGTTTCTTTCTTCGTTTCTCCGTTTCTTTCTTCCTTTCTCCGTTTATTTCTTCGTTTCTGCATTTATTTCTCCGTTTCTCCGTTTCTTTCTTCGTTTCTCCGTTTCCTTGTTCGTTTCTCCGTTTCTTTCTTTGTTTCTCCGTTTCTTTCTTCGTTTCTTCGTTTATTTCTTCGTTTCTCCATTTATTTCTTCGTTTCTCCGTTTCTCCGTTTCTTTGTTCGTTTCTCCATTTATTTCTCCGTGTCTCCGTTTCTTTGTTCGTTTCTCCGTTTCTTTGTTCGTTTCTCCGTTTCTTTGTTCGTTTCTCCGTTTCTTTGTTCGTTTCTCCGTTTCTTTCTTCGTTTCTCCGTTTCTTTCTTCGTTTCTCCGGTTCTTTCTTCGTTTCTCCGTTTCTTTGTTCGTTTCTCCATTTATTTCTCCGTGTCTAAGTTTCTTTGTTCGTTTCTCCGTTTCTTTGTTCGTTTCTCCGTTTCTTTGTTCGTTTCTCCGTTTCTTTGTTCGTTTCTCCGTTTCTTTGTTCGTTTCTCCGCTTATTTCTTCGTTTCTCCATTTATTTCTCCGTTTCTCCGTTTCATTCTTCGTTTCTCCGTTTCTATCTTCGTTTCTCCGTTTCTTTCTTCGTTTCTCCGTTTCTATCTTCGTTTCACCGTTTCTTTCTTCGTTTCTCCGTTTCTTTGTTCGTTTCTCCGTTTCTTTGTTCGTTTCTCCGTTTCTTTGTTCGTTTCTCCGTTTCTTTGTTCGTTTCTCCGCTTCTTTCTTCGTTTCTCCGTTTCTTTGATCGTTTCTCCGTTTATTTCTTCGTTTCTCCATTTATTTCTTCGTTTCTCCGTTTCTTTGTTCATTTCACCGATTCTTTCTTCGTTTCTCCGTTTCTCTGTTCGTTTCTCCGTTTCTTTGTTCGTTTCTCCGTTTCTTTGTTCGTTTCTCCGCTTCTTTCTTCGTTTCTCCGTTTCTTTGTTCGTTTCTCCGTTTATTTCTTCGTTTCTTCATTTATTTCTCCGTTTCTCCGTTTCTTTGTTCGTTTCACCGTTTCTTTCTTCGTATCTCCGTTTCTTTCTTCGTTTCTCCGTTTCTTTCTTCGTTTCTCCGTTTCTTTCTTCGTTTCTCTGTTTCTTTCTTCGTTTCTCCGTTTCTTTCTTCGTTTCTCCGTTTCTTTCTTCGTTTCTCCGTTTCTTTCTTCGTTTCTTCATTTATTTCTCCGTGTCTTCGCTTCTTTGTTCGTTGCTCCGTTTCTTTGTTCGTTTCTCCGTTTCTTTGTTCGTTTCTCCGTTTCTTTGTTCGTTTCTCCGTTTCTTTGTTCGTTTCTCCGTTTCTTTGTTCGTTTCTCCGTTTCTTTGTTCGTATCTCCGTTTCTTTGTTCGTTTCTCCGATTCTTTGTTCGTTTCTCCGTTTCTTTCTTCGGTTCTTCGTTTCTTTGTTCGTTTCTCCGTTTCTTTCTTCGTTTCTCCGTTTCTTTCTTCGTTTCTCCGTTTCTTTCTTCGTTTCTCCGTTTCGTTCTTCGTTTCTCCGTTTCTTTCTTCGTTTCTCCGTTTCTTTCTTCGTTTCTCCATTTATTTCTGCGTGTCTTCGCTTCTTTGTTCGTTGCTCCGTTTCTTTGTTCGTTTCTCCGTTTCTTTTTTCGTTTCTCCGTTTCTTTGTTCGTTTCTCCGTTTCTTTGTTCGTTTCTCCGTTTCTTTGTTCGTTTCTCCGTTTCTTTCTTCGTTTCTCAGTTTCTTTCTTCGTTTCTCCGTTTCTTTCTTCGTTTCTCCGTTTCTTTCTTCGTTTCTCCGTTTCTTTCTTCGTTTCTCCGTTTCTTTCATCGTTTCTCCGTTTATATCTTCGTTTCTCCATTTATTTCTCCGTTTCTTTCTTCGTTTCTCCGTTTCATTCTTCGTTTCTCCGTTTCTTTCATCGTTTCTCCGTTTATATCTTCGTTTCTCCATTTATTTCTCCGTTTCTTTCTTCGTTTCTCCGTTTCATTCTTCGTTTCTCCGTTTCTTTGTTCGTTTCTCCGTTTCTTTCATCGTTTCTCCGTTTCTTTGTCCGTTTCTCCGTTTCTTTCTCCGTTTCTCGGGTTATTTCTTCGTTTCTCCATTTATTTCTCCGTTTCTCCGTTTCTTTGTTCGTTTCTCTGTTTCTTTGTTCGTTTCTCCGTTTCTTTGTTCGTTTCTCCGTTTCTTTGTTCGTTTCTCCGTTTCTTTCTTCGTTTCTCCGTTTCTTTGTCCGTTTCTCCGTTTCTTTCTCCGTTTCTCGGTTTATTTCTTCGTTTCTCCATTTATTTCTCCGTTTCTCCGTTTCTTTCTTCGTTTCTCCGTTTCTATCTTCGTTTCTCCGTTTCTTTCCTCGTTTCTCCGTTTCATTCTTCGTTTCTCCGTTTCTTTCTTCGTTACTCCGTTTCTTCGTCGTTTCTCCGTTTCTTTTTTCGTTTCTCCGTTTCTTCCTTCGTTTCTTCGTTTCTTCCTTCGTTTCTTCGTTTCTCCGTTTCTCCGTTTCTCCGTTTCTCCGTTTCTCCGTTTCTCCGTTTCTCCGTTTCTCCGTTTAGATTAAATGATTATAATAATTTTGATCGCACTTCAAAGTAAAGAGATGTTTCTTAAGGTTTTAAAACATGGAAAGTAATAATTGTCTATGAGATATATCAATTTAACATTTGATTAATACTTGAAGAATCGAAATTTTTGGTATTTTCCTGATACCAAAGGTTGAAATTCAGGCATAAATTTTAGAAAATGTTTGATTTTGGGACTCTTGGTGTCAGTGTACGATATGCGAGGAAGTGGCACGATTTCGCGGATTCTTAGAATTGACGTCAAATTCCAAGAATTTCCGCGAACCGAAATTTTGTTGTAATTTCGAACGAATTTCTGAATCATGGATCCCGATTTTATTTGTATCAGGAGAACATGATAGTTGAGGACATATAGTTTTAAGTAGTTTTAGCAGTATGATAGGATCGGGTTAAAGAAATGGAAACAAATAATGGTCAAAAATAAAGTTTCTGCTGTCAGTGAAATTGATTTTATTTCAATACATCAATTGAACTTGTTGAAAGTACTGTACCGTAAAGTACTCTACTGTACCGTAAAAATTACTATTCTAAACTCGCAGCCGATTAGCTCGGTACTACCCACGACGAATAATTACTGTTCGTCGCGAGTTATACCGATTACCAGGTCTCACCACGTGGAGGTTGCTGCGAGCGGAGACCCGGAGAGAGATAGATGGAATCAAAGTTCCATCGATCTCCCTCGACACCCGATACAAACGAAGATACTAAACCAAAGAGATGGAAGGAATCAATGTTCCTTCGATCTCCTCGTTTAGTTCTGCCAAGCAATTACATTATGGAAAAATTAGGCAAAATTGGAAAAGACGCGACACGAACAGTGCAGTTGGTCCTACTAGGTCGGTCCCGTTTCCCCTCAGTGGGCCCGATTAAAGAGGAAATGCACGACGCCGTCCACTCATATAGAGTGCCCCGTTTCTCCCAACTCCGCGTCAGGAACCACGCAAAGCGTGGACCTGACTCACGGAAGATGACGAAGAGAGGGTCTTATGGCACAGGGCTTCCACAGGGACCGATGCGAACACCTGCCCCTGTGTTCGCAGCATGTTCTCTCTGGAAGCGGACGCACCAGAAGAGACGGCGATCGACCGTTCGGACCACCTACACGGCCGGTCACTTGCTTATGCAACAAGCAGTGATGCCCGGGCTGAGGAACGAGGAAGCGAGCAAAAATAAGCTAAAGATTGGATAATTGCTTGACAGATAACAGATATTTGTACACGGTGGCCTTAAAATTAACTTATTCCAAGCTTAACTAAAGATCCCACGGCGGTTGCGACCATAGTGTCCTCTTCGTTCTTCGTTCTTCGTTCTTTGTTCTTTGTTCTTCGTTCTCCGGTGTGCCTACCTAAGAGAAACCTAAAGTCAAGGCATGATAAAAAAATGATAGAAAATAGAAATGAAGTGGGTTCGTGATTAAATACAGTCATTCAGTAACAAAGGAAATAAAGGCAAGAATGACAAAAAAATAAACATGGAAAAACAAGTACAAAGTAAAATCAGAGAACAAATAAAATAAATTACAGAAAGAAACAATTAAAAACCAAAGAAAGGATTGAGAGAATGGTCGCCAGTACTGACCACCGCCTACCGGCGGCCAGTACCGGTTTCCAAGGTGGGGGTCCCCCTTCCATAAACCTAAAACGAAGAGATCCATCCACCTCCGAGGCTCCAGGAAGAATGAAATTTTAAACAACCGGGGGCTCCTTATATACCCTCCGTAAGGTCACTTACCGGTTCTTCCATTGTCTTTGTTCGATCTAATCGAAATTTTCGAAGGCGAACGGTTTCGGTGAATGTTTGTTCATTTCCGCGATTGTTACTAACATTTATACATGTTCCCAATATTGATCGAACAATGTGCATCTTATTTATGTATTGCAATTAATTAAGAAACTTATAGAAATTGATTTTGATCGAGACTCGATGTTAAAACGTGTTTCGTAAAGTTTTTAAGCATGGAAAGTAACAATTGTTCATTAAATGCATTAAGTTAACATTTGTTTAATTCTTATAATTTACACAATACGCGTGGGAGTGGTATTTTTTACACAAAAGTGCCAAAATTCAATTAATCGCTTTTTTAGATAGAAAAATCACCGCGATGAAGACTTGTGAATCGATAATCGATACCTGTAGCCTTGAAAATGTCAGTTGGATCTCAGCGAAAAATTCCTTCGCGAACAAAGAATATTTCAACGAAATGATATTTTAAGCCATTTATACTAGGACATTGTTAATAATTGTTTAATCTACAGTCCTACGACGGTTGATAATAAATATGATAAATAAACATCGAGATATTGCGAAATCTTCGAAGGCGGACGGTTTCGGTTAATGTTTGTACATTTCCGCGATTGTTATTAACATTTATGCATGTTCCCAATATTGATCGAACAATATGCATCTTATTTAGTTATGATAAATCATTAGTTAGTTTTCAGAAATTAATTGATTTCGAAAATGAAAGCAAAATATTGATATTCATATATAATATTTCTCGATTTGCAACCTAAATTAATCTTTATAAGCAAATTATTCATTTACAATGCAAAAGAAAATGCATTCTGTAACATTCATATTCCCAACTTTTACAGTGCAAGCCATTAATTAGTTTACAAATGTTAATTTTCATAAAAAATGGGGAAATATATGTATACCAAACTCTTCGTTAAATTTTCCGATAAAATTTAATTCACATACTGTAACATAAAAGTTCGGAACCTGGAAAAATTTTTCTAACAATCGCCTAGAGACATAAACATTCGCTAAAGCAATTCGCCTTCCCAGATTTCGCAATATCTTGATGTTTGTTTATCATAATTATTAACAACCGTCGTAGGACCGTAGATTAAACAATTATTAACAATGTCCTAGTATAAATAATGGCTTAAAATATCATTTCGTTGAAATATTCTTTGTTCGCGATGGAATTGTTCTTATTGAGATCAAACCGACATTGTCAAGGCTGGAAATGTTTATCGATTCACAAACGTCTATCACGATGGTTTTTCTATCTAGAAAAGCGATTAATTGAATTTCGACGCTTTTACATCAAGAATACAGCTTCCACGCATAATCCGAAAATTATAAGAACGAAACAAATGTTAAATTAATGTATCTAATAAACAATTGTTACTTTCCATGCTTTGAAACATTAAGAAACACGTTTATACCTCGAATCTCGGTCAAAATTAATTGCTGTAGGCGAATCAATCATATTTAATGCATAAATAAGATGCATATTGTAAGATAAATGTTCGGAACATGTATAAATGTTAGTAACAATCGCGGAAATGAACAAATATTCACCGAAACCGTTCGCCTTCGCAGATTTCGCAATATCCTGACGTTCATTTATCATATTTAATAACAATCGTCGTAGGATTGTAGATTAAACCATTATTAACAATTTCCTAGTATAAATAATGGTTTAAAATATCATTTCGTTGAAATATTCTTTGTTCATCAAGGAATTTTTCATTGAGGTGCAACCGACATTCTCAAGGCTACACGTATCGATCATCGCGAAGATTTTTCTATTTAGAAAAGCGATTAATTGAATTTTGCCGCTTTGGAGTAAAAAATGAAACTTCTACGCGTATTGTGTAAATTATAAAAATTAAACAAATGTTAAATTAATGTATCTAATAAACAATTGTTACTTTCAATGCTTTAAAACTTTCCGAAACACGTTTTACTATAAATCTCGATCAAAAACAATTTCTGTAAGTTACTTAATCATTTTTAATGCATAAATAAGATGCACATTGTTCAATTAATATTGAGCACATGCATAAATGTTAGTAACAATCGCGGAAATGAACAAACATTCACCGAAACCTTTCGTCTTCGCAGATTTTGCAATATCTCGATGTTTATTTATCATATTTATTGACAACCGTCGTAGGACCATACTTTAGACAATTATTAACAATGTTCTAGTATAAATAATGGCTTGAAAGTCATTACTTTCTGGAAATATTTCTTAGATCGAACAAAGACAATCGAAGTAACCGTGCGATAAAATAAATGAATATTTCTCTACATATTGAAAAAATAGTTTGTATATATGCATGTATATTCCGAACGCTCAGTGACACACATATGTCACACGGCAATGAAGTGGGTTGCCATCTACTAGAGAATAGGTAAACTACACTTAAGGTGTGAAAACACCTGGCGGAGAAACGCTCAAGTTTGTTGAGGAATTGTTGTTACTTCTACCAATAGATAGCGCCACATGCGTAATTTACCGACATTACAGATAAGTCATTCCATTTGTATGGTATTCCCTACCGTGCAATAAAATAAATAAATATTTTTGTACAAAGTTTCGTATGTATCATCTTTCGAATAAATGTAAAGTTAAATGAAATCAGCGTAATGAAATTTCTCTGCATTCTAGCCTTCCTTTATACATTTAAAAAAATCTTTGATACCTCGAAATCATGGCTACACATATCGATTATCGACTCACAAGTGTTTATCACGATGATTTTTCTACATAGAAAAGCGATTAATCGAAATTCAGCACGTTTGAGTAAGAAATACAAATTCTACGCGTATTGTGTAAATTATGAGAATTAAATAAATGCTAAACTATTGCACTAAATAGACAATTATTACTTTCCTTGCTTTCAAACTTTACGAAACAAGTTTTTACTTTGAATCTCGATCAAAATCAATTTCTATAAGTATAATCATTTACCATGCATAAATAAGATACATATTGTTCGATTAATATTGGGAACATGCATAAATGTTAGTAACAATCGCAAAAGTTAACAAATATGTTCTCCAAGAGACGGCAACCCATATAATTACCACGTTGCAAATGTTTGGAATTTCAGATCATATTTGCATGCATAACAAACAATAATTTCGATATGTAGAGAAATATTTATTTATTTTATCGCACGGTAGGGAATATTATACAAATGGGATTACTTATCTTTAATGTCGGTAAATTTATGCTCGTGGCGCTATCTATTGGTGGAAATAAGAACAATTCCTCAACAAACTTGAGCGTTTCTCCGCCAGGTGTTTTCACACCTTAAGTGTAGTTTACGTATTCTCTAGTAGATGGCAACCCACTTCATTGCCGTGTGACATATGTGTGTCACTGAGCGTTCAGAATATATATTTGCATATATACCAACTATAATTTCGATATGTAGAGAAATATTCATTTATTTTATCGCACGGTTACTTCGATTGTCTTTGTTCGATCTAACAAATATTTCCAGAAAGTGATGACTTTTAAGCCATTATTTATGCTAGAACAATGTTAATAATTGTTTAATCTACGGTCCCACGACGCTTGTTAATAATTATGATAAATAAACGTCAAGATATTGCTAAATTTGCGAAGGCGAACGGTTTCGGTGAATGTTTGTCCATTTCCGCGATTGTTAGTAACATTTATATGTGCTCCCAATATTAATTGAACAATGTGCATATTATTTATGCATCACAAATGATTAAGAAACTTATAGAAATTAATTTTGATCGAGCTCCGAAGTAAAGAGGTGTTTCTTAAAGTTTTAAAATATGGAAAGTAATAATTGTCTATTAGATATATCGATGTAACATTTGATTAGTACTTGAGAAATCGAAATGCATACTTCCTTGGCGACAGTGTTCTCCTCATTACAACGGATGAAATTCAGACATAAATTGTAGAAAATGTTCAATGTTGGGACTCTTGTTGTCAGGAGTGTATGATATGCGAGGAAGTGAATGAAAAATACTTCAACGAAGTAATGTTTTAATCCATTATTTATACCAGGACATTGTTAATAATTTTTTATACCATGCTGCTACGACGGTTGTTAATAATTCTGATGAATGAACATCAAGATATTGCGAAATCTGCGAAGGGGAACGGTTTCAGTGAATTGTTGTTCATCCACGCGATTGTTATTAACATTTATGCATGTTTCGAACATTTATGTGAGAGAATGCATCTTAGTTATGCATTGTAAATCATTGATTTGCCTATAGAAATTAAATTTCATCGAGAATTGAAGTAAAACGTGGTATTCATATGTTTCTCGATTTTCGATCGAAATTAATATTTGTAAAGTAATTAATGACTTATAATGCACAAACAAGATGCACATTGTAATGTTAATATTCGGAACGTGCGTAAATGTTAATAACAATCACGGAAATGAAAAAACATTTACCAAAACCGTTCTCCTTCATAGATTTTGCAATATCTTGATGTTTATTTATCATAATCATTAACAACCGTCGTTGGACCATAGTTTAAACAATTATTAACAATGTCCTAGTATAAATAATGGCTTAAAATATCATTTCGTTAAAATATTCTTTGTTCACGAAGGAATCTTTCGTTGAGATCCAACTGATATTCTCAAGGTTACAGGTATCGATGATCGATTCACAAGTCTTCATCACGATAATTTTTCTATTTAGAAAAGCGATTAATTGAATTGTGACACTTTTAAGTAAAAAATGCAACTTCTGCACGTATTGTGTAAATTATAAGAATTAAATAAATGTTAAATTAATGTACCAAATAGACAATTATTACTTTCTATGCATTAAATCTTTATGAAACACGTTTTCACTTCGAATCTCGATCAAAATCAATTTCTATAAGTTACTTAATCATTTGTAATGCATAGATAAGATGTACATTGTTCGATTAATATTGGGAGCACGCGAAAAAGTTAATAACAATCGCATATAGGAAGAAACATTCACAGAAACCGTTCGCCTTCGCAGATTTTGCAATATCTTGATGTTTATTTATCATAATTATTAATAACCGTCGTAGGACCGTAGTTTGAACAATTATTAACTATTTCCTAGTATAAATAATACTAAAATATCATTTCGTTGAAATATTCTTTGTTCGCGAAGGAATTTTTCGCTGAGATCCAACTGACATTTTCAAGGCTACAGGTATCGATTATCGATTCACAAGTCTTCATCGCGATGATTTTTCTATCTAAAAAAGCGATTAATTGAATTTCGGCACTTTTATGTAAAAAATACCACTTCTACGCGTATTGTGTAAATTATAAGAATTAAACAAATGTTAGATTAATGTATTTAATGAACAATTGTTACTTTCCATGCTTTAAAACTTTACGAAACACGTTTTAACATCGAGTCTCGATCAAAATCAATTTCTATAAATTTCTTAATTAATTGCAATACATAAATAAGATGCACATTGTTCGATCAATATTGGGAACATGCATAAATGTTAGTAACAATCGCGGAAATGAACAAACATTCACCGAAACCGTTCGCCTTCGAAGATTTCGATTAGATCGAACAAAGACAATGGAAGAAACGGTAAGTCACCTTGGGGAGGGTATATAAGGAGCCCCCGGTTGTTTAAAATTTCATTGTTCCCGAAGCCTCCGAGGTGGACGCATCCCTTCGTTTTAGGTTTATGGAAGGGGGACCCCTCACCATGGTAACCGGTACTGGCCGCCGGTAAGCGGTGGTCAGTACTGGCGACCACTCTCTCAATCCTTTCTTTTTTTTTCTAACTGTTTCTTTGTCTAATTCATTTCATTTGTACTCTGATTTTAATTTCTACTTGTTTTGACATGTTTATTTTTTTCCACTAACCAAATTCATTTCTATTTTCTATTATGCCATGACTTTAGGTTTCCCTTAGGTTTCTCTTAGATACATTCTCTTAGATGTATCGGAAAACGAAGAACGAAGAACGAAGAGGACTGATGTATTGCATCCTCCGCGGGACTGTTAATTCTAAGTATAGACTAAGTTAGTTTTAAGGTTACCGTGTACGAGTATCTGTGATCTGCCGAGCAATTATCCAATCTTTAGCTTCTTTTTGCTCGCTTGCTCGTATCTCGGTCCGGCCACCTCTGCTTCTTGCATAAGCAAGTGACCGGCCGTGGAGGTGGACCGAACGCTCGATCGTTGTCTCTTCTGGTGCGTCCGCTTTGAGAGCGAATATGCTGCGAACACAGGGGCAGGTGTTCGCACCGGTCCCTGCGGAAGCCCTTGTGCCACAAGACCCTCTCTTTGTCATCCTCCGTGAGTCAGGTCCACGCTTTGCGTGGTTCCTGACGCGGAGTTGGGAGAAACGGGGCACTCTATATGAGTGGACGGCGTCGTGCATTTCCTCTTTAATCGGGCCCACTGAGGGGAAACGGGACCGACCTAGTAGGAGCAACTCCACGGTTCGTGTCGCGTATTTCCCAATTTCGCCTAATCTTTCCATAATGTAATTGCTCGGCAGAATTAAACGAGGAGATCAAAGGAACATTGATTCCTTCCATCTCTGCAGTTAGAATAAGTTAGTTTTAAGACTGTGATCTGCCAAGCAATTATCCAATCTTTAGCTTAATTTTGCTCGCTTCCTCGTTCCTCGGTCCGGTCACCACTGCTTCTTGTACAAGCAAGTGGCCGGCCGTGTAAGTAGTCCGAACGGTCTATCGCCGTCTCTTCCGGTGTGTCCGCTTCCAGAGGGGGCATGTTGCGAGCACAGGAGCAGGCATTTTTGCCGGTCCCTGCGAAAGTCTCCAAAATAAGACCCTCTCGTCGTAAAGATGGAGAAACGGGGCACTCCTCTAGGGGAGTGGTAGGCGTCGTTCGTTTTCTCTGGAATCGGAACCACGGAGGGGAAACGGGATAGACCTAGTAGGACCAACTGCACGGTTCGTGTCGCGTCTTTCCCAATTTTGCCTAATTTTTCCATAATGTAATTGCTTGGCAGAACTAAACAAGGAGATCGAAGGAAAATTGATTCTTTCCATCTCTTTGGTTTAGTATCTTCGTTTGTATCGCGTGTCGAGGGAGATCGATGGAACTTTGATTCCATCTATCTCTCTCCGGGTCTCCGCTCGCAGCAACCTCCACGTGGTGAGACCTGGTAATCGGTATTACTCGCGATGAAGTATCACTTACCGCGAGTAACGCCGAGCTAATTGGTTGCGAACTTAGAATAATTATTTAAGATGTGAGAACAAGTAGAAAACAAGATTTTTGTAAGGCGTGTGAGAGCGTGAAGACGTTAATGAAACCAAAGAATACGATTGTATTGCCGATGTATCTATGTACTTTAATAAATTGTTTTCGAGCAAAAAGACTCTTTTTTCCCTCGGCTATCATGTGCTCCTAATACCAAAGTCTCGAAATCGACGAAAAATTTTAGCAAATGTTCAGAAATACGAACAACAATTCTTCGTCGCGAGTAATACCGAGCTAATTGGCTGCAAATTTAGAATATTATATTACAATATTGAAAAGTTTTGTAACGTATAAGAGTCTATAAAACTTGTACGAAATACATTCATTGCGAGTAATTCGAGTGATAATGCTTTTCGAGCTATCTATTGATGAAAGCCTGAACAATTTCTCGACAAACTTGAACGTTTCTCCACAAAGAGTTTACACACCTTAAGTATAGTTTAACCTGTTCTGCAATAGATGGTAACCCATGTTATTACCAAGTCGCAAATGTGTGGAGGTGTGCGTTCCAAATATATTTGCATGCATACAAACAATAATTTCCACATGTAGAGAAATATTTATTTATTTTACAGCACGGTAGGGAATATCATTCGAAAGGAGATACTTATCTGTAATGTCGGTAGATAGGGCTTGTCGAGCCATCTGTTGATAAAATTCAGAACAAGTCCTCGACAAACTTGAGCGTTTCTCCGCCAGGTGTTTTCACCCTTAAGTGTAGTTTACCTATTCTCTAGTAGATGGCAACCCACTTCATTGCAGTGTGACATATGTGTGTCACTGAGCGTTCAGAATATATATACGCATATATACAAACTATACTTTCGATATGTAGAGAAATATTCATTTATTTTATCGCACGGTTACTTCGATTGTCTTTGTTCGATCTAACAAATATTTCCAGAAAGTGATGACTTTTAAGCCATTATTTATGCTAGAACAATGTTAATAATTGTTTAATCTACGGTCCCACGACGCTTGTTAATAATTATGATAAATAAACGTCAAGATATTGCTAAATTTGCGAAGGCGAACGGTTTCGGTGAATGTTTGTCCATTTCCGCGATTGTTAGTAACATTTATATGTGCTCCCAATATTAACTGAACAATGTGCATACTATTTATGCATCACAAATGATTAAGAAACTTATAGAAATTAATTTTGATCGAGCTCCGAAGTAAAGAGATGTTTCTTAAAGTTTTAAAATATGGAAAGTAATAATTGTCTATGAGATATATCAATTTAACATTTGATTAATACATGGAGAGTCGAAATTTTTGGTAAAAAAAGTGAATAAAAAAAAATTATTATAAATAAATAATTAGATTTACTTCCGATTCTGTGTAAATTATTATATACAGTAAATAGTAAAAATAAAATTCTTCTGGAGGCTAAAGAGATTAAAAAATATATTAAATATGTATTTAGAGTATTAGTCTATAATTTAACTATAGATCAAATGATTTATAATAGAAATTATAACTATTATAATCATTTAATCGAAACGGAGAAACGGAGAATCGGAGAAACGGAGAAACGAAGAAACGAAGGAAGAAACGGAGAAACGAAGAAAGAAACGGAGAAACGAAGAAAGAAACGGAGAAACGAGGAAATAAATGGAGAAACGAAGAAATAAACGGAGAAACGAAGAAAGAAACGGAGAAACGAAGAAAGAAACGGAGAAACGGAGAAATAAATGGAAAAAAGAAGAAACAAACGGAGAAACGAAGAAAGAAACGGAGAAACGAAGAGAGAAACGGAGAAACGGAGAAAGAAACGGAGAAACGGAGAAATAAATGGAGAAACGAAGAAACAAACGGAGAAACGAAGAAAGAAACGGAGAAACGAAGAAAGAAACGAAGAATGAAACGAAGAAAGACACGGAGAAACGAAGAAAGAAACGGAGAAACGAAGAAAGAAACGGAGAAACGAAGAAAGAAACGGAGAAACGAAGAAAGAAACGGAGAAACGAAGAAACGGAGAAACGGTGAAACGGAGAAACGGAGAAACGGAGAAATCGAGAAACGGAGAAACGGAGAAACCGAGAAACGGAGAAACGGAGAAACCGAGAAACGGAGAAACGGAGAAACGTTTCTTTTTTCGTTTCTCCGTTTCTTTGTTCGTTTCTCCGTTTCTTTCTTCGTTTCTCCGTTTCTTTGTTCGTTTCTCCGTTTCTTTGTTCGTTTCTCCGTTTATTTCTTTGTTTCTCCATTTATTTCTCCGTTTCTCCGTTTCTTTCTTCGTATCTCCGTTTCTTTCTTCGTTTCTCCATTTATTTCTCCGTTTCTCCGTTTCTTTCTTCGTTTCTCCGTTTCTTTCTTCGTTTCTCCGTTTCTTTCTTCGTTTCTCCGTTTCTTTCTTCGTTTCTCCGTTTATTTCTCCGTTTCTCCGTTTCTTTCTTCGTTTCTCCGTTTATTTCTTCGTTTCTCAATTTATTTCTCCGATTCTCCGTTTCTTTCTTCGTTTCCTCGTTTCTTTCTTCGTTACTCCGTTTCATTCTTCGTTTCTCCGTTTCTTTCTTCGTTTCTCCGTTTCTTTTTTCGTTTCTCCGTTTCTTTCTTCGTTTCTCCGTTTCTTTCTTCGTTTCTCCGTTTCTTTCTTCGTTTCTCCGTTTCTTTCATCGTTTCTCCGTTTATATCTTCGTTTCTCCATTTATTTCTCCGTTTCTTTCTTCGTTTCTCCGTTTTATTCATCGTTTCTCCGTTTCTTTCTTCGTTTCTCCGTTTCTTTCTTCGTTTCTCCGTTTCTTTCTCCGTTTCACGGTTTATTCCTTCGTTTCTCCGTTTCTTTCTTCGTTTCTTCGTTTCTTTCTCCGTTTCTCGGTGTATTTCTTCGTTTCTCCATTTATTTCTCCGATTCTCCGTTTCTTTCTTCGTTTCTTCGTTTCTTTCTTCCTTTCTCCGTTTCTTTCTTCGTTTCTCCGTTTATTTCTTCGTTTCTCCATTTATTTCTCCGTTTCTCCGTTTCTTTCTTCGTTTCTCCGTTTATTTCTTCGTTTCTCAATTTATTTCTCCGATTCTCCGTTTCTTTCTTCGTTTCCTCGTTTCTTTCTTCGTTACTCCGTTTCTTTCTTCGTTTCTCCGTTTCTTTCTTCGTTTCTCCGTTTCTTTCTTCGTTTCTCCGTTTCTTTCTTCGTTTCTCCGCTTCTTTCTTCGTTTCTCCGTTTCTTTCTTCGTTTCTCCGTTTCTTTCATCGTTTCTCCGTTTATATCTTCGTTTCTCCACTTATTTCTCCGTTTCTCTCTTCGTTTCTCTGTTTCTTTCTTCGTTTCTCCGTTTGTTTCTTCTTTTTTCCATTTATTTCTCCGTTTCTCCGTTTCTTTGTTCGTTTCTCCGTTTCTTTGTTCGTTTCTCCGTTTCTTTGTTTGTTTCTCCGTTTCTTTCTTCGTTTCTCCGTTTCTTTGTTCGTTTCTCCGTTTCTTTGTTCGTTTCTCCGTTTTTTTGTTCGTTTGTCCGTTTCTTTGTTCGTTTCTCCGTTTCTTTCTCCGTTTCACTGTTTATTTCTTCGTTTCTCCATTTATTTCTCCGATTCTCCGTTTCTTTCTTCGTTTCTTTCTTCGTTACTCCGTTTCTTTCTTCGTTTCTCCGTTTCTTTCTACGATTCTCCGTTTCTTTCTTCGTTTGTCAGTTTCTTTCTTCGTTACTCCGTTTATTTCTTCGTTTCTCCCTTTATTTCTCCGTTTCTCCGTTTCTTTCTGCGTTTCTCTGTTTCTTTCTTCGTTTCTCCGTTTCTTTGTTCGTTTCTCCGTCTCTTTCTTCGTTTCTCCGTTTCTTTGTTCGTTTCTCCGTCTCTTTCTTCGTTTCTCCGTTTCTTTCTTCGTTTCTCCGTTTATTTCTTCGTTTCTCCATTTATTTCTCCGTTTCTCCATTTATTTCTACGATTCTCCGTTTCTTTCTTCGTTTGTCAGTTTCTTTCTTCGTTTCTCCGTTTCTTTCTTCGTTTCTCCGTTTCTTTCTTCGTTTCTCCGTTTCTTTGTTCGTTTCTCCGTCTCATTCTTCGTTTCTTCGCTTCTTTCTTCGTTACTCCGTTTTGTTTCTTCGTTTCTCCGTCTCTTTCTTCGTTTCTCCGTTTCTTTCTTCGTTTCTCCGCTTCTTTCTTCGTTTCTCCGTTTCTTTCTTCGTTTCTCCGTTTCTTTCTTCGTTTCTCCGTTTCTTTGTCCGTTTCTCCGTTTCTTTCTTCGTTTCTCCGTTTCTTTCTTCGTTTCTCCGTTTCTTTGTTCGTTTCTCCGTTTCTTTCTTCGTTTCCCCGTCTCTTTCTTCCTTTCTCGGTTTATTTCTTCGTTTCTCCATTTATTTCTCCGATTCTCCGTTTCTTTCTTCGTTTCTCAGTTTCTTTCTTCGTTTCTCCGTTTCTTTCTTCGTTGCTCCGTTTCTTTCTTCGTTTCTCCGTTTCTTTCTTCGTTTCTCCGTTTCTTTCATCGTTTCTCCGTTTATATCTTCGTTTCTCCATTTATTTCTCCGTTTCTTTCTTCGTTTCTCCGTTTCATTCTTCGTTTCTCCGTTTCTTTGTTCGTTTCTCCGTTTCTTTGTTCGTTTCTCCGTTTCTTTCTTCGTTTCTCCGTTTCTTTCTTTGCTTCACCGTTTCTTTCTTCGCTTCTCCGTTTCTTTGTTCGTTTCTCCGTTTCTTTGTTCGTTTCTCCGTTTATTTCTTCGTTTCTCCATTTATTTGTCCATTTCTCCGTTTCTTTCTTCGTTTCTCCGTTTCTTTCTTCGTTTCTCCATTTCTTTCTTCGTTTCTCCGTTTCTTTCTTCGTTTCTGCGTTTCTTTCTTCGTTTCTCCGTTTCTTTCTTCGTTTCTCCGTTTCTTTCTTCGTTTCCCCGTTTCTTTCTTCGTTTCTCCGTTTCTTTGCTCGTTTCTCCGTTTCTTTCTCCGTTTCTCGGTTTATTTCTTCGTTTCTCCATTTATTTCTCCGATTCTCCGTTTCTTTCTTCGTTTCTTCGTTTCTTTCTTCGTTACTCCGTTTCTTTCTTCGTTTCTCCGTTTCTTTCATCGTTTCTCCGTTTCTTTCTCCCTTTCTCGGTTTATTTCTACGTTTCTCCGTTTCTTTCTTCGTTTCTCCGTTTCTTTCTTCGTCTCTCAGTTTCTTTCTTCGTTTCTCCGTTTCTTTCTTCGTTTCTCCGTTTCTTTCTTCGTTGCTCCGTTTCTTTCTTCGTTTCTCCTTTTCTTCTATCGTTTCTTCGTTTCTCCGCTTCTTTCTTCATTTCTCCGTTTATTTCTTCGTTTCTCCGTTTCATTCTTCGTTTCTGCGTTTCTTTGTTCGTTTCTCCGTTTCTTCCTTCGTTTCATCGTTTCTCCGTTTCTCCGTTTCTCCGTTTCTCCGTTTCGATTAAATGATTGTAATATTTATAATTTCTATTATAAATCATTTGATCTATAGTTAAATTAGACACTAATACTCTAAATACATATTTAATATATTTTTTAATCTCTCTAGCCTCCAGAAGAATTTTATTTATACTATTTACTATATATAATAATTTACATAGAATCGGAAATAAATCTAATTATTTATTTATAATAATTATTTTTTTTTCACTTAGCTTAAAAATTGGGATGTACTCTTTAAATGTTCGATGCATTTTTTTAATTTATTCATTAAATTGAATAAATCTATTCTGTATAATAACTTTAATAAAATTAATCCCTATAATTATTGTAGAACTCATATTAAAATTTATTTTATTTGCCTAATTAATGTAACTATTGCCCCTATCATTTGCTTAAACAAAAAAATCAATCATAATAATTATAGGATATTCATCTGTTATACAAACATCTATTATAGTTATTTTATTAATAATTAACAAAAATACATTTTTAACATATTTCATTTTATATTCAATCATTTCTTTAATTTTAATTTTTATATTTAAAATAATAAAGATTAACTGTTCTTCCTTATTTAATATATTAACCTCTAATGAGAGAAAAATTATTTTATACTCAATAATTATTATGTACACATATTTCCCACCTATAGCACTCTTTATACTGAAATAAATCGTCCTAGAAACATTAATAAATTCAAGAATAAAATTTACCGTGGAAGGTTTAATTTTACCTTTATTCGAAAGATGAAACATACAAAAGTTTGTACAAAAGTATTTATTTATTTTATCGCACGGTAGGGAATATCATACAAATGGAAATACTTATCTCTAATGTCGGTAAATTGTACTTGTCGCGCCATTTATTTGTGGAAATTAGAACAATTCCTCGACAAACTTGAGCGTTTCTCCGCCAGGTGTTTTCACCCCTTAAGTTTAGTTTAACCCTTTCTCCAATAGATGGCAACCCATGTAATTACCACGTCACAGGGACTTGTAATTGTGGGTTCAGAATATATTTGCATACATACAAACTATAATTCCGATATGTAAAGAAATATTCATTTATTTTATCCCACGGCTTCTTCGATCGTATTTGTTCGATCTAACCAAATATTTCAAGAAATTGATGGCTTTTTATACCGAAACACTGTCAAAAATTGTTTAATCTACGGTCCAACGACGGTTGTTATTAATTATGATAAATAAATGTCAAAATATTGCGAAGTCTGCGAAGGCGAACGGTTTCAGTGAATGATTGTTCATTTCGGCGATTGTTATTAACATTTACGCATGTTCCCTATATTGATCGAACAATGTGCATTTTATTTATGCATTAAAAATGATTGATTCGCCTCTAGCAATTGATTTTGATCGAACTTCAAAGTAAAGAGATGCTTCTTAAAGTTTTAAAACATGGAAAGTAATAATTGTCTGTGAGATATATCAATTTAACATTTGATTAATACATGAAGAATCGAAATTTTTGGTAAAATAAGTGAATAAAAAATAATTATTATAAATAAATAATTAGATTTATTTCCGATTCTGTGTAAATTACTATATACAGTAAATAGTATAAATAAAATTCTTCTGGAGGCTAAAGAGATTAAAAAATATATTAACTATGTATTTAGAGTATTAGTGTATAATTTAACTATAGCTCAAATGATTTATAATAGAAATTATAACTATTATAATCATTTAATCGAAACGGAGAAACGGAGAAACGGAGAAACGGAGAAACGAAGAAACGAAGGAAGAAACGGGGAAACGAAGAAAGAAACTGAGAAACGAAGAAAGAAACGGAGAAACGAAGAAATAAATGGAGAAACGAAGAAATAAACGGAGAAACGAAGAAAGAATCGGAGAAACGGAGAAAGAAACGGAGAAACGGAGAAATAAACGGAGAAACGAAGAAACAAACGGAGAAACGAAGAAAGAAACGGAGAAACGAAGAAAGAAACGAAGAAACGAAGAAAGAAACGGAGAAACGAAGAAAGAAACGGAGAAACGAAGAAAGAAACGGAGAAACGAACAAAGAAACGGAGAAACGATGAAAGAAACGGAGAAACGAACAACGAAACGAAGAAACAAAGAAAGAAACGGCGAAACTGAGAAATAAATGGGGAGACGAACAAAGAAATGGAGAAACGAAGGAAGAAACGGAGAAACGGAGAAAAAAACGGAGAAACGGAGAAATAAATGGAGAAAGGAAGAAACAAACGACGAAACGAAGAACGTAACGAAGAAGCGAAGAAAGAAACGGTGAAACGAAGAAAGAAACGGAGAAACGAAGAAAGAAACGGAGAAACGGACAAAGAAACGGAGAAACGATGAAAGAAACGGAGAAACGAACAAAGAAATACAGAAACGAACAAAGAAACGGAGAATCGAGCAAAGAAACGGAGAAACGAACAAAGAAACGGAGAAACGACCAAAAAACGGAGAAACGAACAAAGAAACGGAGAAACGAACAAAGAAACGGAGAAAGAAACGAAGAAACGAAGAAAGAAACGGAGAAACGGAGAATCGGAGAAATAAATGGAGAAACGAACAAAAAGCGGTGAAACGGAGAATCGGAGAAACGAGAAACGGAAAAACCGCGAAACGGAGAAACGGAGAAACCGAGAAACGGAGAAACGGAGAAACGGAGAAACGGTGATACGGAGAAGCGTTTCTCCGTTTCTTTCTTCGTTTCTCCGTTTCTTTCTTCGTTTCTCCGTTTCATTCTTCGTTTCTCCGTTTCTTTGTTCGTTTCTCTGTTTCTTTCTTCGTTTCTCCGTTTCTTTCTCCGTTTCTCGGTTTATTTCTTCGTTTCTCCGTTTCATTCTTCGTTTCTCCGTTTCTTTGTTCGTTTCTCTGTTTCTTTCTTCGTTTCTCCGTTTCTTTTTCCGTTTCTCGGTTTATTTCTTCGTTTCTCCGTTTCTTTCTTCGTTTCTTCGTTTCTTTCTTCATTTCTCCGTTTCTTTCTTCGTTTCTCCGTTTCTTCCTTCGTTTTGTGACGGGGCAAGCTCCGAACTGTCACTTATTAGTGAAGGATTCGAGTCGCACTCGAATCCTAACTCGTAGAAATTAAAAATAGTGAGGATTGCTGAGAGTCGCGACGATCACTCAATCCGAACTAAGAACTTTCATTTGAAATTACTCGGATTCGGGAAACAGTGGTTTTAAAAAAAAAATGAACAGCGTAAGGACGTGGCAGCGGGTAGGCTTCAAAATGCAGACTGGTTTATTCGAGAGCTTGGAGGGTTTATATACATAGTGTCGTCTTGAGGAATGTTCGATGGTGCCATGCGAAGCATGAGCCAAAGGTTTCGCACGGTTAGTTTTCGGAGTAAGTCTTATCGTTCGTCGAATTTGACCATGGGAATCGGGTGGCACTATGCTGGGTACTGTTCCGGGTGGTCTGAGATGATAGGCCGTGAGAGTCGTCACACCCCCGTTGCTAGATTCGTTTTGATCCTTCAAAACGTAAAGTCCGTTGTTTGATAGGTTTAAGCGGGATGTCCGATGGTGATAACTTCCTTATGGGTCTTGGTGAGTCGTTGTTGGTCCGTCTGGATGTGAAGTGGCAGCTTAACTCGGTTGGCACATTACTATTTTGTGTCGGTATTTCTTGGTGTGTTATGTGGTTTTCGTTGCAACAAATTTTGAAACATACAGTTTTAGGAATACATTTGCCTAATAAATCGAATAGTCCAATCTTTCTTAATCCATATAAACCTACCAAACCTAAAGAACACCATGCTATTATCTGTAGTATATTAATAGTCGTTTCTGTTATCGTCTGTATTCTGTGCTGGCCTTTTATGTTTTGCAGTTGGTTATCCATTTGGTCTAACATTATTTTGTAATCTTCGAAGTTTGGAGCAAATTTTGAAATTCGAGGAATTTGATTTTCTAGTATGTGTAGATCACTTAAGGAGTAGTTAAAATTTAAGCTGTAAGGTATTTGTTCTAATTTTACTTCCTGAATTTTTCCTCCGATCTTCATTACATTATTGCCGTATACTAGAGTACAATCGGTTTCGCTAGTGATTATGGATGCCTGACTAATTTCAAAATGGGAATTATTATTGCAGATTGCGTTTATAGTAATGGGATTTGCCGGAATCATGATGTAACGATTAGGTGAATTTAAAGGTATAAAAATTAATTCTTCTATGTGGAATACAGCCGTTGGGCATATAGTTGGGTCAATGTTAAATTGTTTAAGCGACAAATTTTGACAATTTTTTGTGTGATAGTCGGATTTAGTTGGTTGTGTTCTCTCGCAGATTTTCCCAATAGGTGTGTCTCTACAATATTCGCTGAGGTAAGTTCTATCTACCATTATGTGCTGGTTATCTTGTTCTAATACAATATCATGTTCTATTAAGGGCGCGACAAAAGTATTTCCAAAGCGTTTAGGTATGGCATAGTATTTACGAATGTTCCATTCCCTTTCTTCTAAAATGGGGACGGTTAGATGATAGATCAATTTTCCTTTAGTTATGGCCATATTAAGTTTACTAAGATCCAATAGGAGTTGAAAATTACGACTGGTTCCCTCTATATGGTTAATAATGAAGTTAGATTTAATTATGCCGTTATATGCCTGTAGAAAGTTGTCAATGTCTATGAATGTGGGGTCAATTATTCCTCGTTTACCTAACGTTATAGCGAAATAAATTTCCATAAGTTGGTCAGTGGTGGCACTTAGTACTGATTCTAGGATTAAAAATTGGTTAGTTAGTAAGTCATTATCTTGAGCCGTAACAAGAGCCCTTTCAATTTTGTTGAGCTGATTTACGTATTTCGAAAAGGAGTCACCACCCATTAGGTTCTTTATCATTATAGTCTGGTTGTGTACGATATTAGTTAATTGATTATTTGCGTCAAAAAGATGGTCTATGTTTTGGTTGATAAGCGTAAGGTCAGTTTCGTCCAAGGTCCCGAATAAGGTTTTTGCGGCAGTTCCTACTATGTTCAATAACCCTCTGCGATTCCTAATGTGTAAGATAGTTTTAAGTTTGTTAACCTGGTTGTGCATTTTCTTAACTTTGTCTTTTAATACGCTAGCCTCTGGATTCAGATTAAGATTACGATTTTTGGAATATTGATACGTGTTGCTTATTAAATGATCTATGTCATTAACATGTTCTAATATTTCCTGTGGGTCTATAGCTATGATAATTTTGATTTCCTGGTGGTATAGATGGCATCTGCCTAAAGTTTCAATGACCAAATTAGTTTCGTAGAGTGTTTGTATCTCTAAAGAACCGATACTCCTCCAGTACAGTACCATCTGAAACGGAATGGGACAATTTTAACCTATTACCGTGAATTTTAAACGTTCTACCGGCTGGAAATTTTATAACGTAGTTCGGAGGTTTACTATCGATAATTTCAGCAGGTCCGAGCCATTCAGAATCTAGTTTATGGGTTTTATGGTCATTGTGTATTAATACCTTGTCACCGCTATTTAGAATAGATTTTATCCTAATTTTTCTGTCCTGTATTTGCTTATATCGTTTTTTATTTCTTTCAGTAGTTACTTTGGCTAAATTTAGATATTCTTTGTGTCTGTTTTGCCATAGCTTAAACAGTTCGCTTTTGGTTAGTGAAGGGGTTGTGGAGATGGTGGAAGGCATATTTGCCTTATGTCCGAAAGTGAGCTCAAAGGGAGTGAAACCGGTAGCCTCATGAACGGCGGTATTATAACCCATGCAAATTAAATTTAAATTTTCGTCCCAATCATTATCCTCTTCAAGAGTGCAGGTTCGTAACAAATCTTTGACTGTACTATGAGTTCTTTCAAGAGCCCCATTGCTTTGGGGGTGGAAACTGGTGGTTTTAATATGTTTGATTTTGAAAGCTTTCTCAAATGAGTCCATGAGTTTGCAAACAAAATTCGTTCCTTGGTCTGTGAGGATGTGTTTGGGGGAGGAAAAGATGTAAATATAGTGTTCGAGTAATTTGTTAATAATTGACGGTGCTTGCTGATCTGCCAAAGGTATAAGTATTAAGTATTTGGTTAGTGTGTCCTGAATCGAAAGTATGAATTGATTTCCTTTCCTCGTTTTGGTAAATGATCCGATTATGTCTAGCGCGATCTTGTCATTTGGCTCTATGGGTGTGTCGGGAATTATAGCTTCTTCCTGGGGTCTAATACGCGTTAATTTTGATCTTTGACAAGTGTCACAAATTTTGATGAAGTCGCAAACATCGTTTTCTAATCCTGTCCATTGGTGACTCTCTTTTACGCGGGCTATCGTTTTATTTTCTCCCAGGTGTTGGGCTGTGTTCGAGTTATGTGATTCTACTATAATGGCCTGTTTTTCTTCGGGAGTGTATTCGCGTGGTGGACGGGCCGAGAATTGTAACCTTTTTTCAGGGTATTGTTTGGATAAAAATCTGAGCATGAGCTGAATGTTAACCGTCTCGAAATTGGTAAATCTAGCGTCGTTAATACCAATACGTAAAAATTTAGGGTGCACTTCAAATTCTAATAAGTGTTTTAGTGTGTGTAGCCAGTTAAATTCGTTGTATTCTCCTAGCATATCTTTTGTAATTTGTGTCCATTGGGGTCTATTGGGTATCTGTATAATCGGAGAAGCATCAGGAGTCTGTTTCCAAGTTAAGTACTCTGTCAAGAATTGGGTGTCTGGATCGTTATTGGTGTTGTCACTGTCGGTCACTGGGCCTAAAGGTAGGGTGGATAGGATCTTATCGTCGATAATTCTAGGTAGTTGTCGTGCAGGGTATAGTCGGGATAGAGCGTCGGCAACTGTGTTTTCCTTCCCTTTCCGATATTCAATTTCGTATTCGTATTCTTCGAGCCTCAATCGCCAGCGCATGAGCCTCGAAGAGGGGTCTTTTACATTGTGAAGCCACTTTAAGGCTTGATGATCAGTTTGAATTATGAATTTTTTTCCCAATAGGTATTGCCTGAGCCTTTTAACAGCCCAAACAATAGCTAGTAGTTCCTTTTCGGTTGTCGAATAGTTTTTTTCAGCGTTATTTAGTGTCCTGGATATATAGCAACACGGGCGTCCGTTCTGGGATAACACAGCTCCAAGTCCTTCATTGGAAGCGTCGGTGGATAAGGTAAAGGTTTTAGTGAAATCTGGATACGTCAGTATGGGTTCCTCGCATAATTTCTGTTTGAGATGGTCGAAGCTAGTCTGTTGGCTTTGAGTCCAATAGTACGGTATATCCTTTTTTATTAAATCGGTTAAAGGTTTAGCGATTTTAGAAAAATTTTTTATAAATTTACGGTAGTATCCTGCTAGGCCTAAAAAGGATTTGATATCGGTAACTGTCCTTGGTATTTGAAAATTTTTTATGGCTTCTAATTTTTTTTGGTTAGGTCTTACTCCGTCTGCGGTAACTACATGTCCTAAATATTCTAACTCAGGCTTTAAAAATTCGCATTTGTCAGCCTGAAGTTTTAGTCCGGTTTCTCTGAGCCTTTGAAAAATGATAGCGAGATTTCTATTATGTTCCTGTATAGTTGATCCGAAAATTATTATGTCATCTAGATATACGAAACAATATTTGCCTATTAGTCCGCGAAACGCTGTGTCTATCATACGTTGGAACGTAGCTGGAGCGTTTTTTAGTCCAAATGGCATTCGTCGATAGTGGAAATGTCCGTCTGGAGTGGAGAAGGCGGTGTATTTTCTGTCTTTGAGTTTCATAGGAATTTGGTGGAATCCGGAAGATAGGTCTAAAGCGGAAAAGAATTTCGCGTTGCCGAGGTGCTGGATAATTTCGTCTGCGTTCGGGAGGGGGTACGAGTCCTGGTCAGTATGTTCATTGAGTTTCCTAAAGTCTATGACAACCCTCCATTTCCTTTTGCCTGATGAGTCTGGTTTTTTGGAACAACCCATACAGGTGCATTGTAAGGGGAATCCGATGGTTCTATTATACCTTTATCTAGCATGTCGTCTACTTGTCGGTGAATTTCCTGTTTATGACATTCGAGAGGTCGGTATGATTTGACGTCAATAGGTCTGTCGGTTTTCAGTGTAATTGTGTGTTCTGTCAGTGTAGTGCAAGGTAGAGGATCGGTTTCAAGGGAAAATATGTCATTGTAGGAACTAATAATTTTTTCGATAGGTTCGCGGTGTTCAGGGTCTATGGTTTTGGTGCGTAATTTTGTTAGCAATTCAGGGATTCGGTTTAAGTTATTGGTAGTTTCGATAGGTTCATTGGTAGAAATTTCTTGCTCACCGATATTAAGGAAACAAACCCTGGTAATCTCATCGTGGACTTTGTGAACTCGAGTAGTGTAGCTGATGGGCGGAACCTGTATTCCTGATGGCGTGCACTGTAACTGAATGGGAAAATCGTTTAATTTTAGAATTTTGTTACTGATTACGTAGTTATACCTTTTTAGGAAAGGTAGGCCGATAATACCGTCCTCGATTAGCGGGAAATTGTTGGGAACAACCAGGAATTCGTGGTTCTTTTGGTCTACGGATCGTAAGGTAGTGGATTTGTTAGTTTTATGTTTGTCGTTGCCTAATAATATACTGTGTCCTTTATCTAATTTGAAATTAACCACCAAGTCTTCTTTTATCAAATTCACTCCTGCTCCGGTGTCCAATAATAATCGGCCTGGTCTTCGCATTCCTGGTAGTCGGCAGTGGATATGTTGCAGTTCTCCTGGGCTGTAGTTGACTCTGGTTGGGTTTCCTCTGTCGGATAGATTTCTTCTTGGCTGGTGGTGGTTTTGTTTACGCGCGGTGGTAATTTCCCTGTTTGGCGCGAGGGAAAATTTTTCGGTTGGAGTGAGTAACACTGAGCCCGGGTGTGGCCTATCTTATTACAATGGTCACATTGAAGGTTAATTCGACTGCTAAGGGGAGCATTTTCCATTGCTCGGAATGTATTGTTTGGTAGTTTAGATTTCGGTGGGATACCTCGTGCTGGTGATGCGTTACGTGGATGGTTGTTTACCATTCTTTGAGCATCCCTGATCCACATTTCTCGGTCGATGGCCTTTTCTTGGGCTTCAGTTAGGCTCCGTGGATCCGAAGGGATGACTAGCTGTCCAATGTCCTTGCGTAGATTGAGCGTATACGTCCTGATGGCTTCTTCGTCTTCCTCCTGAAGCGCGATCCTTCTGGCCATCGGGGTGCGATGTTTTGCTTGAATAGCGTAATGCAATTCGCTCAATTGTTGGCGAAATCTAGCGCTATAGGTTTGGACATTTTCGTTAAATCCCTGTTTTATGTTTTGTAATCGGTTACGACAACCGCTTACAGTAACTGGTATGGAAACTTGGTTACGAAAGGCCTCGTAAAGATCCTCGTAGTTATTTATCTCACAGTATCGGATACTTCTTTTAGCATGATCAATTATTTTTTCCGCTATTATCATTCGGAGCAATAGATGAGGTTCCTGGCAAGTAGTTCTGGCTATCTTAACGAAACAAATAAATTCCTCTACTCCCATGTCATCTTTACCGCGTAGTGTTTCTATGATTCGGATTACCTCGCTTGCTTTTGCGGTCGCTGGGTTGTTTGACCGTCCTTCGGCGCTTATCTGACCGTCCTTATCGGCTAAGTCGGCCTCCTCTTCGTCTCCCGAAGATATCGGTTTCGTCCTCCGCTGTTGTTGTCGTCTCGGTTCGTGCGATGACTCATCCTCCGTGATGGCTTGAATGTGTATTGCTTTGGCAAGGATTTTCAAGTCTTCGGTCCTCTTGCTGTTCTCGTTGTCCAGTTTGTTCATACTTAAAGTTAGTTCGTTCATTCGTTGCCTCTGTAGGTTCATTTCTTGTAACAGCATGTCAATTTTCGTCGAAATGTCCAGAGGAAGAGGCGAGTTGGTTCCAGATGGTCGACTCATTTTTAGAAATGTTTCTGTTTCTTCGTCCGAAGAGATAATAGGGAGGGGATTTCTATAACTGAGAAAATCTCCCTTACCTGTGGTTCTTTGATCCGTGGTTGTTGATCGATGGGTGCGGCACACGCAGTCCCTCAGGTTGGAAGATCCGCAGAATTTCCTTGGCTGAGTACCCTCGATGCAGTCCTTATGGATCCTGGCAGGATCGCCAAAAATGTGACGGGGCAAACTCCGAACTGTCACTTATTAGTGAAGGATTCGAGTCGCACTCGAATCCTAACTCGTAGAAATTAAAAATAGTGAGGATTGGTGAGAGTCGCGACGATCACTCAATCCGAACTAAGAACTTTCAATTGAAATTACTCGGAATCGGGAAACAGTGGTTTTAAAAAAAAAATGAACAGCGTAACGACGTGGCAACGGGTAGGCTTCAAAATGCAGACTGGTTTATTCGAGAGCTTGGAGGGTTTATATACATAGTGTCGTCTTGAGGAATGTTCGATGGTGCCATGCGAAGCATGAGCCAAAGGTTTCGCACGGTTAGTTTTCGGAGTAAGTCTTATCGTTCGTCGAATTTGACCATGGGAATCGGGTGGCACTATGCTGGGTACTGTTCCGGGTGGTCTGAGATGATAGGCCGTGAGAGTCGTCACAGTTTCACCGTTTCTCCGTTTCGATTAAATGATTATCATTTTTATAATTTCTATTATAAATCATTTGATGTATAGTTAAATTAGACACTAATACTCTAAATACATATTTAATATATTCTTTAATCTCTTTAGCCTCCAGAAGAATTTTATTTATACTATTTACTATATATAATAATCTACACAGAATCGGAAATAAATCTAATTATTTATTTATAATAATTATTTTTTTTCACTTATCTTAAAAATTGGGATGTACTCTTTAAATGTTCGATTCATTTCTTTAATTTATTCATTAAATTGAATTAATCTATTCTTTATAATAACTTTAATAAAATTAATCCCTATAATTATTATAGAACTCATATTAAAATTTAATAATGAAATTTATTTTATTTGCCTAATTAATGTAATTATTGCCCCTATCATTTGCTTAAACGAAAAAGTCAATCATAATAATTATAGGATATTCATCTGTTATACAAACATCTATTATAGTTATTTTATTAATAATTAACAAAAATACATTTTTAACATATTTCATTTTATATTCAATAATTTCTTTAATTTTAATTTTTATATTTAAAATAATAAAGATAAAATCTTCTTCCTTATTTAATATATTAATCCCTAATAAAAGAAAAATTATTTTATACTCAATAATTATTATGTACACAAATTTCCCACCTATAGCACTCTTTATACTGAATTAAATCGTCCTAGAAACATTAATAAATTCAAGAATAAAATTTACCGTGGAAGGTTTAATTTTACATCTATTCGAAAGATGAAACATACAAAAGTTTGTACAAAAGTATTTATTTATTTTATCGCACGGTAGGGAATATCATACAAATGGAAATACTTATCTCTAATGTCGGTAAATTGTACATGTCGCGCCATCTATTTGTGGAAATTAGAACAATTCCTCGACAAACTTGAGCGTTTCTCCGCAAGGTGTTTTCACCCCTTAAGTGTAGTTTAACCCTTTCTCCAATACATGGCAACCCATGTAATTACCACGTTACAGGGATTTGTAATTGCGGGTTCAAAATATATTTGCATACATACAAACTATAATTCCGATATGTAGAGAAATATTCATTTATTTTATCCCACGGCTTCTTCGATCGTATTTGTTCGATCTAACCAAATATTTCAAGAAATTGATGGCTTTTTATACCGAAAAATTGTCAAAAATTGTTTAATCTACGGCCCAACGACGGTTGTTAATAATTATGATAAATAAATGTCAAGATATTGCGAAATCTTCGAGGGCGAATGGTTTCGGTGAATGTTCGTTCATTTCAGCGATTGTTATTAACATTTACGCATGTTCCCTATATTGATCGAACAATGTGCATCTTATTTATGCATTAATAATGATTCATTCGCCTCTAGCAATTGATTTTAATCGAACTTCAAAGTAAAGAGATGTTTCTTAAAGTCTTAAACCATGGTAAGTAATAATTGTCTATAAGATATATAAATTTAACATTTGATTAATACATGAAGAATGGACATTTTTGGTCAAATAAGTGAATAAAAAATAATTATTATAAATAAATAATTAGATTTATTTCCGATTCTGTGTAAATTATTATATACAGTAAATAGTATAAATAACACTCTTCTGGAGGCTAAAGAGATTAAAAAATATATTAAATATGTATTTAGAGTATTAGTGTATAATTTAACTATAGCTCAAATGATCTATAATAGAAATTATAACTATTATAATCATTTAATCGAAACGGAGAAACGGAGAAACGGAGAAACGGAGAAACGGAGAAACGGAGAAACGAAGAAACGAAGGAAGAAACGGAGAAACGAAGAAAGAAACGGAGAAACTAAGAAAGAAACGGAGAAACGAAGAAATAAATGGAGAAACGAAGAAATAAACGGAGAAACGAAGAAAGAAACGGAGAAACGAAGAAAGTAACGGAGAAACGCACAAAAAACCGGAGAAACGATGAATGAAACGGAGAAACGAAGAAAGAAACGGAGAAACGAAGAAAGACACGAAGAAACGAAGAAAGAAACGGAGAAACGAACAAAGAAACGGAGAAACGAGCAAAGAAACGGAGAAACGGACAAAGAAACGGAGAAACGGAGAAAGAAACGGAGAAACGAAGAAGGAAACGGAGAAACGAAGAAAGAAACGGAGAAACGAAGAGAGAAACGGAGAAACGAAGAGAGAAACGGAGAAACGATGAAAGAAACGGAGAAACAAAGAAAGAAACGAAGAAAGAAACGGAGAAACGAAGAAAGAAACGGAGAAACAAAGAAAGAAACGGAGAAACGAACAAAGAAACGGAGAAACGAACAAAGAAACGGAGAAACGGAGAAACGGAGAAACCGAGAAACGGAGAAACGGAGAAACGTTTCTTTTTTCGTTTCCCCGTTTCTTTGTTCGTTTCTCCGTTTCTATGTTCGTTTCTCCGTTTCTTTGTTCGTTTCTCCGTTTCTTTGTTCGTTTCTCCGTTTCTTTCTTCGTTTCTCCGTTTCTTTCTTCGTTTCTCAGTTTCTTTCTTCGTTTCTCCGTTTCTTTCTTCGTTTCTCCGTTTCTTTCTTCGTTTCTCCGCTTATTTCTTCGTTTCTCCATTTATTTCTCCGTTTCTTTCTTCGTTTGTTTCTTCGTTACTCCGTTTCTTTCTTCGTTTCTCCGTTTCTTTCTTCGTTTCTCCGTTTCTTTCTCCGTTTCTCGGTTTATTTCTTCGTTTCTCCGTTTCTTTCTTCGTTTCTCCGTTTCTTTCTTCGTTTCTCCGTTTCTTTCTTCGTTTCTCCGTTTCTTTGTTCATTTCTCCATTTCTTTCTTCGTTTCTTCGTTTCTTTCTTCGTTACTCCGTTTCTTTCTTCGTTTCTCCGTTTCTTTCTTCGTTTCTCCGTTTCTTTGTTCATTTCTCCATTTCTTTCTTCGTTTCATCGTTTCTTTCTTCGTTACTCCGTTTCTTTTTCGTTTCTCCGTTTCTTTCTTCGTTTCTCCGTTTCTTTGTTCGTTTCTCCGTTTCTTTCTTCGTTTCTCCGTTTCTTTCTTCGTTTCTCCGTTTCTTTCTTCGTTTCTCCGTTTCTTTCTTCGTTTCTCCGTTTCTTTGTTCGTTTCTCCGTTTTTTTCTCCGTTTCTTGGTTTATTTCTTCGTTTCTCCATTTATTTCTCCGATTCTCCGTTTCTTTCTTCGTTTCTCTGTTTCTTTCTTCGCTTCTCCGTTTCTTTGTTCGTTTCTCCGTTTCTTTCTTCGTTTCTTCGTTTCTTTGTTCGTTACTCCGTTTCTTTGTTCGTTTCTCCGTTTCTTTGTTCGTTTCTCAGTTTCTTTCTTCGTTTCTCCGTTTCTTTCTTCGTTTCTTCGTTTCTTTCTTCATTTCTCCGTTTCTTCCTTCGTTTCATCGTTTCTCCGTTTCTCCGTTTCTCCGTTTCTCCGTTTCGATTAAATGATTATAATATTTATAATTTCTATTATAAATCATTTGATCTATCGTTAAATTAGACACTATTACTCTAAATACATATTTAATATATTTTTTAATCTCTTTAGCCTCCAGAAGAATTTTATTTATACTATTTACTATATATAATAATTTACACAGAATCGGAAGTAAATCTAATTATTTATTTATAATAATTATTTTTTTTTCACTTATCTTAAAAATTGTCCTTGTGGCGGCACTACCCACGCTTGCCACCAGAGGGAAACTCACCACCAACCGTTTCCCGCAAGTTCCCGTACCTGCTCCGATCGCTATATATACGACCTCTTACCGATCTTCCAATGTCCCGGCGTATAAGGCAGGCCCTGCTAGGATGCCTTACTGACGAGTCCACTAGCAGGCCCGGGATGAAACGCTTCTCCCCACTCCTTATAATTCCGTTTTCCCTCTCTCAAACATCTTCGAATTTAGCGCCGCCAAATACTCTTTAAATGTTCGATTCATTTCTTTAATTTATTCTTTAAATTGAATTAATCTATTCTTTATAATAACTTTAATAAAATTAATCCCTATAATTATTATAGAACTCATATTAAAATTTAATAATGAAATTTATTTTATTTGCCTAATTAATGTAATTATTGCCCCTATCATTTGCTTAAAGGAAAAAGTCAATCATAATAATTATAGGATATTCATCTGTTATACAAACATCTATTATAGTTATTTTGTTAATAATTAACAAAAATACATTTTTAACATATTTCATTTTATATTCAATAATTTCTTTAATTTTAATTTTTATATTTAAAATAATAAAGATTAACTCTTCTTCCTTATTTAATATATTAACCTCTAATAAAAGAAAAATTATTTTATACTCAATAATTATTATGTACACAAATTTCCCACCTATAGCACTCTTTATACTGAAATAGATCGGCATAGAAACATTAATAAATTCAAGAATAAAATTTACCGTGGAAGGTTTAATTTTACATTTATTCGAAAAATGAAACATACAAAAGTTTGTACAAAAGTATGTATTTATTTTATCGCACGGTAGGGAATATCATACAAATGGAAATACTTATCTCTAATGTCGGTAAATTGTACTTGTCGCGCCATCTATTTGTGGATAATTAGAACAATTCCTCGACAAACTTGAGCGTTTCTCCGCCAGGTGTTTTCACCCCTTAAGTGTAGTTTAACCCTTTCTCCAATAGATGGCAACCCATGTAATTACCACGTTACAGGGATCTGTAATTGCGGGTACAGAATATATTTGCATACATACAAACTATATTTCCGATATGTAGAGAAATATTCATTTATTTTATCCCACGGCTTCTTCGATCGTATTTGTTCGATCTAACCAAATATTTCAAGAAATTGATGGCTTTGTATACCGAAACATTGTCAAAAATTGTTTAATCTACGGTCCAACGACGGTTGTTATTAATTGTGATAAAGAAATGTCAAGATATTGCGAAGTCTGCGAAGGCGAACGGTTTCAGTGAATGTTTGCCCATTTCAGCGATTGTTATTAACATTTACGCATGTTCCCTATATTGCTCGAACAACGTGCATCTTATTTATGTATTGCAATTAATTAAGAAACTTATCTAAATTGATTTTGATCGAGACTGCACGTTAAAACGTGTTTCGTAAAGTTTTAAAGCACGGAAAGTAACAATTGTTCATTAGATACATTAATTTAACATTTGTTTAATTCTTATAATTTACACAATACGTGTAGAAGTGGTATTTTTTACACAAAAGTTCCAAAATTCAATTAATCGCTTTTTTAGATAGAAAAATCACCGCGATAAATACTTGTGAATCGATAATCGATACGTGTAGCCTTGAGAATGTCAGTTGGATCTCAAGGAAAAATTCCTTCGCGAACAAGCAATATTTCAACGAAATGATATTTTAAGCCATTATTTATACTAGGAGATTGTTAATAATTGTCTAATGTATGATCCTACGACGGTTGATAATAATTATGATAAACAAACATCAAGATATTGCGAAATCTTCGAGGGCGAATTGTTTCGGTGAACGTTTGTTCATTTCAGCGATTGTTATTAACATTTACGCACGTTCCCTATATTGATCGAACAATGTGCATCTTATTTATGCATTAAAAATGATTGATTCGCCACTAGCAATTGATTTTGATCGAACTTCGAAGTAAATAGATGTTTCTTAGAGTTTTAAAACATGGAAAGTAATAATTGTCTATGAGATATATCAATTTAACATTTGATTAATACATGAAGAATCGAAATTTTTGGTAAAATAAGTGAATAAAAAATAATTATTATAAATAAATAATTAGATTTATTTCCGATTCTGTGTAAATTATTATATACAGTAAATAGTATAAATAAAATTCTTCTGGAGGCTAAAGAGATTAAAAAATGTATTAAATATGTATTTAGAGTATTAGTGTATAATTTAACTATAGCTCAAATGATTTATAATAGAAATTATAACTATTATAATCATTTAATCGAAACGGAAAAACGGAGAAACGGAGAACCGAAGAAACGAAGGAAGAAACGGAGAAACGAAGAAAGAAACGGAGAAACGAAGAAAGAAACGGAGAAACGAAGAAATAAATGGAGAAACGAAGAAATAAACGGAGAAACGGGGAAATAAATGGAGAAACGAAGAAATAAACGGAGAAACGAAGAAAGGAACGGAGAAACGAACAAAGAAACGGAGAAACGATGAAAGAAACGGAGAAACGAAGAAAGAAACGGAGAAACGAAGAAAGAAACGGGGAAACGAACAAAGAAACGGAGAAACGAACAAAGAAACGGAGAAACAAAGAAAGAAACGGAGAAACGAAGAAAGAAACGGAGAAACGAAGAAAGAAACGGAGAAACGAAGAAATAAACGGAGAAACGGGGAAATAAATGGAGAAACGAAGAAATAAACGGAGAAACGAAGAAAGGAACGGAGAAACGAACAAAGAAACGGAGAAACGATGAAAGAAACGGAGAAACGAGGAAAGAAACGGAGAAATGGAGAAAGAAACGGGGAAACGAACAAAGAAACGGAGAAACAAAGAAAGAAACGGAGAAACGAAGAAAGAAACGAAGAAACGGGGAAATAAATGGAGAAACGAAGAAATAAACGGAGAAACGAAGAAAGAAACGGAGAAACGAAGAAAGAAACGGAGAAACGGAGAAATAAATGGAGAAACGAAGAAACAACGGGGAAACGAAGAAAGAAACGGGGAAACGAAGAAGGAAACGAAGAAACGAAGAAAGAAACGGAGAAACGAAGAAAGAAACGGAGAAACGAAGAAAGAAACGGAGAAATAAATGGAGAAACGAAGATATAAACGGAAAAACGATGAAATTAACGGAGAAACGAAGAAAGAAACGGAGAAACGAAGAAAGAAACGGAGAAACGAAGATAGAAACTGAGAAACGAAGAAAGAAACGGAGAATCGGAGAAATAAATGGAGAAACGAAGAAATAAACCGAGAAACGGAGAAAGAAACGGAGAAACGAACAAAGAAACGGAGAAACGAAGAAAGAAACGGAGAAACGAACAAAGAAACGGAGAAACGAACAAAGAAACGGAGAAACCAACAAAGAAACGGAGAAACGGAGAAATAAATGGAGAAATGTAGAAATAAACGGAGAAACGAACAAAGAAACGGAGAATGGGAGAAATAAATGGTGAAATGAAGAAATAAACGGTGAAACGAACAAAGAAACGGAGAAACGAAGAAAGAAACAGAGAATCGGAGAAATAAATGGAGAAACGACCAAAAAACGGTGAAACGGAGAAACGGAGAAACGGAGAAACCGAGAAACACAGAAACCGAGAAACGGAGAAACGCAGAAACCGAGAAACAGAGAAACCGAGAAACGGAGAAACGGGGAAATCGAGAAACGGAGAAACGGAGAAATGGAGAATCCAAGAAATGGAGAAACGGAGAAACGGAGGAACGGAAAAACGGAGAATCGGAGAAACGTTTCTTTGTTCGTTTCTCCGTTTCAATCTTCGTTTCTCCATTTATTTCTCCGTTTCTCCGTTTCTTTGTTCGTTTCTCCGTTTCTTTGTTCGCTTCTCCGTTTCTTTCTCCGTTTCTCGGTTTATTTCTTCGTTTCTCCATTTATTTCTCCGATTCTCCGTTTCTATCTTCGTTTCTCAGTTTCTTTCTTCGTTACTCCCTCTCTTTCTTCGTTTCTCCGTTTCTTTCTTCGTTTCTCCGTTTCTTTGTTCGTTTCTCCGTTTCTTTCTCCGTTTCTCGGTTTATTTCTTCGTTTCTCCATTTATTTCTCCGATTCTCCGTTTCTTTCTTCGTTTCTTCGTTTCTTTCTTCGTTACTCCGTTTCTTCGTCGTTTCTGCGTTTCTTTCTTCGTTTCTCCGTTTCTTTCTTCGATTCTCCGTTTATTTCTTCATTTCTCCATTTATTTCTCCGTTTCTCCGTTTCTTTCTTCGTTTCTCCGTTTCTTTGTTCGTTTCTCCGTTTCTTTTTTCGTTTCTCCGTTCCTTTCTTCGTTTCTCCGTTTATTTCTTCGTTTCTCCATTTATTTCTCCGTTTCTCCGTTTCTGTCTTCGTTTCTCCGTTTCTTTCTTCGCTTCTCCGTTTCTTTCTTCGTTTCTCCGTTTCTTTCTTCGTTTCTCCGTTTCTTCCTTCGTTTCTTCGTTTCTCCGTTTCTCCGTTTCTCCGTTTCTCCGTTTCTCCGTTTCTCCGATTCTCCGATTCTCCGTTTCTCCGTTTCTCCGTTTCTCCGTTTCTCCGTTTCTCCGTTTCTCCGTTTCTCCGTTTCTCCGTTTCTCCGTTTCTCCGTTTCTCCGTTTCTCCGTTTCTTTCTCCGTTTCTCGGTTTATTTCTTCGTTTCTCCATTTATTTCTCCGATTCTCCGTTTCTATCTTCGTTTCTCAGTTTCTTTCTTCGTTACTCCCTCTCTTTCTTCGTTTCTCCGTTTCTTTCTTCGTTTCTCCGTTTCTTTGTTCGTTTCTCCGTTTCTTTCTCCGTTTCTCGGTTTATTTCTTCGTTTCTCCATTTATTTCTCCGATTCTCCGTTTCTTTCTTCGTTTCTTCGTTTCTTTCTTCGTTACTCCGTTTCTTCGTCGTTTCTGCGTTTCTTTCTTCGTTTCTCCGTTTCTTTCTTCGATTCTCCGTTTATTTCTTCATTTCTCCATTTATTTCTCCGTTTCTCCGTTTCTTTCTTCGTTTCTCCGTTTCTTTGTTCGTTTCTCCGTTTCTTTTTTCGTTTCTCCGTTCCTTTCTTCGTTTCTCCGTTTATTTCTTCGTTTCTCCATTTATTTCTCCGTTTCTCCGTTTCTTTCTTCGTTTCTCCGTTTCTTTCTTCGCTTCTCCGTTTCTTTCTTCGTTTCTCCGTTTCTTTCTTCGTTTCTCCGTTTCTTCCTTCGTTTCTTCGTTTCTCCGTTTCTCCGTTTCTCCGTTTCTCCGTTTCTCCGTTTCTCCGATTCTCCGATTCTCCGTTTCTCCGTTTCTCCGTTTCTCCGTTTCTCCGTTTCTCCGTTTCTCCGTTTCTCCGTTTCTCCGTTTCTCCGTTTCTCCGTTTCTCCGTTTCTCCGTTTCTCCGTTTCTCCGTTTCTCCGTTTCTCCGTTTCTCCGTTTCTCCGTTTCTCCGTTTCTCCGTTTCTCCGTTTCTCCGTTTCTCCGTTTCTCCGTTTCTCCGTTTCTCCGTTTCTCCGTTTCTCCGTTTCTCCGTTTCTCCGTTTCTCCGTTTCTCCGTTTCTCCGTTTCTCCGTTTCTCCGTTTCTCCGTTTCTTTCTCCGTTTCTCGGTTTATTTCTTCGTTTCTCCATTTATTTCTCCGATTCTCCGTTTCTATCTTCGTTTCTCAGTTTCTTTCTTCGTTACTCCCTCTCTTTCTTCGTTTCTCCGTTTCTTTCTTCGTTTCTCCGTTTCTTTGTTCGTTTCTCCGTTTCTTTCTCCGTTTCTCGGTTTATTTCTTCGTTTCTCCATTTATTTCTCCGATTCTCCGTTTCTTTCTTCGTTTCTTCGTTTCTTTCTTCGTTACTCCGTTTCTTCGTCGTTTCTGCGTTTCTTTCTTCGTTTCTCCGTTTCTTTCTTCGATTCTCCGTTTATTTCTTCATTTCTCCATTTATTTCTCCGTTTCTCCGTTTCTTTCTTCGTTTCTCCGTTTCTTTGTTCGTTTCTCCGTTTCTTTTTTCGTTTCTCCGTTCCTTTCTTCGTTTCTCCGTTTATTTCTTCGTTTCTCCATTTATTTCTCCGTTTCTCCGTTTCTTTCTTCGTTTCTCCGTTTCTTTCTTCACTTCTCCGTTTCTTTCTTCGTTTCTCCGTTTCTTTCTTCGTTTCTCCGTTTCTTCCTTCGTTTCTTCGTTTCTCCGTTTCTCCGTTTCTCCGTTTCTCCGTTTCTCCGTTTCTCCGATTCTCCGATTCTCCGTTTCTCCGTTTCTCCGTTTCTCCGTTACTCCGTTTCTCCGTTTCTCCGTTTCTCCGTTTCTCCGTTTCTCCGTTTCTCCGTTTCTCCGTTTCTCCGTTTCTCCGTTTCTCCGTTTCTCCGTTTCTCCGTTTCTCCGTTTCTCCGTTTCTCCGTTTCTCCGTTTCTCCGTTTCTCCGTTTCTCCGTTTCTCCGTTTCTCCGTTTCTCCGTTTCTCCGTTTCTCCGTTTCTCCGTTTCTCCGTTTCTCCGTTTCTCCGTTTCTCCGTTTCTCCGTTTCTCCGTTTCTCCGTTTCTCCGTTTCTCCGTTTCTCCGTTTCTCCGTTTCTCCGTTTCTCCGTTTCTCCGTTTCTCCGTTTCTCCGTTTCTCCGTTTCTCCGTTTCTCCGTTTCTCCGTTTAGATTAAATGATTATAATAATTTTGATCGCACTTCAAAGTAAAGAGATGTTTCTTAAAGTTTTAAAACATGGAAAGTAATAATTGTCTATGAGATATATCAATTTAACATTTGATTAATACTTGAAGAATCGAAATTTTTGGTATTTTCCTGATACCAAAGGTTGAAATTCAGGCATAAATTTTAGAAAATGTTTGATTTTGGGACTCTTGGTGTCAGTGTACGATATGCGAGGAAGTGGCACGATTTCGCGGATTCTTAGAATTGACGTCAAATTCCAAGAATTTCCGCGAACCGAAATTTTGTTGTACTTTCGAACGAATTTCTGAATCATGGATCCCGATTTTCTTTGTATCAGGAGAACATGATAGTTGAGGACATATAGTTTTAAGTAGTTTTAGCAGTTTGATAGGATCGGGTTAAAGAAATGGAAACAAATAATGGACAAAAATAAAGTTTCTGCTGTCAGTGAAATTGATTTTATTTCAATACATCAATTGAACTTGTTGAAAGTACTGTACCGTAAAGTACTCTACTGTACCGTAAAAATTACTATTCTAAACTCGCAGCCGATTAGCTCGGTACTACCCACGACGAATAATTACTGTTCGTCGCGAGTTATACCGATTACCAGGTCTCACCACGTGGAGGTTGCTGCGAGCGGAGACCCGGAGAGAGATAGATGGAATCAAAGTTCCATCGATCTCCCTCGACACCCGATACAAACGAAGATACTAAACCAAAGAGATGGAAGGAATCAATGTTCCTTCGATCTCCTCGTTTAGTTCTGCCAAGCAATTACATTATGGAAAAATTAGGCAAAATTGGAAAAGACGCGACACGAACCGTGCAGTTGGTCCTACTAGGTCGGTCCCGTTTCCCCTCAGTGGGCCCGATTAAAGAGGAAATGCATGACGCCGTCCACTCATATAGAGTGCCCCGTTTCTCCCAACTCCGCGTCAGGAACCACGCAAAGCGTGGACCTGACTCACGGAAGATGACGAAGAGAGGGTCTTATGGCACAGGGCTTCCACAGGGACCGATGCGAACACCTGCCCCTGTGTTCGCAGCATGTTCTCTCTGGAAGCGGACGCACCAGAAGAGACGGCGATCGACCGTTCGGACCACCTACACGGCCGGTCACTTGCTTATGCAACAAGCAGTGATGACCGGGCTGAGGAACGAGGAAGCGAGCAAAAATAAGCTAAAGATTGGATAATTGCTTGACAGATAACAGATATTTGTACACGGTGGCCTTAAAATTAACTTATTCCAAGCTTAACTAAAGATCCCACGGCGGTTGCGACCATAGTGTCCTCTTCGTTCTTCGTTCTTCGTTCTTCGTTCTTTGTTCTTCGTTCTCCGGTGTGCCTACCTAAGAGAAACCTAAAGTCAAGGCATGATAAAAAAATGATAGAAAATAGAAATGAAGTTGGTTAGTGATTAAATACAGTCATTCAGTAACAAAGGAAATAAAGGCAAGAATGACAAAAAAATAAACATGGAAAAACAAGTACAAAGTAAAATCAGAGAACAAATAAAATAAATTACAGAAAGAAACAATTAAAAACCAAAGAAAGGATTGAGAGAATGGTCGCCAGTACTGACCACCGCCTACCGGCGGCCAGTACCGGTTTCCAAGGTGGGGGTCCCCCTTCCATAAACCTAAAACGAAGAGATCCATCCACCTCCGAGGCTCCAGGAAGAATGAAATTTTAAACAACCGGGGGCTCCTTATATACCCTCCTTAAGGTCACTTACCGGTTCTTCCATTGTCTTTGTTCGATCTAATCGAAATTTTCGAAGGCGAACGGTTTCCGTGAATGTTTGTTCATTTCCGCGATTGTTACTAACATTTATACATGTTCCCAATATTGATCGAACAATATGCATCTTATTTAGGTATGATAAATCATTAGTTAGTTTTCAGAAATTAATTGATTTCGAAAATGAAAGCAAAATATTGATATTCATATATAATATTTCTCGATTTGCAACCTAAATTAATCTTTATAAGCAAATTATTCATTTACAATGCAAAAGAAAATGCATTCTGTAACATTCATATTCCCAACTTTTACAGTGCAAGCCATTAATTAGTTTACAAATGTTAATTTTCATAAAAAATGGGGAAATATATGTATACCAAACTCTTCGTTAAATTTTCCGATAAAATTTAATTCACATACTGTAACATAAAAGTTCGGAACCTGGAAAAATTTTTCTAACAATCGCCTAGAGACATAAACATTCGCTAAAGCAATTCGCCTTCCCAGATTTCGCAATATCTTGATGTTTGTTTATCATAATTATTAACAACCGTCGTAGGACCGTAGATTAAACAATTATTAACAATGTCCTAGTATAAATAATGGCTTAAAATATCATTTCGTTGAAATATTCTTTGTTCGCGATGGAATTGTTCTTATTGAGATCAAACCGACATTGTCAAGGCTGGAAATGTTTATCGATTCACAAACGTCTATCACGATGGTTTTTCTATCTAGAAAAGCGATTAATTGAATTTCGACGCTTTTACATCAAGAATACAGCTTCCACGCATAATCCGAAAATTATAAGAACGAAACAAATGTTAAATTAGTGTATCTAATAAACAATTGTTACTTTCCATGCTTTGAAACATTAAGAAACACGTTTATACCTCGAATCTCGGTCAAAATTAATTGCTGTAGGCGAATCAATCATATTTAATGCATAAATAAGATGCATATTGTAAGATAAATGTTCGGAACATGTATAAATGTTAGTAACAATCGCGGAAATGAACAAATATTCACCGAAACCGTTCGCCTTCGCAGATTTCGCAATATCCTGACGTTCATTTATCATATTTAATAACAATCGTCGTAGGATTGTAGATTAAACCATTATTAACAATTTCCTAGTATAAATAATGGTTTAAAATATCATTTCGTTGAAATATTCTTTGTTCATCAAGGAATTTTTCATTGAGGTGCAACCGACATTCTCAAGGCTACACGTATCGATCATCGCGAAGATTTTTCTATTTAGAAAAGCGATTAATTGAATTTTGCCGCTTTGGAGTAAAAAATGAAACTTCTACGCGTATTGTGTAAATTATAAAAATTAAACAAATGTTAAATTAATGTATCTAATAAACAATTGTTACTTTCAATGCTTTAAAACTTTCCGAAACACGTTTTACTATAAATCTCGATCAAAAACAATTTCTGTAAGTTACTTAATCATTTTTAATGCATAAATAAGATGCACATTGTTCAATTAATATTGAGCACATGCATAAATGTTAGTAACAATCGCGGAAATGAACAAACATTCACCGAAACCTTTCGTCTTCGCAGATTTTGCAATATCTCGATGTTTATTTATCATATTTATTGACAACCGTCGTAGGACCATACTTTAGACAATTATTAACAATGTTCTAGTATAAATAATGGCTTGAAAGTCATTACTTTCTGGAAATATTTCTTAGATCGAACAAAGACAATCGAAGTAACCGTGCGATAAAATAAATGAATATTTCTCTACATATTGAAAAAATAGTTTGTATATATGCATGTATATTCCGAACGCTCAGTGACACACATATGTCACACGGCAATGAAGTGGGTTGCCATCTACTACAGAATAGGTAAACTACACTTAAGGTGTGAAAACACCTGGCGGAGAAACGCTCAAGTTTGTTGAGGAATTGTTGTTACTTCTACCAATAGATAGCGCCACATGCATAATTTACCGACATTACAGATAAGTCATTCCATTTGTATGGTATTCCCTACCGTGCAATAAAATAAATAAATATTTTTGTACAAAGTTTCGTATGTATTATCTTTCGAATAAATGTAAAGTTAAATGAAATCAGCGTAATGAAATTTCTCTGCATTCTAGCCTTCCTTTATATTAGGTGGACCGGAAAGTAATGTCGTTTCTGCGCATGTCACTATTTGATTGTCATTTGTCAGCTCATTGTGTACATTAAAGTCGTAGCAAAGACATTCTGAGGTTATAGTGACTTGTTTAGTTGTAAATAATTAAATTTAAAATTTTTCTTTACAATTTTGGGTGAAATGGCCAGCCAAATACCAGAAGAGGTACATATCCGGCATTGCATGCTTTTTGAGTTTCGCAAGGGTAGTAACGCAACAGTTGCTACCAAAAACATTTGCGATGTTTATCCAAATGCATTAGACGTTCGTAAATGCCAAAGGTGGTTTTCCAAGTTCAAATCCGGTAATTTTGATCTTTTCGACTCGTATCGATCAGGAAGACCAACAACGTTAGACAATGACGTGTTAAGTGCGGAAGTGGAAGCAAATCCGTGTCAGACAATCGAGGAATTGTCAAACAGTCTTAACCAACCTTGGTCGACCATCCAAGAACATTTGCAGCAGATTGGGAAAGTAAGCAGAGCAGGTGTTTGGGTCCCGCATAATCTGTCCGAAGAGAACAAGGCTAACCGATCCACCACATGCAACTTATTGCTTCAACGGCACAATACAGAAGCGTTTTTTGATCGCTTGATCACCGGAGATGAAAAGTGGGTTCTTTATGATAATCCAAAACGCAAAAGGCAGTGGCTCTCTCCAAATGAATCGCCACAAAATACTGCTAAGCCAGGTTTACACCCCAAAAAGGCCCTTTTGTGTGTTTGGTGGAGTATTCGCGGCGTTGTTCATTTTGAAGTGCTGAAACCTGGACAGACTGTGAATGCAGACCTTTACTGTGAACAATTAGATCGTGTAAATAAATCTTTAATTGAAAAGTGGCCATCGATTGTCAACAGAAAAGGCGTTATTCTGCAAGACGATAATGCAAGACCGCACTGCGCAAGACGAACCTTGGCAAAAATTAATGAATTGGGGTGGGAGGTACTGCCTCACCCACCATACTCGCCCGATGTTGCACCATCGGATTTCCATTTATTCCGATCGCTTCAACACTTTCTAAGTGGCAAAAGATTTGCAAATTTGGATGATATTCAAAATGCCATCTCTGTATATTTTGCTCAAAAACCAATTGATTTTTATCGATCCGGCATTGAAAATTTGCACACTAGATGGCAAAAGGTTGTTGATAATGAGGGTGATTATATCATTGATTAAAAATAAAAACTCGTTAAAAATTTATGTATTTGAATTTAATGTCGGGAAACGACATTACTTTCCGGTCCCCCTAATACATTTAAAAAAATCTTTGATACCTCGAAATCATGGCTACACATATCGATTATCGACTCACAAGTGTTTATCACGATGATTTTTCTACATAGAAAAGCGATTAATCGAAATTCAGCACGTTTGAGTAAGAAATACAAATTCTACGCGTATTGTGTAAATTATGAGAATTAAATAAATGCTAAACTATTGCACTAAATAGACAATTATTACTTTCCTTGCTTTCAAACTTTACGAAACAAGTTTTTACTTTGAATCTCGATCAAAATCAATTTCTATAAGTATAATCATTTACCATGCATAAATAAGATACATATTGTTCGATTAATATTGGGAACATGCATAAATGTTAGTAACAATCGCAAAAGTTAACAAATATGTTCTCCAAGAGACGGCAACCCATATAATTACCACGTTGCAAATGTTTGGAATTTCAGATCATATTTGCATGCATAACAAACAATAATTTCGATATGTAGAGAAATATTTATTTATTTTATCGCACGGTAGGGAATATTATACAAATGGGATTACTTATCTTTAATGTCGGTAAATTTATGCTCGTGGCGCTATCTATTGGTGGAAATAAGAACAATTCCTCAACAAACTTGAGCGTTTCTCCGCCAGGTGTTTTCACACCTTAAGTGTAGTTTACCTATTCTCTAGTAGATGGCAACCCACTTCATTGCCGTGTGACATATGTGTGTCACTGAGCGTTCAGAATATATATTTGCATATATACCAACTATAATTTCGATATGTAGAGAAATATTCATTTATTTTATCGCACGGTTACTTCGATTGTCTTTGTTCGATCTAACAAATATTTCCAGAAAGTGATGACTTTTAAGCCATTATTTATGCTAGAACAATGTTAATAATTGTTTAATCTACGGTCCCACGACGCTTGTTAATAATTATGGTAAATAAACGTCAAGATATTGCTAAATTTGCGAAGGCGAACGGTTTCGGTGAATGTTTGTCCATTTCCGCGATTGTTAGTAACATTTATATGTGCTCCCAATATTAATTGAACAATGTGCATATTATTTATGCATCACAAATGATTAAGAAACTTATAGAAATTAATTTTGATCGAGCTCCGAAGTAAAGAGGTGTTTCTTAAAGTTTTAAAATATGGAAAGTAATAATTGTCTATTAGATATATCGATGTAACATTTGATTAGTACTTGAGAAATCGAAATGCATACTTCCTTGGCGACAGTGTTCTCCTCATTACAACGGATGAAATTCAGACATAAATTGTAGAAAATGTTCAATGTTGGGACTCTTGTTGTCAGGAGTGTATGATATGCGAGGAAGTGAATGAAAAATACTTCAACGAAGTAATGTTTTAATCCATTATTTATACCAGGACATTGTTAATAATTTTTTATACCATGCTGCTACGACGGTTGTTAATAATTCTGATGAATGAACATCAAGATATTGCGAAATCTGCGAAGGGGAACGGTTTCAGTGAATTGTTGTTCATCCACGCGATTGTTATTAACATTTATGCATGTTTCGAACATTTATGTGAGAGAATGCATCTTAGTTATGCATTGTAAATCATTGATTTGCCTATAGAAATTAAATTTCATCGAGAATTGAAGTAAAACGTGGTATTCATATGTTTCTCGATTTTCGATCGAAATTAATATTTGTAAAGTAATTAATGACTTATAATGCACAAACAAGATGCACATTGTAATGTTAATATTCGGAACGTGCGTAAATGTTAATAACAATCACGGAAATGAAAAAACATTTACCAAAACCGTTCTCCTTCATAGATTTTGCAATATCTTGATGTTTATTTATCATAATCATTAACAACCGTCGTTGGACCATAGTTTAAACAATTATTAACAATGTCCTAGTATAAATAATGGCTTAAAATATCATTTCGTTAAAATATTCTTTGTTCACGAAGGAATCTTTCGTTGAGATCCAACTGATATTCTCAAGGTTACAGGTATCGATGATCGATTCACAAGTCTTCATCACGATAATTTTTCTATTTAGAAAAGCGATTAATTGAATTGTGACACTTTTAAGTAAAAAATGCAACTTCTGCACGTATTGTGTAAATTATAAGAATTAAATAAATGTTAAATTAATGTACCAAATAGACAATTATTACTTTCTATGCATTAAATCTTTATGAAACACGTTTTCACTTCGAATCTCGATCAAAATCAATTTCTATAAGTTACTTAATCATTTGTAATGCATAGATAAGATGTACATTGTTCGATTAATATTGGGAGCACGCGAAAAAGTTAATAACAATCGCATATAGGAAGAAACATTCACAGAAACCGTTCGCCTTCGCAGATTTTGCAATATCTTGATGTTTATTTATCATAATTATTAATAACCGTCGTAGGACCGTAGTTTGAACAATTATTAACTATTTCCTAGTATAAATAATGGCTTAAAATATCATTTCGTTGAAATATTCTTTGTTCGCGAAGGAATTTTTCGCTGAGATCCAACTGACATTTTCAAGGCTACAGGTATCGATTATCGATTCACAAGTCTTCATCGCGATGATTTTTCTATCTAAAAAAGCGATTAATTGAATTTCGGCACTTTTATGTAAAAAATACCACTTCTACGCGTATTGTGTAAATTATAAGAATTAAACAAATGTTAGATTAATGTATTTAATGAACAATTGTTACTTTCCATGCTTTAAAACTTTACGAAACACGTTTTAACATCGAGTCTCGATCAAAATCAATTTCTATAAATTTCTTAATTAATTGCAATACATAAATAATATGTACATTGTTCAATTAATATTGGGAGCACATATAAATGTTACTAACAATCGCGGAAATGGACAAACATTCACCGAAACCGTTCGCCTTCGCAAATTTAGCAATATCTTGTAATATTTGTTGAAATTAGAACAACTCCTCGACAAACTTGAGCGTTTCTCCGCCAGGTGTTTTCACCCCTTAAGTGTAGTTTAACCCTTTCTCCAATAGATGGCAACCCATGTAATTACCACGTTACAGGGATTTGTAATTGCGGGTTCAGAATATATTTGCATACATACAAACTATAATTCCGATATGTAGAGAAATATTCATTTATTTTATCCCACGGCTTCTTCGATCGTATTTGTTCGATCTAACCAAATATTTCAAGAAATTGATGGCTTTTTATACCGAAACATTGTCAAAAATTGTTTAATCTACGACCCAACGACGGTTGTTAATAATTATGATAAACAAACATCAAGATATTGCGAAATCTTCGAGGACGAATGGTTTCGGTGAATTTTCGTTCATTTCAGCGATTGTTATTAACATTTACGCATGTTCCCTATAATGATCGAACAATGTGCATCTTATTTATGCATTAAAAATGATTGATTCGCCTCTAACAATTGATTTTGATCGAACTTCAAAGTAAAGAGATGTTTCTTAAAGTTTTAAAACATGGAAAATAATAATTGTCTATGAGATATATCAATTTAACATTTGATTAATACATGGAGAATCGAAATTTTTGGTAAAATAAGTGAATAAAAAATAATTATTATAAATAAATAATTAGATTTATTTCCGATTCTGTGTAAATTATTATATACAGTAAATAGTATAAATAAAATTCTTCTGGAGGCCAAAGAGATTAAAAAATATATTAAATAATGTATTTAGAGTGTTAGTGTGTAATTTAACTATAGCTCAAATGATTTATAATAGAAACTATAACTATTATAATCATTTAATCGAAACGGAGAAACGGAGAAACGAAAAAACGAAGGAAGAAACGGAGAAACGAAGAAAGAAACGGAGAAACGAAGAAAGATACGGAGAAACGAAGAAAGAAACGGAGAAACGAGGAAATAAATGGAGAAACGAAGAAATAAACGGAGAAACGAAGAAAGAAACGGAGAAACGGAGAAATAAATGGAAAAAAGAAGAAACAAACGTAGAAACGAAGAAAGAAACGGAGAAACGAAGAGAGAAACGGAGAAACGGAGAAAGAAACGGAGAAACGGAGAAATAAATGGAGAAACGAAGAAACAAACGGAGAAACGAAGAAAGAAACGGAGAAACGAAGAAAGAAACGAAGAAAGACACGGAGAAACGAAGAAAGAAACGGAGAAACGAAGAAAGAAACGGAGAAACGAAGAAAGAAACGGAGAAACGAAGAAAGAAACGGAGAAACGAAGAAAGAAACGGCGAAACGGAGAAATAAATGGGGAAACGATAAAGAAATGGAGAAACGAAGAAAGAAACGGAGAAATGAAGAAAGAAACGGAGAAACGGAGAAATAAATGGAAAAACGAAGAAATAAACGGAGAAACGTAGAAAGGAGCGGAGAAACGAACAAAGAAACGGAGAAACGGAGAAATAAATGGAGAAACGAAGAAACAAACGGAGAAACGAAGAAAGAAATGGAGAAGCGAAGAAAGAAACGGAGAAACGAAGAAAGAAACGGAGAAACGAACAAAGAAACGGAGAAACGGAGAAATAAATGGAGAAACGAAGAAACAAACAGAGAAACGAACAAAGAAACGGACAAACGAAGAAAGAAACGGAGAAACGGAGAAAGAAACGGAGAAACGAACAAAGAAACGGAGAAACGAACAAAGAAACGGAGAAATAAATGGAGAAACGAAGAAATAAACGGAGAAACGAAGAAAGAAACGGAGAAACGAAGAAAGAAACGGAGAAACGGAGAAGTAAATGGAGAAACGAAGAAATAAACGGAGGAACGAAGAAAGAAACGGAGAAACGAAGAGAGAAACGCAGAAACGGAAAAATAGATGGAGAAACGAAGAAATAAACGGAGAAACGAAGAAAGAAACGGTGAAACGAAGAAAGAAACGGAGAAACGAAGAAAGAAACGAAGAAAGACACGGAGAAACGAAGAAAGAAACGGAGAAACGAAGAAAGAAACGGAGAAACGAAGAAAGAAACGGAGAAACGAAGAAAGAAACGGAGAAACGAAGAAAGAAACGGCGAAACGGAGAAATAAATGGGGAAACGATAAAGAAATGGAGAAACGAAGAAAGAAACGGAGAAATGAAGAAAGAAACGGAGAAACGGAGAAATAAATGGAAAAACGAAGAAATAAACGGAGAAACGTAGAAAGGAGCGGAGAAACGAACAAAGAAACGGAGAAACGGAGAAATAAATGGAGAAACGAAGAAACAAACGGAGAAACGAAGAAAGAAATGGAGAAGCGAAGAAAGAAACGGAGAAACGAAGAAAGAAACGGAGAAACGAACAAAGAAACGGAGAAACGGAGAAATAAATGGAGAAACGAAGAAACAAACAGAGAAACGAACAAAGAAACGGACAAACGAAGAAAGAAACGGAGAAACGGAGAAAGAAACGGAGAAACGAACAAAGAAACGGAGAAACGAACAAAGAAACGGAGAAATAAATGGAGAAACGAAGAAATAAACGGAGAAACGAAGAAAGAAACGGAGAAACGAAGAAAGAAACGGAGAAACGGAGAAGTAAATGGAGAAACGAAGAAATAAACGGAGAAACGAAGTAAGGAACGGAGAAACGAACAAAGAAACGAAGAAACGAACAAAGAAACGGAGAAACGAAGGAAGAAAGGGAGAAACGGAGAAATAAATGGAGAAACGAAGAAATAAACGGAGAAACGAAGAAAGAAACGGAGAAACGAAGAACGAAACGGAGAAACGGAGAATCGGAGAAATAAATGGAGAAACGAACAAATAAACGGAGAAAAGAAGAAAGAAACGGAGAAACGATGAAAGAAACGGAGAAACGAACAAAGAAACGGAGAAACGAAGGAAGAAAGGGAGAAACGGAGAAATAAATGGAGAAACGAAGAAATAAACGGAGGAACGAAGAAAGAAACGGAGAAACGAAGAGAGAAACGCAGAAACGGAAAAATAGATGGAGAAACGAAGAAATAAACGGAGAAACGAAGAAAGAAACGGTGAAACGAAGAAAGAAACGGAGGAACGAAGAAAGAAACGAAGAAACGAACAAAGAAACGGAGAAACGAACAAAGAAACGGAGAAACGAAGAAAGAAACGGAGAAACGAAGAAAGAAACGGAGAAGCGAAGAAAGAAACGGAGAAACGAAGAGAGAAACGGAGAAACGATGAAAGAAACGGAGAAACAAAGAAAGAAACGAAGAAAGAAACGGGGAAACGAAGAAAGAAACGGAGAATCGGAGAAATAAATGGAGAAACGAACAAAAAACGGTGAAACGGAGAAACGGAAAACCCGAGAAACGGAGAAACGGAGAAACCGAGAAACGGAGAAACGAAGTAACCGAGAAACGGAGAAACCGAGAAAAGGAGAAACGGAGAAACGGAGAAACGGAGAAACGGAGAAACGTTTCTCCGTTTCTTTGTTCGTTTCTCCGTTTCTTTGTTCGTTTCTCCGTTTCTTTGTTCTTTTCTACGTTTCTTTGATCGTTTCTCCGTGTCTTTCTCCGTTTCTCCGTTTCTTTCTTCGTTTCTCCGTTTCTCCGCTTCTTTCTTCGTTTCTCCGATTCTTTCTTCGTTTCTCCGTTTCTTTCTTCGTTTCTCCGTTTATTTCTTCGTTTCTCCGTTTCTTTCTTCGTTTCTCCGTTTATTTCTTCGTTTCTCCATTTATTTCTCCGTTTCTCCGTTTCTTTGTTCGTTTCTTTGTTCGTTTCTCCGTTTCTTTGTTCGTTTCTCCGCTTCTTTCTTCGTTTCTCCGTTTCTTTGTTCGTTTCTCCGTTTATTTCTTCGTTTCTCCATTTATTTCTCCGTTTCTCTGTTTCTTTGTTCGTTTCTCCGTTTCTTTCTTCATTTCTCCGTTTCTTTCTTCGTTTCTCCATTTATATCTCCGTTTCTCCGTTTCTTTCTTCGTTTCTCCGTTTCTTTCTTCGTTTCTCCGTTTCTTTGTTCGTTTCTCCGTTTCTTTCTTCGTATCTCCGTTTCTTTGTTTGTTTCTCCGTTTCTTTCTTCGTATCTCCGTTTCTTTCTTCGTTTCTCCGTTTCTGTCTTCGTTTCTCCGTTTCTCGGTTTCTCCGTTTCTCCGTTTCTCCGTTTCTTTCTTCGTTTCTCCGTTTCTCCGCTTCTTTCTTCGTTTCTCCGTTTCTTTCTTCGTTTCTCCGTTTCTTTCTTCGTTTCTCCGTTTATTTCTTCGTTTCTCCGTTTATTTCTCCGTTTCTCTGTTTCTTTGTTCGTTTCTCCGTTTCTTTCTCCGTTTCTCCGTTTCTTTCTTCGTTTCTCCGTTTCTTTGTTGGTTTCACCGTTTCTTTCTTCGTATCTCCGTTTCTTTATTCGTTTCTCCGTTTGTTTCTACGTTTCTCCGTTTCTTTCTTCGTTTCTCCGTTTCTTTCTTCGTTTCTCGATTTATATCTCCGTTTCTCCGTTTCTTTCTTCGTTTCTCCGTTTCTTTCTTCGTTTCTCCGTTTCTCTGTTCGTTTCTCCGTTTCTTTCTTCGTATCTCCGTTTCTTTGTTTGTTTCTCCGTTTCTTTCTTCGTATCTCCGTTTCTTTCTTCGTTTCTCCGTTTCTGTCTTCGTTTCTCCGTTTCTTTCTTCGTTTCTCCGTTTCTTTGTTCGTTTCTCCGTTTATATCTTCGTTTCTTCATTTATTTCTTCGTTTCTCCATTTATTTCTCCGTTTCTCCTTTTCTTTGTTCGTTTCTCCTTTCTTTGTTCGTTTCTCCGTTTCTTTGTTCGTTTCTCCGTTTCTTTGTTCGTTTCTCCGTTTCTTTGATCGTTTCTCCGTTTATTTCTTCGTTTCTCCATTTATTTCTCCGTTTCTCCGTTTCTTTCTTCGTTTCTCCGTTTCTTTCTTCGTTTCTCCGTTTCTTTCTTCGTTTCTCCGTTTCTTTGTTCGTTTCTCCGTTTCTCCGTTTCTCCGTTTCTTTGTTCGTTTCTCCGTTTCTCGGTTTATTTCTTCGTTTCTCAGTTTCTTTCTTCGTTTCTCCGTTTCTTTCTTCGTTTCTCGATTTATATCTCCGTTTCTCCGTTTCTTTCTTCGTTTCTCCGTTTCTTTCTTCGTTTCTCCGTTTCTTTGTTCGTTTCTCCGTTTCTTTCTTCGTATCTCCGTTTCTTTGTTTGTTTCTCCGTTTCTTTCTTCGTATCTCCGTTTCTTTCTTCGTTTCTCCGTTTCTGTCTTCGTTTCTCCGTTTCTTTCTTCGTTTCTCCGTTTCTTTGTTCGTTTCTCCGTTTATATCTTCGTTTCTTCATTTATTTCTCCGTTTCTCCGTTTCTTTCTTCGTTTCTCCGTTTCTTTCTTCGTTTCTCCGTTTCTTTCTTCGTTTCTCCGTTTCTTTGTTCGTTTCTCCGTTTCTTTGTTCGTTTCTCCGTTTCTCCGTTTCTCCGTTTCTTTGTTCGTTTCTCCGTTTCTCGGTTTATTTCTTCGTTTCTCAGTTTCTTTCTTCGTTTCTCCGTTTCTTTCTTCGTTTCTCCGTTTCTTTCTTCGTTTCTCCGTTTCTTTCTCCGTTTCTCGGTTTATTTCTTCGTTTCTCCACTTATTTCTCCGATTCTCCGTTTCATTCTTCGTTTCATCGTTTCTTTCTTCGTTACTCCGTTTCTTTCTTCGTTTCTCCGTTTCTTCCTTCGTTTCTCCGTTTCTTTCTTCGTTTCTCCGTTTATTTCTTCGTTTCTCCATTTATTTCTCCGTTTCTCCGTTTCTTTCTTCGTATCTCCGTTTCTTTCTTCGTTTCTCCGTTTCTGTCTTCGTTTCTCCGTTTCTTTGATCGTTTCTCCGTGTCTTTCTCCGTTTCTCCGTTTCTCCGTTTCTTTCTTCGTTTCTCCGTTTCTCCGCTTCTTTCTTCGTTTCTCCGTTTCTTTCTTCGTTTCTCCGTTTCTTTCTTCGTTTCTCCGTTTATTTCTTCGTTTCTCCGTTTATTTCTCCGTTTCTCTGTTTCTTTGTTCGTTTCTCCGTTTCTTTCTCCGTTTCTCCGTTTCTTTCTTCGTTTCTCCGTTTCTTTGTTGGTTTCACCGTTTCTTTCTTCGTATCTCCGTTTCTTTATTCGTTTCTCCGTTTGTTTCTACGTTTCTCCGTTTCTTTCTTCGTTTCTCCGTTTCTTTCTTCGTTTCTCGATTTATATCTCCGTTTCTCCGTTTCTTTCTTCGTTTCTCCGTTTCTTTCTTCGTTTCTCCGTTTCTCTGTTCGTTTCTCCGTTTCTTTCTTCGTATCTCCGTTTCTTTGTTTGTTTCTCCGTTTCTTTCTTCGTATCTCCGTTTCTTTCTTCGTTTCTCCGTTTCTGTCTTCGTTTCTCCGTTTCTTTCTTCGTTTCTCCGTTTCTTTGTTCGTTTCTCCGTTTATATCTTCGTTTCTTCATTTATTTCTTCGTTTCTCCATTTATTTCTCCGTTTCTCCTTTTCTTTGTTCGTTTCTCCTTTCTTTGTTCGTTTCTCCGTTTCTTTGTTCGTTTCTCCGTTTCTTTGTTCGTTTCTCCGTTTCTTTGATCGTTTCTCCGTTTATTTCTTCGTTTCTCCATTTATTTCTCCGTTTCTCCGTTTCTTTCTTCGTTTCTCCGTTTCTCCGTTTCTTTCTTCGTTTCTCCGTTTCTTTGTTCGTTTCTCCGTTTCTCCGTTTCTCCGTTTCTTTGTTCGTTTCTCCGTTTCTCGGTTTATTTCTTCGTTTCTCAGTTTCTTTCTTCGTTTCTCCGTTTCTTTCTTCGTTTCTCGATTTATATCTCCGTTTCTCCGTTTCTTTCTTCGTTTCTCCGTTTCTTTCTTCGTTTCTCCGTTTCTTTGTTCGTTTCTCCGTTTCTTTCTTCGTATCTCCGTTTCTTTGTTTGTTTCTCCGTTTCTTTCTTCGTATCTCCGTTTCTTTGTTCGTTTCTCCGTTTCTGTCTTCGTTTCTCCGTTTCTTTCTTCGTTTCTCCGTTTCTTTGTTCGTTTCTCCGTTTATATCTTCGTTTCTTCATTTATTTCTCCGTTTCTCCGTTTCTTTCTTCGTTTCTCCGTTTCTTTCTTCGTTTCTCCGTTTCTTTCTTCGTTTCTCCGTTTCTTTGTTCGTTTCTCCGTTTCTCCGTTTCTCCGTTTCTTTGTTCGTTTCTCCGTTTCTTTGTTCGTTTCTCCGTTTCTTTGTTCGTTTCTCCGTTTCTTTGATCGTTTCTCCGTTTATTTCTTCGTTTCTCCGTTTCTTTGTTCGTTTCTCCGTTTATTTCTTCGTTTTTCCATTTATTTCTCCGTTTCTCCGTTTCTTTCTTCGTTTCTCCGTTTCTTTGTTCGTTTCTCCGTTTCTTTCTTCGTATCTCCGTTTCTTTGTTTGTTTCTCCGTTTCTTTCTTCGAATCTCCGTTTCTTTCTTTGTTTCTCCGTTTCTTTCTTCGTTTCTCCGTTTCTTTCTTCGTTTCTCCGTTTCTTTCTTCGTATCTCCGTTTCATTCTTCGTTTCATCGTTTCTTTCTTCTTTACTCCGTTTCTTTCTTCGTTTCTCCGTTTCTTCCTTCGTTTCTCCGTTTCTTTCTTCGTTTCTCCGTTTATTTCTTCGTTTCTCCATTTATTTCTCCGTTTCTCCTTTTCTTTGTTCGTTTCTCCTTTCTTTGTTCGTTTCTCCGTTTCTTTGTTCGTTTCTCCGTTTCTTTGTTCGTTTCTCCGTTTCTTTGATCGTTTCTCCGTTTATTTCTTCGTTTCTCCGTTTCTTTGTTCGTTTCTCCGTTTATTTCTTCGTTTTTCCATTTATTTCTCCGTTTCTCCGTTTCTTTCTTCGTTTCTCCGTTTCTTTGTTCGTTTCTCCGTTTCTTTCTTCGTATCTCCGTTTCTTTGTTTGTTTCTCCGTTTCTTTCTTCGAATCTCCGTTTCTTTCTTTGTTTCTCCGTTTCTTTCTTCGTTTCTCCGTTTCTTTCTTCGTTTCTCCGTTTCTTTCTTCGTATCTCCGTTTCTTTGTTTGTTTCTCCGTTTCTTTCTTCGTTTCTCCGTTTCATTGTTCGTTTCTACGTTTATTTCTTCGTTTCTCCATTTATTTCTCCGTTTCTCCGTTTCTTTCTTCGTTTCTTCGTTTCTCCGTTTGTTTCTTGGTTTCTCCGTTTATTTCTCGTTTCTCCATTTATTTCTCCGTTTCTCCGTTTCTTTCTTCGTTTCTCCGTTTCTTCCTTGTTTCTTCGTTTCTTTCTTCATTTCTCCGTTTCTTTCTTCGTTTCTCCGTTTCTTCCTTCGTTTCATCGTTTCATCGTTTCTCCGTTTCTCCGTTTCTTCGTTTCGATTAAATGATTATAATATTTATAATTTCTATTATAAATCATTTGATCTATAGTTAAATTAGATACTAATACTCTAAATACATAGTTAATATATTTTTTAATCTCTTTAGCCTCCGGAAGAATTTTGTTTATACTATTTACTATATATAATAATTTACACAGAATCGGAAGTAAATCTAATTATTTATTTATAATAATTATTTTTTTTTCACTTATCTTAAAAATTGGGATGTACTTGTGGCGGCACTACCCACGCTTGCCACCAGAGGGAAACTCACCACCAACCGTTTCCCGCAAGTTCCCGTACCTGCTCCGATCGCTATATATACGACCTCTTACCGATCTTCCAATGTCCCGGCGTATAAGGCAGGGCCTGCTAGGATGCCTTACTGACGAGTCCACTGGCAGGCCCGGGATGAAACGCTTCTCCCCACTCCTCATAATTCCGTTTTCCCTCTCTCAAACATCTTCGAATTTAGCGCCGCCAAATACTCTTTAAATGTTCGATTCATTTCTTTAATTTATTCTTTAAATTGAATTAATCTATTCTTTATAATAACTTTAATAAAATAAATCTCTATAATTATTATAGAACTCATATTAAAATTTAATAATGAAATTTATTTTATTTGCCTAATTAATGTAATTATTGCCCCTATCATTTGCTTAAACGAAAAGTCAATCATAATAATTATAGGATATTCGTCTGTTATACAAACATCTATTATAGTTATTTTGTTAATAATTAACAAAAATACATTTTTAACATATTTCATTTTATATTCAATAATTTCTTTAATTCTAATTTTTATATTTAAAATAATAAGGATTAACTCTTCTTAGTTATTTAATATATTAACCTCTAATAAAAGAAAAATTATTTTATACTCAATAATTATTATGTACACAAATTTCCCACCTATAGCACTCTTTATACTGAAATAGATCGGCATAGAAACATTAATAAATTCAAGATTAAAATTTACCGTGGAAGGTTTAATTTTACATTTATTCGAAAAATGAAACATACAAAAGTTTGTACAAAAGTATGTATTTATTTTATCGCACGGTAGGGAATATCATACAAATGGAAATACTTATCTCTGATGTCGGTAAATTGTTCTTGTCGCGCGATCTATTTGTGGAAATTAGAACAATTCCTCGACAAACTTGAGCGTTTCTCCGCCAGGTGTTTTCACCCCTTAAGTGTAGTTTAACCGTTTCTCCAATAGATGGCAACCCATGTAATTACCACGTTACAGGGATTTGCAATTGCGGGTTCAGAATATATTTGCATACATACAAACTATAATTCCGATATGTAGAGAAATATTCATTTATTTTATCCCACGGCTTCTTCGATCGTATTTGTTCGATCTAACCAAATATTTCAGGAAATTGATGGCTTTTTATATCGAAACATTGTCAAAAATTGTTTAATCTACGGTCCAACGACGGTTGTTAATAATTACGATAAATAAATGTCAAGATATTGCGAAATCTTCGAGGGCGAATGGTTTCGGTGAATGTTTGTTCATTCCAGCGATTGTTATTAACATTTACGCATGTTCCCTATATTGATCGAACAATGTGCATCTTATTTATGCATTATAAATGATTGATTCGCCTCTAACAATTGATTTTGATCGAACTTCAAAGTAAAGAGATGTTTCTTAAAGTTTTAAAACATGGAAAGTAATAATTGTCTAAGAGATATATCAATTTAACGTTTGATTAATACATGGAGAATCGAAATTTTTGGTAAAATAAGTGAAAAAATAATAATTATTATAAATAAATAATTAGATTTATTTCCGATTCTGTGTAAATTATTATCTACATTAAGTAGTATAAATAAAATTCTTCTGGAGGCTAAAGAGATTAAAAAATATATTAAATATGTATTTAGAGTATTAGTGTATAATTTAACTATAGCTCAAATGATTTATAATAGAAATTATAACTATTATAATCATTTAATCGAAACGGAAAAACGGAGAAACGGAGAAACGGAGAACCGAAGAAACGAAGGAAGAAACGGAGAAACGAAGAAAGAAACGGAGAAACGAAGAAAGAAACGGACAAACGAACAAAGAAACGGAGAAACGAACGAAGAAATAGAGAAACGAACAAAAAACGGAGAATCGAACAAAGAAGCAGAGAAACGAACAAAGAAACGGAGAAACGAACAAAGAAACGGAGAAACGAAGAAAGAAACGATGAAACGAAGGAAGAAACGGAGAAACGAAGAAAGAAACGGAGAAACGAAGAAAGAAACGGAGAAACGGAGAAATAAATGGAAAAACGAAGAAATAAACGGAGAAACGAACAAAGAAACGGAGAAACGAAGAAATAAACGGAGAAACGAACAAAGAAACGGAGAAACGAACGAAGAAATAGAGAAACGAACAAAAAACGGAGAATCGAACAAAGAAGCGGAGAAACGAACAAAGAAACGGAGAAACGAACAAAGAAACGGAGAAACGAAGAAAGAAACGATGAAACGAAGGAAGAAACGGAGAAACGAAGAAAGAAACGGAGAAACGAAGAAAGAAACGGAGAAATGAAGAAAGAAACGAAGAAACGAAGAAAGAAACGGAGAAACGAGGAAATAAACCGAGAAACGGAGAAAGAAACGGAGAGACGAACAAAGAAACGGAGAAACGAAGAAAGAAACGGAGAAACGAAGAATGAAACGGAGAGACGAAGAAAGAAACGGAGAAACGAAGAAAGAAACTGAGAAACGAACAAAGAAGCGATGACACGGAGAAATAAATGGAGAAACGAACAAGGAAACGGAGAAACGAACAAAGAAACGGAGAAACGAAGAAAGAAACGGAGAAACGAAGAAAGAAACGGAGAATCGGAGAAATTAATGGAGAAACGACCAAAAAACGGTGAAACGGAGAAATGGAGAAACGGAGAAACCGAGAAATAGAGAAACGGAGAAACCGTGAAACGGAGAAACCGAGAAAGGGAGAAACGGAGAAACCGAGAAAGGGAGAAACGGAGAAACCGAGAAACGGAGAAACCGAGAAACGGAGAAACGGGGAAATCGAGAAACGGAGAAACGGAGAAACGTTTCATTCTTCGTTTCTCCATTTATTTCTCCGATTCTCCGTTTCTTTCTTCGTTTCTTCGTTTCTTTCTTCGTTTCTCCGTTTCTTTCTTCGTTGCTCCGTTTCTTTCTTCGTTTCTCCGTTTCTTTCTTCGTTTCTCCGTTTATTTCTTCGTTTCTCCATTTATTTCTCCGTTTCACCGTTTCTTTCTTCGTTTCTCCGTTTCTTTCTTCGTTTTTCCGTTTCTTTGTTCATTTCTCCGTTTCTTTGTTCGTTTCTCCGTTTCTTTGTTCGTTTCTCCGTTTCATTCTTCGTTTCTCCGTTTCTTTGTTCGTTTCTGCGTTTCTTTCTTCGTATCTCCGTTTCTGTCTTCGTTTCTCCGTTTCTTTCTTCGTTTTTCCGTTTCTTTCTCCGTTTCTACGTTTCTTTGTTCGTTTCTCCGTGTCTTTCTTCGTTTCTCCGTTTCTTTGTTCGTTTCTCCGTATCTTTCTCCGTTACTCGGTTTATTTCTTCGTTTCTCCATTTATTTCTCCGATTCTTTCTTCGATACTTCGTTTCTTTCTTCGTTACTCCGTTTCTTTCTTCGGTTGTCCGTTTCTTTCTTCGTTTCTCCGTTTCTTTCTTCGTTACTCCGTTTCTTTCTTCGTTTCTTCGTTTCTTTCTTCGTGTCTCGGTTTCTTTCTTCGTTTCTCCGTTTCTTTGTTCATTTCTCCGATTCTTTCTTCGTTTCTTCGTTTATTTCTTCGTTTCTCCATTTATTTCTCCATTTCTCCGTTTCTTTCTTCGTTTCTCCGTTGCTTTCTTCGTTTCTCCGTTTCTTTCTTCGTTTCTCCGTTTCTTTCTTCGTTTCTCCGTTTCTTTGTTCATTTCTCCGATTCTTTCTTCGTTTCTTCGTTTCTTTCTGCGTTACTCCGATTCTTTCTTCGTTTCTTCGTTTCTTTCTGCGTTACTCCGTTTCTTTGTTCGTTTCTCCGTTTCTTTGTTCGTTTCTCCGTTTCTTTCTTCGTTTCTCCGTTTCTTTCTTCGTTTCTCGGTTTATTTCTTCGTTTCTCCATTTATTTCTCCGATTCTCCGTTTCTTTCTTCGTTTCTTCGTTTCTTTCTTCGTTACTCCGTTTCTTTCTTCGTTTCTCCGTTTCTTTCTTCGTTTCTACGTTTCTTTCTTCGTTTCTCCGTTTATTTCTTCGTTTCTCCATTTATTTCTCCGTTTCTCCGTTTCTTTCTTCGTTTCTGCGTTTCTTTCTTCGTTTCTCCGTTTCTTTGTTCGTTTCTCCGTTTCTTTCTTCGTTTCTCCGTTTCTTTCTTCGTTTCTCCGTTTCTTTCTCCGTTTCTCGGTTTATTTCTTCGTTTCTCCATTTATTTCTCCGATTCTCATTTTATTTCTTCGTTTCTTCGTTTCTTTCTTCGTTACACTGTTTCTTTCTTCGTTTCTCCGTTTCTTTCTTCGATTCTCCGTTTCTTTCTCCGTTTCTCGGTTTATTTCATCCTTTCTCCATTTATTTCACCGTTTCTCCATTTATTTCTCCGTTTCTCCGTTTCTTTGTTCGTTTCTCCATGTATTTCACCGTTTCTCCATTTATTTCTCCGTTTCTCCGTTTCTTTGTTCGTTTCTCCTTTCTTTGTTCGTTTCTCCGTTTCTTTGTTCGTTTCTCCGTTTCTTTGTTCGTTTCCCCGTTTCTTTGTTCGTTTCTCCGTTTATTTCTTCGTTTCTCCATTTATTTTTCCGTTTCTCCGTTTCTTTCTTCGTTTCTCCGTTTCTATGTTCGTTTCTCCGTTTCTTTCTTCGTATCTCCGTTTCTTTGTTTGTTTCTCTGTTTCTTTCTTCGTTTCTCCGTTTCTTTGTTCGTTTCTCCGTTTCTTTGTTCGTTTCTCCGTTTCTTTGTTCGTTTCTCCGTTTCTTTCTTCGTTTCTCCGTTTCTTTCTCCGTTTCTCGGTTTATTTCATCCTTTCTCCATTTATTTCTCCGATTCTCCGTTTCTTTCTTCGTTACTTCGCTTCTTTCTTCGTTACACTGTTTCTTTCTTCGTTTCTCCGTTTCTTTCTTCGATTCTCCGTTTCATTGTTCGTTTCTCCGTTTCTTTGTTCGTTTCTCCATTTATTTCACCGTTTCTCCATTTATTTCTCCGTTTCTCCGTTTCTTTGTTCGTTTCTCCTTTCTTTGTTCGTTTCTCCGTTTCTTTGTTCGTTTCACCGTTTCTTTCTTCGTTTCTCCGTTTCTTTGTTCGTTTCTCCGTTTCTTTCTTCGTATCTCCGTTTCTTTGTTTGTTTCTCTGTTTCTTTCTTCGTATCTCCGTTTCTTTCTTCGTTTCTCCGTTTCTTTCTTCGCTTCTCCGTTTCTGTCTTCGTTTCTCCGTTTCTTTCTTCGTTTTTCCGTTTCTTTCTCCGTTTCTACGTTTCTTTGTTCGTTTCTCCGTGTCTTTCTTCGTTTCTCCGTTTCTTTGTTCGTTTCTCCGTATCTTTCTCCGTTACTCGGTTTATTTCTTCGTTTCTCCATTTATTTCTCCGATTCTTTCTTCGATACTTCGTTTCTTTCTTCGTTACTCCGTTTCTTTCTTCGGTTGTCCGTTTCTTTCTTCGTTTCTCCGTTTCTTTCTTCGTTACTCCGTTTCTTTCTTCGTTTCTTCGTTTCTTTCTTCGTGTCTCGGTTTCTTTCTTCGTTTCTCCGTTTCTTTGTTCATTTCTCCGATTCTTTCTTCGTTTCTTCGTTTATTTCTTCGTTTCTCCATTTATTTCTCCATTTCTCCGTTTCTTTCTTCGTTTCTCCGTTGCTTTCTTCGTTTCTCCGTTTCTTTCTTCGTTTCTCCGTTTCTTTCTTCGTTTCTCCGTTTCTTTCTTCGTTTCTCCGTTTCTTTCTTCGTTTCTCCGTTTCTTTCTTCGTTTCTCCGTTTCTTTCTTCGTTTCTCCGTTTCTTTGTTCGTTTCTCCGTTTCTTTGTTCGTTTCTCCGTTTCTTTCTCCGTTTCACGGTTTATTTCTTCGATTCTCCATTTATTTCTCCGTTTCTCCGTTTCTTTCTTCGTTTCTCTGTTTCTTTCTTCGTTTCTCCGTTTCTTTGTTCGTTTCTCCGTTTCTTTCTTCGTTTCTCCGTTTCTTTGTCCGTTTCTCCGTTTCTTTCTCCGTTTCTCGGTTTATTTCTTTGTTTCTCCATTTATTTCTCCGATTCTCAGTTTCTTTCTTCGTTTCTTTCTTCGTTTCTCCGTTTCATTCTTCGTTTCTCCGTTTCTTTGTTCGTTTCTCCGTTTCTTTGTTCGTTTCTCCGTTTCTTTTTTCGTTTCTTCGTTTCTTTCTTCATTTCTCCATTTCTTTCTTCGTTTCTCCGTTTCTTCCTTCGTTTCATCGTTTCTCCGTTTCTCCGTTTCACCGTTTCGATTAAATGATTATAATATTTATAATTTCTATTATAAATCATTTGATGTATAGTTAAATTAGACACTAATACTCTAAATACATATTTAATATATTTTTTAATCTCTTTGGCCTCCAGAAGAATTTTATTTATACTATTTACTATATATAATAATTTACACAGAATCGGAAATAAATCTAATTATTTATTTATAATAATTTTTTTTTTTCACCTATCTCAAAAATTGGGATGTACTCTTTAAATGTTCGATTCATTTCTTTAATTTATTCATTAAATTGAATTAATCTATTCTTTATAATAACTTTAATAAAATTAATCCCTATTATTATTAAACAACTCATATTAAAATTTAATAATGAAATTTATTTTATTTGCCTAATTAATGTAATTATTGCCCCTTTCATTTGCTTAAACAAAAAAATCAATCATAATAATTACAGGATATTCATCTGTTATACAAACATCTATTATAGTTATTTTATTAATAATTAACAAAAATACATTTTTAACATATTTCATTTTATATTCAATAATTTCTTTAATTTTAATTTTTATATTTATAATAATAAAGATTAACTCTTCTTCCTTATTTAATATATTAACCTCTAATGAGAGAAAAATTATTTTATACTCAATAATTATTATGTACACAAATTTCCCACCTATAGCACTCTTTATACTGAATTAAATCGTCCTAGAAACATTAATAAATTCAAGATTAAAATTTACCGTGGAAGGTTTAATTTTACATTTATTCGAAAGATGAAACATACAAAAGTTTGTACAAAAGTATTTATTTATTTCATCGCACGGTAGGGAATATCAGACAAATGGAAATACTTATCTCTAATGTCGGTAAATTGTACTTGTCGCGCCATCTATTTGTGGAAATTAGAACAATTCCTCGACAAACTTGAGCGTTTCTCCGCCAGGTGTTTTCACCCCTTAAGTGTAGTTTAACCCTTTCTCCAATAGATGGCAACCCATGTAATTACCACGTTACAGGGATTTGTAATTGCAGGTTCAGAGTATATTTGCATACATACAAACTATAGTTCCGATATGTAGAGAAATATTCATTTATTTTATCCCACGGCTTCTTCGATCGTATTTGTTCGATCTAACCAAATATTTCAAGAAATTGATGGCTTTTTATACCGAAACATTGTCAAAAATTGTCTAATCTACGGCCCAACGACGGTTGTTATTAATTATGATAAACAAACATCAAGATATTGCGAAATCTTCGAGGGCGAATGGTTTCGGTGAATGTACGTTCATTTCAGCGATTGTTATTAACATTTACGCATGTTCCCTATATTGATCGAACAATGTGCATCTTATTTATGCATTAAAAATGATTGATTCGCCTCTAGCAATTGATTTTGATCGAACTTCAAAGTAAAGAGATGTTTCTTAAAGTTTTAAAACATGGAAAGTAATAATTGTCTATGAGATATATCAATTTAACGTTTGATTAATACATGAAGAATCGAAATTTTTGGTAAAATAAGTGAATAAACAATAATTATTATAAATAAATAATTAGATTTATTTCCGATTCTGTATAAATTATTATATACAGTAAATAGTGTAGTATCGGATTTTCGGCGTCCGCTTAGGCTTGCTTCGAGCGTAGGCCTAAACAAGATAACGTGCGCGGTTGGTCTCGAGTTGAAGTAAACATTTAGCGCCGATCGGCCCGCTAGTTTTCCTGGAAGGCATGAGTATCCTTTACAGGGGGTCTTGTGCGACGACCGAGCGTGAGAATGCATGGAGATGAAAGGAAATACATGTGGCTCGGAGAAAGTGAAGAGTGTTTAGAAAAGACGGGTGATTGGGATGGCCGAGCGTGGCCGAATGTCTGAAGTGAGAGAGACTGAGGATAGGAATGAAAGAGAATGAATGGGAATGACTATATAGAGCGCGAGAAGAACGTAGGAACATAGTATGACAAAGTATGACGACGAGAGTATGCCCGAAGAGTGTGTCGCGGACGGTATGACTAAAAAGACGATAAGACGAGACAACTAAAAGACGTATCCAGCGAAACTAACCACTGACACTACATCTAACACTACCATCATTGTAATATATAATATTATTAAATATACTTTAATATACCACATTAGAGCAATAGTTATTTGGGGGCTCGTACGGGGATAAATCATGCAAAAGGATCTCTCCTCCAGAGATCCAAGTGATAGGAGGGGAGAACGGAACAACAATAGTATAAATAAAATTCTTCTGGAGGCTAAAGAGATTAAAAAATATATTAAATATGTATTCAGAGTATTAGAGTATAATTTACCTATAGCTCAAATGATTTATAATAGAAATTATAACTATTATAATCATTTAATCGAAACGGAGAAACGGAGAAACGGAGAAACAGAGCAACGATGAAAGAAACGGAGAAACGAAGAATGAAACGGAGAAACGAAGAAATAAATGGAGAAACGAAGAAATAAATGGAGAAACGAAGAAATAAACGGAGAAACGAAGAAAGAAACGAAGAAACGAAGAAAGAAACGGAGAAACGATGAAAGAAATGGAGAAACGAAGAAAGAAACGAAGAAACGAAGAAAGAAACGGAGAAACGAAGAAACAAACGGAGAAACGAAGAAACAAACGGAGAAACGGAGAAACGCACAAAGAAACGGAGAAACGGAGAAATAAATGGAGAAACGAAGAAAGAAACGAAGAAACGAAGAAAGAAACGGAGAAACGAAGAAAGAAACGATTAAACAAAGAAAGGAACGGAGAAACGAGCAAAGAAACGGAGAAACGAAGAAAGAAACGGAGAAACGGAGAAATAAATGGAGAAACGAAGAAATAAACGGAGAAACGAAGAAAGAAACGGAGAAACGAAGAAAGAAACGGAGAAACGAAGAAAGAAACGGAGAAACGAACAAAGAAACGGAGAAACGAACAAAGAAACGGAGAAACGAAGAAAGAAACAGAGAAACGAAGAAAGAAACTGAGAAACGGAGAAATAAATGGAGAAACGAAGAAATAAACGGAGAAACGAAGAAAGAAACGGAGAAACGAAGAAAGAAACGGAGAAACGAAGAAAGAAACGGAGTAACGAAGAAAGAAACGAAGAAAGAAACGGAGAATCGGAGAAATAAATGGAGAAACGAAGAAATAAACGGAGAAACGAAGAAAGAAACGGAGAAACGAAGAAAGAAACGGAGAAGCGGAGAAATAAATGGAGAAACGAAGAAATAAACGGAGAAACGAAGAAAGAAACGGAGAAACGAAGAAAGAAACGGAGAAACGAAGGAAGAAACGGAGTAACGAAGAAAGAAACGAAGAAAGAAACGGAGAATCGGAGAAAGAAACGGAGAAACGAAGAAAGAAACGGAGTAACGAAGAAAGAAACGAAGAAACGAAGAAAGAAACGTAGAAATGAACAAAGAAACGTAGAAACTGAGAAAGAAACGGGGAAACGAAGAAAGAAACGGAGAAACGAAGAAAGAAACGGAGAAACGAAGAAAGAAACGGAGTAACGGAGAAAGAAACGAAGAAACGAACAAGGAAACGGAGAAACGAAGAAAGAAGCGGAGAAATAAATGGAGAAAGGAAGAAAGAAACGGAGTAACGAAGAAAGAAACGATTAAACAAAGAAAGGAACGGAGAAACGAACAAAGAAACGGAGAAACGAAGAAAGAAACGGAGAAACGGAGAAATAAATGGAGAAACGAAGAAATAAACGGAGAAACGAAGAAAGAAACGGAGAATCGAAGAAAGAGACGGAGAAACGAAGAAAGAAACGGAGAAACGAAGAAAGAAACGGAGGAACGAACAAAGAAACGGAGAAACGAAGAAAGAAACAGAGAAACGAAGAAAGAAACGGAGAATCGGAGAAATAAATGGAGAAACGAAGAAATAAACAGAGAAACGAGGAAAGAAACGGAGAAACGAAGAAAGAAACGGAGAAACGAAGAAAGAAACGGAGTAACGAAGAAAGAAACGATTAAACAAAGAAAGGAACGGAGAAACGAAGAAAGAAACGGAGAAACGAAGAAAGAAACGGAGAAACGGAGAAATAAATGGAGAAACGAAGAAATAAACGGAGAAACGAAGAAAGAAACGGAGAAACGAAGAAAGAAACGGAGAAACGAAGAAAGAAACGGAGAAACGAAGAAAGAAACGGAGGAACGAACAAAGAAACGGAGAAACGAACAAAGAAACAGAGAAACGAAGAAAGAAACGGAGAATCGGAGAAATAAATGGAGAAACGAAGAAATAAACAGAGAAACGAGGAAAGAAACGGAGAAACGAAGAAAGAAACGGAGAAACGAAGAAAGAAACGGAGTAACGAAGAAAGAAACGAAGAAGAAACGGAGAATCGGAGAAATAAATGGAGAAACGAAGAAATAAACCGTGAAACGGAGAAAGAAACGGAGAAACGAACAAAGAAACGGAGAAACGAAGAAAGAAACGGAGAAACGAACAAAGAAACGGAGAAACCAACAAAGAAACGAAGAAACGAAGAAAGAAACGGAGAAACGAAGAAAGAAACGGAGAATCGGAGAAATAAATGGAGAAACGTACAAAAAACGGTGAAACGGAGAAACGGAAAAACCGAGAAACGGAGAAACGGAGAAACGGAGAAACGGAGAAACCGAGAAACGGAGAAACCGAGAGACGGAGAAACGGAGAAACCGAGAAACCGAGAAACGGAGAAATGGAGATACGGAGAAACGGAGAAACGGAGAAACGGAGAAACGGAGAAACGGAGAAACCGAGAAACGGAGAAACAGAGAAACCGAGAAACGGAGAAACGGAGAAGCGGAGAAACGTTTCTCCGTTTCTTTGTTCGTTTCTCCGTTTCTTTCTTCGTTCCTCCGTTTCTTTCTTCGTTTCTCCGTTTCTTTCTTCGTTTCTCCGTATCTTTCTCCGTTTCTCGGTTTATTTCTTCGTTTCTCCATTTATTTCTCCGATTCTCCGTTTCTTTCTTCGTTTCTCCGTTTCTGTCTTCGTTTCTCCGTTTCTTTCTTCGTTTCTCCGTTTCTTTGTTCGTTTCTCCGTTTCTTTGTTCGTTTCTCCGTTTCTTTCTTCGTTTCTCCGTATCTTTCTCCGTTTCTCGGTTTATTTCTTCGTTTCTCCATTTATTTCTCCGATTCTCCGTTTCTTTCTTCGTTTCTTCGTTTCTTTCTTCGTTACACTGTTTCTTTCTTCGTTTCTCCTTTTCTTTCTTCGTTTCTCCGTTTCTTTGTTCGTTTCTCTGTTTCTTTCTTCGTATCTCCGTTTCTTTGTTTGTTTCTCTGTCTCTTTCTTCGTATCTCCGTTTCTTTCTTCGTTTCTCCGTTTCTGTCTTCGTTTCTCCGTTTCATTCTTCGTTTCTCCGTTTCTTTCTCCGTTTCTCCGTTTATTTCTTCGTTTCTCCATTTATTTCTCCGTTTCTCCGTTTCTTTCTTCGTTTCTCCGTTTCTTTCTTCCTTTCTCCGTTTATTTCTTCGTTTCTGCATTTATTTCACCGTTTCTCCGTTTCTTTCTTCGTTTCTCCGTTTCTTTCTTCCTTTCTCCATTTATTTCTTCGTTTCTGCATTTATTTCTCCGTTTCTCCGTTTCTTTCTTCGTTTCTCCGTTTCTTTCTTCGTTTCTACGTTTCTTTGTTCGTTTCTCCTTGTCTTTCTTCGTTTCTCAGTTTCTTTGTTCGTTTCTCCGTATCTTTCTCCGTTACTCGGTTTATTTCTACGTTTCTCCATTTATTTCTCCGATTCTTTCTTCGATTCTTCGTTTCTTTCTTCGTTACTCCGTTTCTTTCTTCGGTTGTCCGTTTCTTTCTTCGTTTCTCCGTTTCTTTCTTCGTTTCTCCGTTTCTTTCTTTGTTTCTCCGTTTCTTTCTTCGTTTCTCCGTTTCTTTATTCGTTTCTCCATTTATTTCTCCGTGTCTTAGCTTCTTTGTTCGTTGCTCCGTTTCTTTGTTTGTTTCCCCGCTTCTTTGTTCGTTTCTCCGTTTCTTCCTTCGTTTCTCCGTTTCATTGTTCGTTTCTCCGTTTCTCGGTTTATTTCTTCGTTTCTCCATTTATTTCTCCGATTCTCCGTTTCTTTCTTCGTTTCTCCGTTTCTTTCTTCGTTTCTCCGTTTCTTTCTTCGTTTCTCCGTTTCTTTCTTCGTTTCTCCGTTTCTTTCTTCGTTTCTCCGTTTCTTTGTTCGTTTCACCGTTTCTTTGTTCGTTTCTCCGTTTCTTTGTTCGTTTCTCCGTTTCTTTCTCCGTTTCTCGGTTTATTTCTTCCTTTCTCCATTTATTTCTCCGATTCTCCGTGTCTTTCTTCGTTTCTCAGTTTCTTTCTTCGTTTCTCCGTTTCTTTCTTCGTTTCTCCGTTTCTTTGCTCGTTTCACCGTTTCTTTGTTCGTTTCTCCGTTTCTTTGTTCGTTTCTCCGTTTCTTTGTTCGTTTCTCCGTTTCTTTCTTCGTTTCTCCGTTTCTTTCTTCGTTTCTCCGTTTCTTTCTTCGTTTTCCGTTTCTTTCATCGTTTCTCCGTTTATATCTTCGTTTCTCCATTTATTTCTCCGTTTCTTTCTTCGTTTCTCCGTTTCTTTCTTCGTTCCTCCGTTTCTTTGTTCGTTTCTCCGTTTCTTTGTTCGTTTCTCCGTTTCTTTCTTCGTTCCTCCGTTTCTTTGTTCGTTTCTCCGTTTCTTTGTTCGTTTCTCCGCCTCTTTCTTCGTTTCTCCGTTTCTTTGTTCGTTTCTCCGTTTATTTCTTCGTTTCTCCATTTATTTCTCCGTATCTCCGTTTCTTTGTTCGTTTCTCCGTTTCTTTCTCCGTTTCTCCGTTTCTTTCTTCGTTTCTCCGTTTCTTTGTTCGTTTCACCGTTTCTTTCTTCGTATCTCCGTTTCTTTCTTCGTTTCTCCGTTTCTTTCTTCGTTTTTCCGTTTCTTTCTTTGTTTCTCCGTTTCTTTCTTCGTTTCTCCGTTTCTTTGTTCGTTTCTCCATTTATTTCTCCGTGTCTTAGCTTCTTTGTTCGTTGCTCCGTTTCTTTGTTCGTTTCCCCGTTTCTTTGTTCGTTTCTCCGTTTCTTTCTTCGTTTCTCCGTTTCTTTGTTCGTTTCTCCGTTTCTTTGTTCGTTTCTCCGTTCCTTTCTTCGCTTCTCCGTTTCTTTGATCGTTTCTCCGTTTCTTTCTTCGTTTCTTCGTTTCTTTCTTCGTTTCTAGGTTTCTTTCCTCGTTTCTCCGTTTCTTTGTTCATTTCTCCGATTCTTTCTTCGTTTCTTCGTTTATTTCTTCGTTTCTCCGTTTCTTTCTTCGTTTCTCCGTTTCTTTGTTCGTTTCTCCGTTTCTTTGTTCGTTTCTCCGTTCCTTTCTTCGCTTCTCCGTTTCTTTGATCGTTTCTCCGTTTCTTTCTTCGTTTCTTCGTTTCTTTCTTCGTTTCTAGGTTTCTTTCCTCGTTTCTCCGTTTCTTTGTTCATTTCTCCGATTCTTTCTTCGTTTCTTCGTTTATTTCTTCGTTTCTCCATTTATTTCTCCGTATCTCCGTTTCTTTGTTCGTTTCTCCGTTTCTTTCTCCGTTTCTCCGTTTCTTTCTTCGTTTCTCCGTTTCTTTGTTCGTTTCTCCATTTATTTCTCCGTGTCTTAGCTTCTTTGTTCGTTGCTCCGTTTCTTTGTTCGTTTCCCCGTTTCTTTGTTCGTTTCTCCGTTTCTTTCTTCGTTTCTCCGTTTCTTTGTTCGTTTCTCCGTTTCTTTGTTCGTTTCTCCGTTCCTTTCTTCGCTTCTCCGTTTCTTTGATCGTTTCTCCGTTTCTTTCTTCGTTTCTTCGTTTCTTTCTTCGTTTCTAGGTTTCTTTCTTCGTTTCTCCGTTTCTTTGTTCATTTCTCCGATTCTTTCTTCGTTTCTTCGTTTATTTCTTCGTTTCTCCATTTATTTCTCCGATTCTCCGTTTCTTTCTTCGCTTCTCCGTTTCTTTGTTCGTTTCTCCGTTTCTTTGTTCGTTTCTCCGTTTCTTTGTTCGTTTCTCCGTTTCTTTCTCCGTTTCTCGGTTTATTTCTTCGTTTCTCCATTTATTTCTCCGATTCTCCGTTTCTTTCTTCGTTTCTCAGTTTCTTTCTTCGTTTCTCCGTTTCTTTCTTCGTTTCTCCGTTTCTTTCTTCGTTTCTCCGTTTCTTTCTTCGTTTTCCGTTTCTTTCATCGTTTCTCCGTTTATATCTTCGTTTCTCCATTTATTTCTCCGTTTCTTTCTTCGTTTCTCCGTGTCTTTCTTCGTTCCTCCGTTTCTTTGTTCGTTTCTCCGTTTCTTTGTTCGTTTCTCCGTTTCTTTCTTCGTTCCTCCGTTTCTTTGTTCGTTTCTCCGCTTGTTTCTCCATTTCTCCGTTTCTTTGTTCGTTTCTCCGTTTATTTCTTCGTTTCTCCATTTATTTCTCCGATTCTCCGTTTCTTTCTTCGTTTCTCAGTTTCTTTCTTCGTTTCTCCGTTTCTTTCTTCGTTTCTCCGTTTCTTTGTTCGTTTCTCCGTTTCTTTGTTCGTTTCTCCGTTTCTTTCTTCGTTTCTTCGTTTCTTTCTTCGTTTCTAGGTTTCTTTCTTCGTTTCTACGTTTCTTTGTTCATTTCTCCGATTCTTTCTTCGTTTCTTCGTTTATTTCTTCGTTTCTCCATTTATTTCTCCGTTTCTCCGTTTCTTTCTTCGTTTCACCGTTTCTTTCTTCGTTCCTCCGTTTCTTTCTTCGTTTCTCCGTTTCTTTCTTCGTTTCTCCGTTTCTTTCTTCGTTTCTCCGTTTCTTTGTTCGTTTCTCCATTTATTTCTCCGTGTCTTAGCTTCTTTGTTCGTTGCTCCGTTTCTTTGTTCGTTTCTCCGTTTCTTTCTTCGTTTCTCCGTTTCTTTCTTCGTTTCTCCGTTTCTTTGTCCGTTTCTCCGTTTCTTTCTTTGTTTCTCCGTTTCTTTCTTCGTTTCTCCGTTTCTTTGTTCGTTTCTCCGTTTCTTTGTTCGTTTCTCCGTTTATTTCTTCTTTTCTCCATTTATTTGTCCGTTTCTCAGTATCTTTCTTCGTTTCTCCGTTTCTTTCTTCGTTTCTCCGTTTCTTTCTTCGTTTCTCCGTTTCTTTCGTCGTTTCTGCGTTTCTTTCTTCGTTTCTCCGTTTCTTTCTTCGTTTCTCCGTTTCTTAGTACGTTTCTCCGTTTCTTTGTTCGTTTCTCCGTTTCTTTCTTCATTTCTCCGTTTCTTTGTTCGGTTCTCCGTTTCTTTCTCCGTTTCTCGGTTTATTTCTTCGTTTCTCCATTTATTTCACCGATTCTCCGTTTCTTTCTTCGTTTCTCCGTTTCTTTCTTCGTTTCTCCGTTTCTTTCTTCGTTTCTCCGTTTCTTTGTTCGTTTTCCATTTATTTCTCCGTGTCTTAGCTTCTTTGTTCGTTGCTCCGTTTCTTTGTTCGTTTCTCCGTTTCTTTCTTCGTTTCTCCGTTTCTTTCTTCGTTTCTCCGTTTCTTTGTCCGTTTCTCCGTTTCTTTCTTTGTTTCTCCGTTTCTTTCTTCGTTTCTCCGTTTCTTTGTTCGTTTCTCCGTTTCTTTGTTCGTTTCTCCGTTTATTTCTTCTTTTCTCCATTTATTTGTCCGTTTCTCCGTATCTTTCTTCGTTTCTCCGTTTCTTTCTTCGTTTCTCCGTTTCTTTCTTCGTTTCTCCGTTTCTTTCGTCGTTTCTGCGTTTCTTTCTTCGTTTCTCCGTTTCTTTCTTCGTTTCTCCGTTTCTTAGTACGTTTCTCCGTTTCTTTGTTCGTTTCTCCGTTTCTTTCTTCATTTCTCCGTTTCTTTGTTCGGTTCTCCGTTTCTTTCTCCGTTTCTCGGTTTATTTCTTCGTTTCTCCATTTATTTCACCGATTCTCCGTTTCTTTCTTCGTTTCTCCGTTTCTTTCTTCGTTTCTCCGTTTCTTTGTTCGTTTCTCCGTTTCTTTCTTCGTTTCTCCGTTTATTTCTTCGTTTCTCTATTTATTTCTCCGTTTCTCCGTTTCTTTCTCTGTTTCTCGGTTTATTTCTTCGTTTCTCCATTTATTTCTCCTTTTCTCCGTTTCTTTGTTCGTTTCTCCGTTTCTTTGTTCGTTTCTCCGTTTCTTTCTTTGTTTCTCCGTTCCTTTCTTCGTTTCTCGGTTTATTTCTTCGTTTCTCCACTTATTTCTCCGATTCTCCGTTTCTTTCTTCGTTTCTCCGTTTCTTTCTTCGTTTCTCCGTTTCTATCTTCGTTTCTCCGTTTCTTTCTTCGTTTCTCCGTTTCTTTGTTCGTTTCTCCGTTTCTTTCTTCGTTCCTCCGTTTCTTTGTTCGTTTCTCCGTTTCTTTGTTCGTTTCTCCGTTTCTTTGTTCGTTTCTCCGTTTCTTTCTTCGTTTCTTCGTTTCTTTCTTCGTTTCTAGGTTTCTCTCTTCGTTTCTACGTTTCTTTGTTCATTTCTCCGATTCTTTCTTCGTTTCTTCGTTTATTTCTTCGTTTCTCCATTTATTTCTCCTTTTCTCCGTTTCTTTGTCCGTTTCTCCGTTTCTTTGTTCGTTTCTCCGTTTCTTTCTTTGTTTCTCCGTTCCTTTCTTCGTTTCTCGGTTTATTTCTTCGTTTCTCCATTTATTTCTCCGATTCTCCGTTTCTTTCTTCGTTTCTCCGTTTCTTTCTTCGTTTCTCAGTTTCTTTCTTCGTTTCTCCGTTTCTTTCTTCGTTTCTCCGTTTCTTCCTTCGTTTCATCGTTTCTCCGTTTCTCCGTTTCTCCGTTTCGATTAAATGATTATAATATTTATAATTTCTATTATAAATCATTTGATCTATAGTTAAATTAGACACTAATACTCTACATACATATTTAATATATTTTTTAATCTCTTTAGCCTCCAGAAGAATTTTATTTATACTATTTACTATATATAATAATTTACACAGAATCGGAAATAAATCTAATTATTTATTTATAATAATTATTTTTTTTTCATTATCTTAATAATTGGGATGTACTCTTTAAATGTTCTTTTCATTTCTTTAATTTGTTCATTAAATTGAATTAATATATTCTTTATAATAACTTTAATAAAATTAATCCCTGTAATTATTATAGAACTCATATTAAAATTTAATAATGAAATTTATGTTATTTGCCTAATTAATGTAATTATTGCCCGTATCATTTGCTTAAACAAAAAAATCAATCATAATAATTATAGGATATTCATCTGTTATACAAACATCTATTATAGTTATTTTATTAATAATTAACAAAAATACATTTTTAACATATTTCGTTTTATATCTAATGAGAGAAAAATTATTTTATACTCAATAATTATTATGTACACAAATTTCCCACCTATAGCACTCTTTATACTGAAATAAATCGTCCTAGAAACATTAATAAATTCAAGAATAAAATTTACCGGGGAAGGTTTAATTTTACATTTATTCGAAAGATGAAACATACAAAAGTTTGTACAAAAGTATTTATTTATTTTATCGCACGGTAGGGAATATCATACAAATGGAAATACTTATCTCTAATGTCGGTAAGTTGTACTTGTCGCGCCATCTATTTGTGGAAATTAGAACAATTCCTCGACAAACTTGAGCGTTTCTCCGCCAGGTGTTTTCACCCCTTAAGTGTAGTTTAACCCTTTCTCCAATAGATGGCAACCCACGTAATTGCCACGGTACAGGGATTTGTAATAGCGGGTTCAGAATATATTTGCATACATACAAACTATAATTCCGATATATAGAGAAATATTCATTTATTTTATTCCACGGCTTCTTCGATCGTACTTGTTCGATCTAACCAAATATTTCAAGAAATTGATGGCTTTTTATACCGAAACATTGTCAAAAATTGTTTAATCTACGGTCCAACGACGGTTGTTATTAATTATGATAAATAAATGTCAAAATATTGCGAAGTCTGCGAAGGCGAACGGTTTCTGTGAATGTTTGTTCATTTCAGAGATTGTTATTAACATTTACGCATGTTCCCTATGCTGATCGAACAATGTGCATCTTATTTATGCATTAAAAATGATTCATTCGCCTCTAGCTGTTGATTTTGATCGAACTTCAAACTAAAGAGATGTTTCTTAAAGTTTTAAAACATGGAAAGTAATAATTGTCTATGAGATATATCAATTTAACATTTGATTAATACATGAAGAATCGAAATTTTTGGTAAAATAAGTGAATAAACAATAATTATTATAAATAAATAATTAGATTTATTTCCGATTCTGTGTAAATTATAATATACAGTAAATAGTATAAATAAAATTCTTCTGGAGGCTAAAGAGATTAAAAAATATATTATATATGTATTTAGAGTATTAGTGTATAATTTAACTATAGCTCAAATGATTTATAATAGAAATTATAATTATTATAATCATTTAATCGAAACGGAGAAACGGAGAAAGAAACGGAGAAACGATGAAAGAAACGGAGAAACGAAGAAAGAAACGAAGAAACGAAGAAAGAAACGGAGAAACGAACAAAGAAACGCAGAAACGAAGAATGGAACAGAGAAACGAAGAAATAAACGGAGAAATGAAGAAAGAAACGGAGAAACAAAGAAAGAAACGGAGGAACGAAGAAAGAAACGGAGAAATAAACGGAGAATCGAAGAAAGAAACGGAGGAACGGAGAAAGAAACGGAGAAACGATGAAAGAAACGGAGAAACAAAGAAAGGATCGAAGAAACGAAGAAAGACACTGGTAACGAAGAAAGAAACGGAGAAACGACGAAATAAACGGAGAAACGAAGAAAGGAACGGAGAAACGAACAAAGAAACGTAGATATGGAGAAACGAACAAAGAAACGGAGAAACGAACAAAGAAACGGAGAAACGAAGAAAGAAACGGAGAAACGAAAAAAAGAAACGGAGAAACGAACAAAGAAACGGAGAAACGAACAAAGAAACGGAGAAACGATGAAAGAAACGGAGAAACGAAGAACGAAACGAAGAAACGAAGAAAGAAACGGAGAAACGAACAAAGAAACGAAGACACGGAGAAATAAATGGAGAAACGAACAAAGAAACGGAGAAACGGAGAAACAAACGGAGAAACGAACAATGAAACGGAGAAACGAACAAGGAAACGAAGACACGGAGAAATAAATGGAGAAACGAACAAAGAAACGGAGAAATGGAGAAATAAATGGAGAAACGAAGAAATAAACGGAGAATCGAAGAAATAAATGGGGAAACGAAGAAATAAACCGAGAAACGGAGAAAGAAATGGAGAAACGAACAAAGAAACGGAGAAACGGAGAAATAAATGGAGAAATGAAGAAACAAACGGAGAAACGAACAAAGAAACGGAGAAACAGAGAAAGAAACGGAGAAACGAACAAAGAAACGGAGAAACGAAGAAAGAAACGAAGAAACGGGGAAAAAAACGGAGAAACGAACAAAGAAACGGAGAGACGAAGAAGGAAACGGAGAAACGAACAAAGAAACGGAGAAACGAACAAAGAAACGGAAAAACGAAGAAAGAAACGGAGACATAAATGGAGAAACGAAGAAATAAACGGAGAAACGAAGAAAGGAACGGAGAAACGAACAGAGAAACGGAGAAACTGAGAAACGGACAAAGAAACGGAGAAACGGAGAAAAAAATGGAGAAACGAACAAATAAACGGAGAAACGCAGGAAGGACCGTAGAAACGAACAAAGAAACGGAGAAACTGAGAAACGGACAAAGAAACGGAGAAACGGAGAAATAAATGGAGAAACGAACAAATAAACGGAGAAACGAAGAAAGAAACGGAGAATGGGAGAAATAAATGGAGAAATGAAGAAATAAACGGTGAAACGAACAAAGAAACGGAGAAACAAAGAAAGAAACGGAGAAACGGGGAAATAAATGGAGAAACGAATAATTAAACGGAGAAACAAAGAAAGGAACGGAGAAACGAACAAAGAAACGGAGAAACGATGAAAGAAACGGAGTAACGAACGAAGAAACGGAGAAACGAAGAAAGAAACGGAGAATCGGAGAAATAAATGGAGAAACGACCAAAAAACGGTGAAACAGAGAAACGGAGAAACGGAGAAACCGAGAAACAGAGAAACGGAGAAACCGAGAAACGGAGAAACGGAGAAACCGAGAAACGGAGAAACGGGGAAATCGAGAAACGGAGAAACGGAGAAACGGAGAAACCAAGATACGGAGAAACGGAGAAACGGAGGAACGGAAAAACGGAGAAACGGAGAAACGGAGAAACGTTTCTTTGTTCGTTTCTCCGTTTCTTTGTTCGTTTCTCCGTTTCATTCTTCGTTTCTCCGTTTCTTTGTTCGTTTCTCCGTTTCTTTCTTCGTATCTCCGTTTCTTTCTTCGTTTCTCCGTTTCTTTCTTCGTTTCTCCGTTTCTTTCTTCGTTTCTCCGTTTCTTTGTTCGTTTCTCCGTTTATTTCTTCGTTTCTCCATTTATTTCTCCGTTTCTCCGTTTCTTTCTTCGTTTCTCCGTTTCTTTCTTCGTTTCTTCGTTTCTTTCTTCGTTACTCCATTTCTTTCTTCGTTTCTCCGTTTCTTTCTTCGTTTCTCCGTTTCTTTCTTCGTTTCTCCGTTTATTTCTTCGTTTCTCCATTTATTTCTCCGTTTCTCCGTTTCTTTCTTCGTTTCTCTGTTTCTTTGTTCGTTTCTCCGTTTATTTCTTCGTTTCTACATTTATTTCTCCGTTTCTCCGTTTCTTTCATCGTTTCTCTGTTTCTTTTTTCGTTTCTCCGTTTCTTTGTTCTTTTCTCCGTTTCTTTCTCCGTTTCTCGGTTTATTTCTTCGTTTCTCCATTTATTTCTCCGATTCTCCGTTTCTTTCTTCACTTCTTCGTTTCTTTCTTCGTTACTCCGTTTCTTTCTTCGTTGCTCCGTTTATTTCTTCGTTTCTCCGTTTCTTTCTTCGTTTCTCCGTTTCTTTCTTCGTTTCTCCGTTTATTTCTTCGTTTCTCCATTTATTTCCCCGTTTCTCCGTTTCTTTCTTCGTTTCTCCGTTTCTTTCTTCGTTTCTCCGTTTCTTTGTTCGTTTCTCCGTTTCTTTCTCCGTTTCTCGGTTTATTTCTTCGTCTCTCCATTTATTTCTCCGATTCTCCGTTTCTTTCTTCGTTTCTTCGTTTCTTTCTTCGCTACTCCGTTTCTTTCTTCGTTTCTCCGTTTCTATGATCGTTTCTCCGTTTCTTTCTCCGTTTCTCGGTTTATTTCTTCGTTTCTCCGCTTCTTTCTTCGTTTCTCCGTTTCTTTCTTCGTTTCTCCGTTTATATCTTCGTTCCTCCATTTATTTCTCCGTTTCTTTCTTCGTTTCTCCGTTTCATTCTTCGTTTCTCCGTTTCTTTGTTCGTTTCTCCGTTTGTTTCTCCGTTTCTCGGTTTATTTCTTCGTTTCTCCATTTATTTCTCCGATTCTCCGTTTCTTTCTTCGTTTCTCCGTTTCTTTCTTCGTTTCTCAGTTTCTTTCTTCGTTTCTCCGTTTCTTTCTTCGTTTCTCCGTTTCTTCCATCGTTTCATCGTTTCTCCGTTTCTCCGTTTCTCCGTTTCGATTAAATGATTATAATATTTATAATTTCTATTATAAATCATTTGATCTATAGTTAAATTAGACACTAATACTCTAAATACATATTTAATATGTTTTTTAATCTCGCTAGCCTCCAGACGAATTTTATTTATACTATTTACTATATTTAATAATTTACATAGAATGGGAAATAAATCTAATTATTTATTTATAATAATTATTTTTTTTTCACCTATTTTAAAAATTGGGATGTACTCTTTAAATGTTCGATTCATTTCTTTAATTTGTTCATTAAATTGAATTAATATATTCTGTATAATAACTTTAATAAAATTAATCCCTATAATTATTGTAGAACTCATATTAAAATTTATTTTATTTGCCTAATTAATGTAACTATTGCCCCTATCATTTGCTTAAACAAAAAAATCAATCATAATAATTATAGGATATTCATCTGTTATACAAACATCTATTATAGTTATTTTATTAATAATTAACAAAAATACATTTTTAACATATTTCATTTTATATTCAATAATTTCTTTAAATTTAATTTTTATATTTAAAATAATAAAGATTAACTCTTCTTCCTTATTTAATATATTAACCTCTAATGAGAGAAAAATTATTTTATACTCAATAATTATTACGTACACAAATTTCCCACCTATAGCACTCGTTATACTGAAATAAATCGTCCTAGAAACATTAATAAATTCAAGAATAAGATTTACCGTGGAAGGTTTAATTTTACATTTATTCGAAAGATGAAACATACAAAAGTTTGTACAAACGTATTTATTTATTTTATCGCACGGTAGGGAATATCATACAAATGGAAATACTTATCTCTAATGTCGGTAAATTGTACTTGTCGCGCCATCTATTTGTGGATAATTAGAACAATTCCTCGACAAACTTGAGCGTTTCTCCGCCAGGTGTTTTCACCCCTTAAGTGTAGTTTAACCCTTTCTCCAGTAGATGGCAACCCATGTAATTACCACGTTACAGGGATCTGTAATTGCGAGTACAGAATATATTTGCATACATACAAACTATAATTCCGATATGTAGAGAAATATTCATTTATTTTATCCCACGGCTTCTTCGATCGTATTTGTTCGATCTAACCAAATATTTCAAGAAATTGATGGCTTTTTATACCGAAACATTGTCAAAAATTGTTTAATCTACGGTCCAACGACGGTTGTTATTAATTGTGATAAAGAAATGTCAAGATATTGCGAAGTCTGCGAAGGCGAACGGTTTCAGTGAATGTTTGCCCATTTCAGCGATTGTTATTAACATTTACGCATGTTCCCTATATTGCTCGAACAACGTGCATCTTATTTATGTATTGCAATTAATTAAGAAACTTATCTAAATTGATTTTGATCGAGACTGCACGTTAAAACGTGTTTCGTAAAGTTTTAAAGCACGGAAAGTAACAATTGTTCATTAGATACATTAATTTAACATTTGTTTAATTCTTATAATTTACACAATACGTGTAGAAGTGGTATTTTTTACACAAAAGTTCCAAAATTCAATTAATCGCTTTTTTAGATAGAAAAATCACCGCGATAAATACTTGTGAATCGATAATCGATACCTGTAGCCTTGAGAATGTCAGTTGGATCTCAAGGAAAAATTCCTTCGCGAACAAGCAATATTTCAACGAAATGATATTTTAAGCCATTATTTATACTAGGAGATTGTTAATAATTGTCTAATGTATGATCCTACGACGGTTGATAATAATTATGATAAACAAACATCAAGATATTGCGAAATCTTCGAGGGCGAATTGTTTCGGTGAACGTTTGTTCATTTCAGCGATTGTTATTAACATTTACGCACGTTCCCTATATTGATCGAACAATGTGCATCTTATTTATGCATTAAAAATGATTGATTCGCCACTAGCAATTGATTTTGATCGAACTTCGAAGTAAAGAGATGTTTCTTAGAGTTTTAAAACATGGAAAGTAATAATTGTCTATGAGATATATCAATTTAACATTTGATTAATACATGAAGAATCGAAATTTTTGGTAAAATAAGTGAATAAAAAATAATTATTATAAATAAATAATTAGATTTATTTCCGATTCTGTGTAAATTATTATATACAGTAAATAGTATAAATAAAATTCTTCTGGAGGCTAAAGAGATTAAAAAATGTATTAAATATGTATTTAGAGTATTAGTGTATAATTTAACTATAGCTCAAATGATTTATAATAGAAATTATAACTATTATAATCATTTAATCGAAACGGAAAAACGGAGAAACGGAGAACCGAAGAAACGAAGGAAGAAACGGAGAAACGAAGAAAGAAACGGAGAAACGAAGAAAGAAACGGAGAAACGAAGAAATAAATGGAGAAACGAAGAAATAAACGGAGAAACGGGGAAATAAATGGAGAAACGAAGAAATAAACGGAGAAACGAAGAAAGGAACGGAGAAACGAACAAAGAAACGGAGAAACGATGAAAGAAACGGAGAAACGAAGAAAGAAACGGAGAAACGAAGAAAGAAACGGGGAAACGAACAAAGAAACGGAGAAACGAACAAAGAAACGGAGAAACAAAGAAAGAAACGGAGAAACGAAGAAAGAAACGGAGAAACGAAGAAAGAAACGGAGAAACGAAGAAATAAACGGAGAAACGGGGAAATAAATGGAGAAACGAAGAAATAAACGGAGAAACGAAGAAAGGAACGGAGAAACGAACAAAGAAACGGAGAAACGATGAAAGAAACGGAGAAACGAGGAAAGAAACGGAGAAACGGAGAAAGAAACGGGGAAACGAACAAAGAAACGGAGAAACGAACAAAGAAACGGAGAAACAAAGAAAGAAACGGAGAAACGAAGAAAGAAACGGAGAAACGGGGAAATAAATGGAGAAACGAAGAAATAAACGGAGAAACGAAGAAAGAAACGGAGAAACGGAGAAAGAAACGGAGAAACGGAGAAATAAATGGAGAAACGAAGAAACAAACGGGGAAACGAAGAAAGAAACGGGGAAACGAAGAAGGAAACGAAGAAACGAAGAAAGAAACGGAGAAACGAAGAAAGAAACGGAGAAACGAAGAAAGAAACGGAGAAATAAATGGAGAAACGAAGATATAAACGGAAAAACGATGAAATTAACGGAGAAACGAAGAAAGAAACGGAGAAACGAAGAAAGAAACGGAGAAACGAAGATAGAAACTGAGAAACGAAGAAAGAAACGGAGAATCGGAGAAATAAATGGAGAAACGAAGAAATAAACCGAGAAACGGAGAAACGGAGAAACGGAGAAACCGAGAAACACAGAAACCGAGAAACGGAGAAACGCAGAAACCGAGAAACGGAGAAACCGAGAAACGGAGAAACGGGGAAATCGAGAAACGGAGAAACGGAGAAATGGAGAATCCAAGAAATGGAGAAACGGAGAAACGGAGGAACGGAAAAACGGAGAATCGGAGAAACGTTTCTTTGTTCGTTTCTCCGTTTCAATCTTCGTTTCTCCATTTATTTCTCCGTTTCTCCGTTTCTTTGTTCGTTTCTCCGTTTCTTTGTTCGCTTCTCCGTTTCTTTCTCCGTTTCTCGGTTTATTTCTTCGTTTCTCCATTTATTTCTCCGATTCTCCGTTTCTATCTTCGTTTCTCAGTTTCTTTCTTCGTTACTCCCTCTCTTTCTTCGTTTCTCCGTTTCTTTCTTCGTTTCTCCGTTTCTTTGTTCGTTTCTCCGTTTCTTTCTCCGTTTCTCGGTTTATTTCTTCGTTTCTCCATTTATTTCTCCGATTCTCCGTTTCTTTCTTCGTTTCTTCGTTTCTTTCTTCGTTACTCCGTTTCTTCGTCGTTTCTGCGTTTCTTTCTTCGTTTCTCCGTTTCTTTCTTCGATTCTCCGTTTATTTCTTCATTTCTCCATTTATTTCTCCGTTTCTCCGTTTCTTTCTTCGTTTCTCCGTTTCTTTGTTCGTTTCTCCGTTTCTTTTTTCGTTTCTCCGTTCCTTTCTTCGTTTCTCCGTTTATTTCTTCGTTTCTCCATTTATTTCTCCGTTTCTCCGTTTCTTTCTTCGTTTCTCCGTTTCTTTCTTCGCTTCTCCGTTTCTTTCTTCGTTTCTCCGTTTCTTTCTTCGTTTCTCCGTTTCTTCCTTAGTTTCTTCGTTTCTCCGTTTCTCCGTTTCTCCGTTTCTCCGTTTCTCCGTTTCTCCGATTCTCCGATTCTCCGTTTCTCCGTTTCTCCGTTTCTCCGTTTCTCCGTTTCTCCGTTTCTCCGTTTCTCCGTTTCTCCGTTTCTCCGTTTCTCCGTTTCTCCGTTTAGATTAAATGATTATAATAATTTTGATCGCACTTCAAAGTAAAGAGATGTTTCTTAAAGTTTTAAAACATGGAAAGTAATAATTGTCTATGAGATATATCAATTTAACATTTGATTAATACTTGAAGAATCGAAATTTTTGGTATTTTCCTGATACCAAAGGTTGAAATTCAGGCATAAATTTTAGAAAATGTTTGATTTTGGGACTCTTGGTGTCAGTGTACGATATGCGAGGAAGTGGCACGATTTCGCGGATTCTTAGAATTGACGTCAAATTCCAAGAATTTCCGCGAACCGAAATTTTGTTGTACTTTCGAACGAATTTCTGAATCATGGATCCCGATTTTCTTTGTATCAGGAGAACATGATAGTTGAGGACATATAGTTTTAAGTAGTTTTAGCAGTTTGATAGGATCGGGTTAAAGAAATGGAAACAAATAATGGACAAAAATAAAGTTTCTGCTGTCAGTGAAATTGATTTTATTTCAATACATCAATTGAACTTGTTGAAAGTACTGTACCGTAAAGTACTCTACTGTACCGTAAAAATTACTATTCTAAACTCGCAGCCGATTAGCTCGGTACTACCCACGACGAATAATTACTGTTCGTCGCGAGTTATACCGATTACCAGGTCTCACCACGTGGAGGTTGCTGCGAGCGGAGACCCGGAGAGAGATAGATGGAATCAAAGTTCCATCGATCTCCCTCGACACCCGATACAAACGAAGATACTAAACCAAAGAGATGGAAGGAATCAATGTTCCTTCGATCTCCTCGTTTAGTTCTGCCAAGCAATTACATTATGGAAAAATTAGGCAAAATTGGAAAAGACGCGACACGAACCGTGCAGTTGGTCCTACTAGGTCGGTCCCGTTTCCCCTCAGTGGGCCCGATTAAAGAGGAAATGCATGACGCCGTCCACTCATATAGAGTGCCCCGTTTCTCCCAACTCCGCGTCAGGAACCACGCAAAGCGTGGACCTGACTCACGGAAGATGACGAAGAGAGGGTCTTATGGCACAGGGCTTCCACAGGGACCGATGCGAACACCTGCCCCTGTGTTCGCAGCATGTTCTCTCTGGAAGCGGACGCACCAGAAGAGACGGCGATCGACCGTTCGGACCACCTACACGGCCGGTCACTTGCTTATGCAACAAGCAGTGATGACCGGGCTGAGGAACGAGGAAGCGAGCAAAAATAAGCTAAAGATTGGATAATTGCTTGACAGATAACAGATATTTGTACACGGTGGCCTTAAAATTAACTTATTCCAAGCTTAACTAAAGATCCCACGGCGGTTGCGACCATAGTGTCCTCTTCGTTCTTCGTTCTTCGTTCTTCGTTCTTTGTTCTTCGTTCTCCGGTGTGCCTACCTAAGAGAAACCTAAAGTCAAGGCATGATAAAAAAATGATAGAAAATAGAAATGAAGTTGGTTAGTGATTAAATACAGTCATTCAGTAACAAAGGAAATAAAGGCAAGAATGACAAAAAAATAAACATGGAAAAACAAGTACAAAGTAAAATCAGAGAACAAATAAAATAAATTACAGAAAGAAACAATTAAAAACCAAAGAAAGGATTGAGAGAATGGTCGCCAGTACTGACCACCGCCTACCGGCGGCCAGTACCGGTTTCCAAGGTGGGGGTCCCCCTTCCATAAACCTAAAACGAAGAGATCCATCCACCTCCGAGGCTCCAGGAAGAATGAAATTTTAAACAACCGGGGGCTCCTTATATACCCTCCGTAAGGTCACTTACCGGTTCTTCCATTGTCTTTGTTCGATCTAATCGAAATTTTCGAAGGCGAACGGTTTCCGTGAATGTTTGTTCATTTCCGCGATTGTTACTAACATTTATACATGTTCCCAATATTGATCGAACAATATGCATCTTATTTAGGTATGATAAATCATTAGTTAGTTTTCAGAAATTAATTGATTTCGAAAATGAAAGCAAAATATTGATATTCATATATAATATTTCTCGATTTGCAACCTAAATTAATCTTTATAAGCAAATTATTCATTTACAATGCAAAAGAAAATGCATTCTGTAACATTCATATTCCCAACTTTTACAGTGCAAGCCATTAATTAGTTTACAAATGTTAATTTTCATAAAAAATGGGGAAATATATGTATACCAAACTCTTCGTTAAATTTTCCGATAAAATTTAATTCACATACTGTAACATAAAAGTTCGGAACCTGGAAAAATTTTTCTAACAATCGCCTAGAGACATAAACATTCGCTAAAGCAATTCGCCTTCCCAGATTTCGCAATATCTTGATGTTTGTTTATCATAATTATTAACAACCGTCGTAGGACCGTAGATTAAACAATTATTAACAATGTCCTAGTATAAATAATGGCTTAAAATATCATTTCGTTGAAATATTCTTTGTTCGCGATGGAATTGTTCTTATTGAGATCAAACCGACATTGTCAAGGCTGGAAATGTTTATCGATTCACAAACGTCTATCACGATGGTTTTTCTATCTAGAAAAGCGATTAATTGAATTTCGACGCTTTTACATCAAGAATACAGCTTCCACGCATAATCCGAAAATTATAAGAACGAAACAAATGTTAAATTAGTGTATCTAATAAACAATTGTTACTTTCCATGCTTTGAAACATTAAGAAACACGTTTATACCTCGAATCTCGGTCAAAATTAATTGCTGTAGGCGAATCAATCATATTTAATGCATAAATAAGATGCATATTGTAAGATAAATGTTCGGAACATGTATAAATGTTAGTAACAATCGCGGAAATGAACAAATATTCACCGAAACCGTTCGCCTTCGCAGATTTCGCAATATCCTGACGTTCATTTATCATATTTAATAACAATCGTCGTAGGATTGTAGATTAAACCATTATTAACAATTTCCTAGTATAAATAATGGTTTAAAATATCATTTCGTTGAAATATTCTTTGTTCATCAAGGAATTTTTCATTGAGGTGCAACCGACATTCTCAAGGCTACACGTATCGATCATCGCGAAGATTTTTCTATTTAGAAAAGCGATTAATTGAATTTTGCCGCTTTGGAGTAAAAAATGAAACTTCTACGCGTATTGTGTAAATTATAAAAATTAAACAAATGTTAAATTAATGTATCTAATAAACAATTGTTACTTTCAATGCTTTAAAACTTTCCGAAACACGTTTTACTATAAATCTCGATCAAAAACAATTTCTGTAAGTTACTTAATCATTTTTAATGCATAAATAAGATGCACATTGTTCAATTAATATTGGGCACATGCATAAATGTTAGTAACAATCGCGGAAATGAACAAACATTCACCGAAACCTTTCGTCTTCGCAGATTTTGCAATATCTCGATGTTTATTTATCATATTTATTGACAACCGTCGTAGGACCATACTTTAGACAATTATTAACAATGTTCTAGTATAAATAATGGCTTGAAAGTCATTACTTTCTGGAAATATTTCTTAGATCGAACAAAGACAATCGAAGTAACCGTGCGATAAAATAAATGAATATTTCTCTACATATTGAAAAAATAGTTTGTATATATGCATGTATATTCCGAACGCTCAGTGACACACATATGTCACACGGCAATGAAGTGGGTTGCCATCTACTACAGAATAGGTAAACTACACTTAAGGTGTGAAAACACCTGGCGGAGAAACGCTCAAGTTTGTTGAGGAATTGTTGTTACTTCTACCAATAGATAGCGCCACATGCATAATTTACCGACATTACAGATAAGTCATTCCATTTGTATGGTATTCCCTACCGTGCAATAAAATAAATAAATATTTTTGTACAAAGTTTCGTATGTATTATCTTTCGAATAAATGTAAAGTTAAATGAAATCAGCGTAATGAAATTTCTCTGCATTCTAGCCTTCCTTTATATTAGGTGGACCGGAAAGTAATGTCGTTTCTGCGCATGTCACTATTTGATTGTCATTTGTCAGCTCATTGTGTACATTAAAGTCGTAGCAAAGACATTCTGAGGTTATAGTGACTTGTTTAGTTGTAAATAATTAAATTTAAAATTTTTCTTTACAATTTTGGGTGAAATGGCCAGCCAAATACCAGAAGAGGTACATATCCGGCATTGCATGCTTTTTGAGTTTCGCAAGGGTAGTAACGCAACAGTTGCTACCAAAAACATTTGCGATGTTTATCCAAATGCATTAGACGTTCGTAAATGCCAAAGGTGGTTTTCCAAGTTCAAATCCGGTAATTTTGATCTTTTCGACTCGTATCGATCAGGAAGACCAACAACGTTAGACAATGACGTGTTAAGTGCGGAAGTGGAAGCAAATCCGTGTCAGACAATCGAGGAATTGTCAAACAGTCTTAACCAACCTTGGTCGACCATCCAAGAACATTTGCAGCAGATTGGGAAAGTAAGCAGAGCAGGTGTTTGGGTCCCGCATAATCTGTCCGAAGAGAACAAGGCTAACCGATCCACCACATGCAACTTATTGCTTCAACGGCACAATACAGAAGCGTTTTTTGATCGCTTGATCACCGGAGATGAAAAGTGGGTTCTTTATGATAATCCAAAACGCAAAAGGCAGTGGCTCTCTCCAAATGAATCGCCACAAAGTACTGCTAAGCCAGGTTTACACCCCAAAAAGGCCCTTTTGTGTGTTTGGTGGAGTATTCGCGGCGTTGTTCATTTTGAAGTGCTGAAACCTGGACAGACTGTGAATGCAGACCTTTACTGTGAACAATTAGATCGTGTAAATAAATCTTTAATTGAAAAGTGGCCAGCGATTGTCAACAGAAAAGGCGTTATTCTGCAAGACGATAATGCAAGACCGCACTGCGCAAGACGAACCTTGGCAAAAATTAATGAATTGGGGTGGGAGGTACTGCCTCACCCACCATACTCGCCCGATGTTGCACCATCGGATTTCCATTTATTCCGATCGCTTCAACACTTTCTAAGTGGCAAAAGATTTGCAAATTTGGATGATATTCAAAATGCCATCTCTGTATATTTTGCTCAAAAACCAATTGATTTTTATCGATCCGGCATTGAAAATTTGCACACTAGATGGCAAAAGGTTGTTGATAATGAGGGTGATTATATCATTGATTAAAAATAAAAACTCGTTAAAAATTTATGTATTTGAATTTAATGTCGGGAAACGACATTACTTTCCGGTCCCCCTAATACATTTAAAAAAATCTTTGATACCTCGAAATCATGGCTACACATATCGATTATCGACTCACAAGTGTTTATCACGATGATTTTTCTACATAGAAAAGCGATTAATCGAAATTCAGCACGTTTGAGTAAGAAATACAAATTCTACGCGTATTGTGTAAATTATGAGAATTAAATAAATGCTAAACTATTGCACTAAATAGACAATTATTACTTTCCTTGCTTTCAAACTTTACGAAACAAGTTTTTACTTTGAATCTCGATCAAAATCAATTTCTATAAGTATAATCATTTACCATGCATAAATAAGATACATATTGTTCGATTAATATTGGGAACATGCATAAATGTTAGTAACAATCGCAAAAGTTAACAAATATGTTCTCCAAGAGACGGCAACCCATATAATTACCACGTTGCAAATGTTTGGAATTTCAGATCATATTTGCATGCATAACAAACAATAATTTCGATATGTAGAGAAATATTTATTTATTTTATCGCACGGTAGGGAATATTATACAAATGGGATTACTTATCTTTAATGTCGGTAAATTTATGCTCGTGGCGCTATCTATTGGTGGAAATAAGAACAATTCCTCAACAAACTTGAGCGTTTCTCCGCCAGGTGTTTTCACACCTTAAGTGTAGTTTACGTATTCTCTAGTAGATGGCAACCCACTTCATTGCCGTGTGACATATGTGTGTCACTGAGCGTTCAGAATATATATTTGCATATATACCAACTATAATTTCGATATGTAGAGAAATATTCATTTATTTTATCGCACGGTTACTTCGATTGTCTTTGTTCGATCTAACAAATATTTCCAGAAAGTGATGACTTTTAAGCCATTATTTATGCTAGAACAATGTTAATAATTGTTTAATCTACGGTCCCACGACGCTTGTTAATAATTATGATAAATAAACGTCAAGATATTGCTAAATTTGCGAAGGCGAACGGTTTCGGTGAATGTTTGTCCATTTCCGCGATTGTTAGTAACATTTATATGTGCTCCCAATATTAATTGAACAATGTGCATATTATTTATGCATCACAAATGATTAAGAAACTTATAGAAATTAATTTTGATCGAGCTCCGAAGTAAAGAGGTGTTTCTTAAAGTTTTAAAATATGGAAAGTAATAATTGTCTATTAGATATATCGATGTAACATTTGATTAGTACTTGAGAAATCGAAATGCATACTTCCTTGGCGACAGTGTTCTCCTCATTACAACGGATGAAATTCAGACATAAATTGTAGAAAATGTTCAATGTTGGGACTCTTGTTGTCAGGAGTATATGATATGCGAGGAAGTGAATGAAAAATACTTCAACGAATTAATGTTTTAATCCATTATTTATACCAGGACATTGTTAATAATTTTTTATACCATGCTGCTACGACGGTTGTTAATAATTCTGATGCATGAACATCAAGATATTGCGAAATCTGCGAAGGGGAACGGTTTCAGTGAATTTTTGTTCATCCACGCGATTGTTATTAACATTTATGCATGTTTCGAACATTTATGTGAGAGAATGCATCTTAGTTATGCATTGTAAATCATTGATTTGCCTATAGAAATTAAATTTCATCGAGAATTGAAGTAAAACGTGGTATTCATATGTTTCTCGATTTTCGATCGAAATTAATATTTGTAAAGTAATTAATGACTTATAATGCACAAACAAGATGCACATTGTAATGTTAATATTCGGAACGTGCGTAAATGTTAATAACAATCACGGAAATGAAAAAACATTTACCAAAACCGTTCTCCTTCATAGATTTTGCAATATCTTGATGTTTATTTATCATAATCATTAACAACCGTCGTTGGACCATAGTTTAAACAATTATTAACAATGTCCTAGTATAAATAATGGCTTAAAATATCATTTCGTTAAAATATTCTTTGTTCACGAAGGAATCTTTCGTTGAGATTCAACTGATATTCTCAAGGTTACAGGTATCGATGATCGATTCACAAGTCTTCATCACGATAATTTTTCTATTTAGAAAAGCGATTAATTGAATTGTGACACTTTTAAGTAAAAAATGCAACTTCTGCACGTATTGTGTAAATTATAAGAATTAAATAAATGTTAAATTAATGTACCAAATAGACAATTATTACTTTCTATGCATTAAATCTTTATGAAACACGTTTTCACTTCGAATCTCGATCAAAATCAATTTCTATAACTTACTTAATCATTTGTAATGCATAGATAAGATGTACATTGTTCGATTAATATTGGGAGCACGCGAAAAAGTTAATAACAATCGCATATAGGAAGAAACATTCACAGAAACCGTTCGCCTTCGCAGATTTTGCAATATCTTGATGTTTATTTATCATAATTATTAATAACCGTCGTAGGACCGTAGTTTGAACAATTATTAACTATTTCCTAGTATAAATAATGGCTTAAAATATCATTTCGTTGAAATATTCTTTGTTCGCGAAGGAATTTTTCGCTGAGATCCAACTGACATTTTCAAGGCTACAGGTATCGATTATCGATTCACAAGTCTTCATCGCGATGATTTTTCTATCTAAAAAAGCGATTAATTGAATTTCGGCACTTTTATGTAAAAAATACCACTTCTACGCGTATTGTGTAAATTATAAGAATTAAACAAATGTTAGATTAATGTATTTAATGAACAATTGTTACTTTCCATGCTTTAAAACTTTACGAAACACGTTTTAACATCGAGTCTCGATCAAAATCAATTTCTATAAATTTCTTAATTAATTGCAATACATAAATAAGATGCACATTGTTCGATCAATATTGGGAACATGCATAAATGTTAGTAACAATCGCGGAAATGAACAAACATTCACCGAAACCGTTCGCCTTCGAAGATTTCGATTAGATCGAACAAAGACAATGGAAGAAACGGTAAGTCACCTTGGGGAGGGTATATAAGGAGCCCCCGGTTGTTTAAAATTTCATTGTTCCCGAAGCCTCCGAGGTGGACGCATCCCTTCGTTTTAGGTTTATGGAAGGGGGACCCCTCACCATGGTAACCGGTACTGGCCGCCGGTAAGCGGTGGTCAGTACTGGCGACCACTCTCTCAATCCTTTCTTTTTTTTTCTAACTGTTTCTTTGTCTAATTCATTTCATTTGTACTCTGATTTTAATTTCTACTTGTTTTGACATGTTTATTTTTTTCCACTAACCAAATTCATTTCTATTTTCTATTATGCCATGACTTTAGGTTTCCCTTAGGTTTCTCTTAGATACATTCTCTTAGATGTATCGGAAAACGAAGAACGAAGAACGAAGAGGACTGATGTATTGCATCCTCCGCGGGACTGTTAATTCTAAGTATAGACTAAGTTAGTTTTAAGGTTACCGTGTACGAGTATTTGTGATCTGCCGAGCAATTATCCAATCTTTAGCTTCTTTTTGCTCGCTTGCTCGTATCTCAGTCCGGCCACCTCTGCTTCTTGCATAAGCAAGTGACCGGCCGTGGAGGTGGACCGAACGCTCGATCGTTGTCTCTTCTGGTGCGTCCGCTTTGAGAGCGAATATGCTGCGAACACAGGGGCAGGTGTTCGCACCGGTCCCTGCGGAAGCCCTTGTGCCACAAGACCCTCTCTTTGTCATCCTCCGTGAGTCAGGTCCACGCTTTGCGTGGTTCCTGACGCGGTGTTGGGAGAAACGGGGCACTCTATATGAGTGGACGGCGTCGTGCATTTCCTCTTTAATCGGGCCCACTGAGGGGAAACGGGACCGACCTAGTAGGAGCAACTCCACGGTTCGTGTCGCGTATTTCCCAATTTCGCCTAATCTTTCCATAATGTAATTGCTCGGCAGAATTAAACGAGGAGATCAAAGGAACATTGATTCCTTCCATCTCTGCAGTTAGAATAAGTTAGTTTTAAGACTGTGATCTGCCAAGCAATTATCCAATCTTTAGCTTAATTTTGCTCGCTTCCTCGTTCCTCGGTCCGGTCACCACTGCTTCTTGTACAAGCAAGTGGCCGGCCGTGTAAGTAGTCCGAACGGTCTATCGCCGTCTCTTCCGGTGTGTCCGCTTCCAGAGGGGGCATGTTGCGAGCACAGGAGCAGGCATTTTTGCCGGTCCCTGCGAAAGTCTCCAAAATAAGACCCTCTCGTCGTAAAGATGGAGAAACGGGGCACTCCTCTAGGGGAGTGGTAGGCGTCGTTCGTTTTCTCTGGAATCGGAACCACGGAGGGGAAACGGGATAGACCTAGTAGGACCAACTGCACGGTTCGTGTCGCGTCTTTCCCAATTTTGCCTAATTTTTCCATAATGTAATTGCTTGGCAGAACTAAACAAGGAGATCGAAGGAAAATTGATTCTTTCCATCTCTTTGGTTTAGTATCTTCGTTTGTATCGCGTGTCGAGGGAGATCGATGGAACTTTGATTCCATCTATCTCTCTCCGGGTCTCCGCTCGCAGCAACCTCCACGTGGTGAGACCTGGTAATCGGTATTACTCGCGACGAAGTATCACTTACCGCGAGTAACGCCGAGCTAATTGGTTGCGAACTTAGAATAATTATTTAAGATGTGAGAACAAGTAGAAAACAAGATTTTTGTAAGGCGTGTGAGAGCGTGAAGACGTTAATGAAACCAAAGAATACGATTGTATTGCCGATGTATCTATGTACTTTAATAAATTGTTTTCGAGCAAAAAGACTCTTTTTTCCCTCGCCTATCATGTGCTCCTAATACCAAAGTCTCGAAATCGACGAAAAATTTTAGCAAATGTTCAGAAATACGAACAACAATTCTTCGTCGCGAGTAATACCGAGCTAATTGGCTGCAAATTTAGAATATTATATTACAATATTGAAAAGTTTTGTAACGTATAAGAGTCTATAAAACTTGTACGAAATACATTCATTGCGAGTAATTCGAGTGATAATGCTTTTCGAGCTATCTATTGATGAAAGTCTGAACAATTTCTCGACAAACTTGAACGTTTCTCCACAAAGAGTTTACACACCTTAAGTATAGTTTAACCTGTTCTGCAATAGATGGTAACCCATGTTATTACCAAGTCGCAAATGTGTGGAGGTGTGCGTTCCAAATATATTTGCATGCATACAAACAATAATTTCCACATGTAGAGAAATATTTATTTATTTTACAGCACGGTAGGGAATATCATTCGATAGGAGATACTTATCTGTAATGTCGGTAGATAAGGCTTGTCGAGCCATCTATTGATAAAATTCAGAACAATTCCTCGACAAACTTGAGCGTTTCTCCGCCAGGTGTTTTCACCCTTAAGTGTAGTTTACCTATTCTCTAGTAGATGGCAACCCACTTCATTGCAGTGTGACATATGTGTGTCACTGAGCGTTCAGAATATATATACGCATATATACAAACTATACTTTCGATATGTAGAGAAATATTCATTTATTTTATCGCACGGTTACTTCGATTGTCTTTGTTCGATCTAACAAATATTTCCAGAAAGTAATGACTTTCAAGCCATTATTTGTGCTAGAACAATGTTAATAATTGTTTAATCTACGGTCCCACGACGCTTGTTAATAATTATGATAAATAAACGTCAAGATATTGCTAAATTTGCGAAGGCGAACGGTTTCGGTGAATGTTTGTCCATTTCCGCGATTGTTAGTAACATTTATATGTGCTCCCAATATTAATTGAACAATGTGCATATTATTTATGCATCACAAATGATTAAGAAACTTATAGAAATTAATTTTGATCGAGCTCCGAAGTAAAGAGATGTTTCTTAAAGTTTTAAAATATGGAAAGTAATAATTGTCTATGAGATATATCAATTTAACATTTGATTAATACATGAAGAATCGAAATTTTTGGTAAAACAAGTGAATAAAAAATAATTATTATAAATAAATAATTAGATTTATTTCCGATTCTGTGTAAATTATTATATACAGTAAATAGTAAAAATAAAATTCTTCTGGAGGCTAAAGAGATTAAAAAATATATTAAATATGTATTTAGAGTATTAGTCTATAATTTAACTATAGATCAAATGATTTATAATAGAAATTATAACTATTATAATCATTTAATCGAAACGGAGAAACGGAGAATCGGAGAAACGGAGAAACGAAGAAATGAAGGAAGAAACGGACAAACGAAGAAAGAAACGGAGAAACGAAGAAAGAAACGGAGAAACGAAGAAAGAAACGGAGATACGAAGAAAGAAACGGAGTAACGAAGAAAGAAACGAAGAAACGGAGAATCGAAGAAATAAATGGAGAAACGAAGAAATAAACCGCGAAACGGAGAAAGAAACGGAGAAACGAAAAAAGAAACGGAGAAACGAAGAAAGAAACGGAGAAACGAATAAAGAAACGGAGAAACGAACAAAGAAACGAAGAAATGAAGGAAGAAACGGACAAACGAAGAAAGAAACGGAGAAACGAAGAAAGAAACGGAGAAACGAAGAAAGAAACGGAGATACGAAGAAAGAAACGGAGTAACGAAGAAAGAAACGAAGAAACGGAGAATCGAAGAAATAAATGGAGAAACGAAGAAATAAACCGCGAAACGGAGAAAGAAACGGAGAAACGAAAAAAGAAACGGAGAAACGAAGAAAGAAACAGAGAAACGAACAAAGAAACGGACAAACGAAGAAAGAAGCGGAGAAACGAACAATGAAACGGAGAAACGAAGAAAGAAACGGGAAACGAAGAAAGAAACGGAGAAACGAAGAAAGAAACGGAGAAACGAAGAAAGAAACGGAGAAACGAACAATGAAACGGAGAAATGAACAAAGAAACCAAGAAACGGAGAAACGAACAAAGAAACGGAGAAACGAACAAAGAAACGGAGAATCGGAGAAATAAATGGAGAAACGAACAAAAAACGGTGAAACGGAGAAACGGAGAAATGGAAAAACCGAGAAACGGAGAAATGGAGAAACGGAGAAACGTTTCTCCGCGTATTTGTTCGTTTCTCCGTTTCTTTGTTCGTTTCTCCGTTTCTTTGTTCGTTTCTCCGTTTCTTTCTTCGTTTCTCCGCTTCTTTCTTCGTTTCTCCGTTTCTTTCTTCATTTCTCCGTTTCTTTGTTCGTTTCTCCGTTTCTTTCTCCGTTTCTCGGCTTATTTCTTCGTTTCTCCATTTATTTCTCCGATTCTCCGTTTCTTTGTTCGTTTCTCCGTTTCTTTCTTCGTTTCTCCGTTTCTTTCTTCGTTTCTCCGTTTCTTTCTTCGTTTCTCCATTTATTTCTCCGTTTCTCCGTTTCTTTCTTCGTTTCTCCGTTTCTTTGTTCGTTTCTCCGTTTCCTTGTTCGTTTCTCCGCTTCTTTCTTCGTTTCTCCGTTTCTTTGTTCGTTTCTCCGTTTATTTCTTCGTTTCTCCATTTATTTCTCCGTTTCTCCGTTTCTTTGTTCGTTTCGCCGTTTCTTTCTCCTTTTCTCCGTTTCTTTGTTCGTTTCGCCGTTTCTTTCTCCTTTTCTCCGTTTCTTTCTTTGTTTCTCCGTTTCTTTGTTCGTTTCTCCGTTTCTTTCTTCGTATCTCCGTTTCTTTCTTCGTTTCTCCGTTTCTTTCTTCGTTTCTCTGCTTCTTTCTTCGTTTCTCGGTTTCTTTCTTTGTTTCTCCCTTTCTTTCTTCGTTTCTCCGTTTCTTTCTTCGTATCTCCGTTTCTTTCTTCGTTTGTCCGTTTCTTTCTTCGTTTCTCCGTTTCTTTCTTCGTTTCTCCGTTTCTTTCTTCGTTTCTCCGTTTCTTTGTTCGTTTCTCCATTTCTTTCTTCGTTTCTTCGTTTCTTTCTTCGTTACTCCGTTTCTTTCTTCGTTTCTCCGTTTCTTTCTTCGTTTCTCCGTTTCTTTCTTCGTTTCTCTGTCTATTTCTTCGTTTCTCCATTTATTTCTCCGTTTCTCCGTTTCTTTTTTCGTTTCTCCGTTTCTTTGTTAATTTCTCCGTTTCTTTGCTCGTTTCTCCGTTTCTTTGTTCGTTTCTCCGTTTCCTTATTCGTTTCTTCGTTTCTTTGTTCGTTTCTCCGTTTCTTTCCCCGTTTCACGGTTTATTTCTTCGTTTCTCCGTTTCTTTCTTCGTTTCTCGGTTTCCTTCTTCGTTTCTCCGTTTCTTTCTTCGTTTCTCCGTTTCTTTCTTCGTTTCTCCGTTTCTTTGTTCATTTCTCCATTTCTTTCTTCGTTTCTTCGTTTCTTTCTTCGTTACTCCGTTTCTTTCTTCGTTTCTCCGTTTCTTTCTTCGTTTCTCCGTTTCTTTGTTCGTTTCTCCGTTTCTTTGTTCGTTTCTCCGTTTCTTTCCTCGTTTCTCCGTTTCTTTGTTTGTTTCTCCGTTTCTTTGTTCGTTTCTCCGTTTCTATGTTCGTTTCTCCGTTTCTTTGTTCGTTTCTCCGTTTCTTTATTCGCTTCTCGGTTTCTTTGTTCGTTTCTCCGTTTCTTTGTTCGTTTCTCCGTTTCTTTATTCGCTCCTCCGTTTCTTTGTTCGTTTCTCCGTTTCTTTCCCCGTTTCACGGTTTATTTCTTCGTTTCTCCATTTATTATATTTCTCCGATTCTCCGTTTCTTTCTTCGTTTGTTTCTTCGTTACTCCGTTTCTTTCTTCGTTTCTCTGTTTCTTTCATCGTTTCTCCGTTTATATCTTCGTTTCTCCATTTATTTCTCCGTTTCTTTCTTCGTTTCTCCGTTTCTTCCTTCGTTTCATCGCTTCTCCGTTTCTCCGTTTCTCCGTTTCGATTAAATGATTATAATATTTATAATTTCTATTATAAATCATTTGATCTATAGTTAAATTAGACACTAATACTCTAAATACATGTTTAATATATTTTTTAATCTCTTTAGCCTCCAGAAGAATTTTATTTATACTATTTACTATATATAATAATTTACACAGAATCGGCAGTAAATCTAATTATTTATTTATAATAATTATTTTTTTTTCACTTATCTTAAAAATTGGGATGCACTCTTTAAATGTTCGATTCATTTCTTTAATTTATTCATTAAATTGAATTAATCTATCCTTTATAATAACTTTAATAAAATTAATCCCTATAATTATTATAGAACTCATATTAAAATCTAATAATGAAATTTATTTTATTTGCCTAATTAATGTAATTATTGCCCCTATCATTTGCTTAAACAAAAAAATCAATCATAATAATGATAGGATTTTTATCTGTTATACAAACATCTATTATAATTATTTTATTAATAATTAACAAAAATACATTTTTAACATATCTCATTTTATATTCAATAATTTCTTTAATTTTTATTTTTAGATTTAAAATAATAAAGATTAACCCTTCTTTCTTATTTAATATATTAACCTTTAATAAAAGAAAAATTATTTTATACTCAATAATTATTATGTACACAAATTTCCCACCTATAGCACTCTTTATACTGAAACAAATCGTCCTACAAACATTAATAAATTCAAGAATGAAATTTACCGTGGAAGGTTTAATTTTACATTTATTCGAAAGATGAAACATACAAAGGTTTGTACAAAAGTATTTATTTATTTTATCGCACGGTAGGGAATATCATACAAATGGAAATACTTATCTCTAATGTCGGTAAATTGTACTTGTCGCGCCATCTATTTGTTGAAATTAGAACAACTCCTCGACAAACTTGAGCGTTTCTCCGCCAGGTGTTTTCACCCCTTAAGTGTAGTTTAACCCTTTCTCCTATAGATGGCAACCCATGTAATTACCACGTTACAGGGATTTGTAATTGCGGCTTCAGAATATATTTTCATACATACAAACTATAATTCCGATATGTAGAGAAATATTCATTTATTTTATCCCACGGCTTCTTCGATCGTATTTGTTCAATCTAACCAAATATTTCAAGAAATTGATAGCTTTTTATACCGAAACATTGTCAAAAATTGTTTAATCTACGACCCAACGACGGTTGTTAATAATTATGATAAACAAACATCAAGATATTGCGAAATCTTCGAGGACGAATGGTTTCGGTGAATTTTCGTTCATTTCAGCGATTGTTATTAACATTTACGCATGTTCCCTATATTGATCGAACAATGTGCATCTTATTTATGCATTAAAAATGATTGATTCGCCTCTAACAATTGATTTTGATCGAACTTCAAAGTAAAGAGATGTTTCTTAAAGTTTTAAAACATGGAAAGTAATAATTGTCTATGAGGTATATCAATTTAACATTTGATTAATACATGGACAATCGAAATTTTTGGTAAAATAAGTGAATAAAAAATAATTATTATAAATAAATAATTAGATTTATTTCCGATTCTGTGTAAATTATTATATACAGTAAATAGTATAAATAAAATTCTTCTGGAGGCCAAAGAGATTAAAAAATATATTAAATAACGTATTTAGAGTGTTAGTGTGTAATTTAACTATAGCTCAAATGATTTATAATAGAAGCTATAACTATTATAATCATTTAATCGGAACGGAGAAACGGAGAAACGAAAAAACGAAGGAAGAAACGGAGAAACGAAGAAAGAAACGGAGAAACGAAGAAAGAAACGGAGAAACGAAGAAACAAACGGAGAAACGAGGAAATAAATGGAGAAACGAAGAAATAAACGGAGAAACGAAGAAAGAAACGGAGAAACGAAGAAAGAAACGGAGAAACGGAGAAATAAATGGAAAAAAGAAGAAACAAACGGAGAAACGAAGAAAGAAACGGAGAAACGAAGAAAGAAACGGAGAAACGGAGAAAGAAACGGAGAAACGGAGAAATAAATGGAGAAACGAAGAAACAAACGGAGAAACGAAGAAAGAAACGGAGAAACGAAGAAAGAAACGAAGAAAGACACGGAGAAACGAAGAAAGAAACGGAGAAACGAAGAAAGAAACGGAGAAACGAAGAAAGAAACGGAGAAACGAAGAAAGAAACAGCGAAACGGAGAAATAAATGGGGAAACGATAAAGAAATGGAGAAACGAAGAAAGAAACGGAGAAATGAAGAAAGAAACGGAGAAACGGAGAAATAAATGGAAAAACGAAGAAATAAACGGAGAAACGTAGAAAGGAGCGGAGAAACGAACAAAGAAACGGAGAAACGGAGAAATAAATGCAGAAACGAAGAAACAAACGGAGAAACGAAGAAAGAAACGGAGAAACGATCAAAGAAACGGAGAAACGAACAAAGAAACGGAGAAACGGAGAAATAAATGGAGAAACGAAGAAACAAACAGAGAAACGAACAAAGAAACGGACAAACGAAGAAAGAAACGGAGAAACGGAGAAAGAAACGGAGAAACGAAGAAAGAAACGGAGAAACGAATAAATAAATGGAGAAACGAAGAAATAAACGGAGAAACGAAGAAAGAAACGGAGAAACGATCAAAGAAACGAAGAAACGAAGAAAGAAACGGAGAAACGAAGAAAGAAACGGAGAAACGAAGAAAGAAACGGAGAAACGATCAAAGAAACGGAGAAACGAACAAAGAAACGGAGAAACGAACAAAGAAACGGAGAAGCGAAGAGAGAAACGGAGAAACGATGAAAGAAACGGAGAAGCGAAGAGAGAAACGGAGAAACGATGAAAGAAACGGAGAAACAAAGAAAGAAACGAAGAAAGAAACGGAGAAACGAAGAAAGAAACGGAGAATCGGAGAAATAAATGGAGAAACGAACAAAAAACGGTGAAACGGAGAAACGGAAAACCCGAGAAACGGAGAAACGGAGAAACCGAGAAACGGAGAAACCGAGAAACGGAGAAACCGAGAGACGGAGAAACGGAGTAACCGAGAAACGGAGAAACGGAGATACGGAAAAACGGAGAGACGGAGAAACGGAGAAACGGGAAACCGAGAAACAGAGAAACAGAGAAACAGAGAAACCGAGAAACGGAGAAACGGAGAAACGGTGAAACGGAGAAACGGAGAAACGGAGAAATCGAGAAACGGAGAAACGGAGAAACCGAGAAACGGAGAAACGGAGAAACCGAGAAACGGAGAAACGGAGAAACGTTTCTTTTTTCGTTTCTCCGTTTCTTTGTTCGTTTGTCCGTTTCTTTCTTCGTTCCTCCGTTTCTTTCTTCGTTTCTCCGTTTCTTTGTTCGTTTCTCCGTTTATTACTTTGTTTCTCCATTTATTTCTCCGTTTCTCCGTTTCTTTCTTCGTATCTCCGTTTCTTTCTTCGTTTCTCCATTTATTTCTCCGTTTCACCGTTTCTTTCTTCGTTTCTCCGTTTCTTTCTTCTTTCTCCGTTTCTTTCTTCGTTTCTCCGTTTCTTTCTTCGATTCTCCGTTTATTTCTTCGTTTCTCCATTTATTTCTCCGTTTCTCCGTTTCTTTGTTCGTTTCTCCGTTTCTTTGTTCGTTTCCCCGTTTCTTTGTTCGTTTCTCCGTTTCTTTCTTCGTTTCTCCGTTTCTTTGTTCGTTTCTCCGTTTCTTTGTTCGTTTCTCCGTTTCTTTGTTCGTTTCTCCGTTTCTTTGTTCGTTTCTCCGTTTCTTTCTTCGTTTCTCCGTTTCTTTGTTCGTTTCTCCGTTTCTTTCTCCGTTTCTCGGTTTATTTCTTCGTTTCTCCATTTATTTCTCCGATTCTCCGTTTCTTTCTTCGTTTCTTCGTTTCTTTCTTCGTTACTCCGTTTCTTTCTTCGTTTCTCCGTTTCTTTATTCGATTCTCCGTTTCTTTCTTCGACTCTCCGTTTATTTCTTCGTTTCTCCATTTATTTCTCCGTTTCTTTGTTCGTTTCTCCGTTTCTTTGTTCGTTTCTCCGTTTCTTTGTTAGTTTCTCCGTTTCTTTCTCCGTTTCTCCGTTTCTTTGTTCGTTTCTCCGTTTCTTTCTCCGTTTCTCGGTTTATTTCTTCGTTTCTCCATTTATTTCTCCGATTCTCCATTTATTTCTCCGTTTCTCCGTTTCTTTGTTCGTTTCTCCGTTTCTTTGTTCGTTTCCCCGTTTCTTTGTTCGTTTCTCCGTTTCTTTCTTCGTTTCTCCGTTTCTTTGTTCGTTTCTCCGTTTCTTTGTTCGTTTCTCCGTTTCTTTGTTCGTTTCTCCGTTTCTTTGTTCGTTTCTCCGTTTCTTTCTTCGTTTCTCCGTTTCTTTCTTCGTTTCTCCGTTTCTTTCTTCGTTTCTCCGTTTCTTTCTTCGTTTCTCCGTTTCTTTCTCCGTTTCACGGTTTATTCCTTCGTTTCTCCGTTTCTTTCTTCGTTTCTTCGTTTCTTTCTCCGTTTCTCTGTTTCTTTCTTCGTTTCTCCGTTTCTTTGTTCGTTTCTCCGTTTCTTTCTTCGTTTCTCCGTTTCTTTGTTCGTTTCTCCGTTTCTTTCTCCGTTTCTCGGTTTATTTCTTCGTTTCTCCGTTTCTTTCTTCGTTTCTCCGTTTACATCTTCGTTTCTCCATTTATTTCTCCGTTTCTCCGTTTCTTTCTTCGTTTCTCTGTTTCTTTCTTCGTTTCTCTGTTTCTTTGTTCGTTTCTCCGTTTCTTTCTTCGTTTCTCCATTTCTTTGTTCGTTTCTCCGTTTCTTTCTCCGTTACTCGGTTTATTTCTTCGTTTCTCCATTTATTTTTCCGATTCTCCGTTTCTTTCTTCGTTTCTTCGTTTCTTTCTTCGTTACTCCGTTTCTTGCTTCGCTTCTCCGTTTCTTTCTTCGTTTCTCCGTTTCTTTCTTCGTTTCTCCGTTTATTTCTTCGTTTCTCCATTTATTTCTCCGTTTCTCCGTTTCTTTCTTCGTATCTCCGATTCTTTGTTTGTTTCTCCGTTTCTTTCTTCGTATCTCCGTTTCTTTCTTCGTTTCTCCGTTTCTTTCTTCGTTTCTCCGTTTCTTTCTTCGTTTCTCCGTTTCTTTCTTCGTTTCTTCGTTTCTTTCTTCGTTTCTCCGTTTCTGTGTTGATTTCTCCGTTTCTTTCTTCGTTTCTTCGATTCTTTCTTCGTTACTCCGTTTCTTTTTTCGTTTCTTTCTTCCTTTCTCCGTTTCTTTCTTCGTTTCTCCGTTTCTTTGTTCGTTTCTCCGTTTCTTTCTCCGTTTCTCGGTTTATTTCTTCGTTTCTCCGTTTCTTTCTTCGTTTCTCCGTTTACATCTTCGTTTCTCCATTTATTTCTCCGTTTCTCCGTTTCTTTGTTCGTTTCTCCGTTTCTTTGATCGTTTCTCCGTTTCTTTCTTCGTTTCTCCGTTTGTTTCTTCGTTTCTGCATTTATTTCTCCGTTTCTCCGTTTCTCTGTTCGTTTCTCCGTTTCTTTCTTCGTTTCTCTGTTTCTTTGTTCGTTTCTCCGTTTCTTTGTTCGTTTCTCCGTTTCTTTGTTCATTTCTCCGTTTCTTTGTTCGTTTCTCCGTTTCTTTGTTCGTTTCTCCGTTTCTTTCTCCGTTTCACGGTTTATTTCTTCGTTTCTCCATTTATTTCTCCGATTCTCCGTTTCTTTCTCCGTTTCTCGGTTTATTTCTTCGTTTCTCCATTTATTTTTCCGATTCTCCGTTTCTTTCTTCGTTTCTTCGTTTCTTTCTTCGTTTCTCCGTTTCTTTCTTCGTTTCTCCGTTTCTTTGTTCGTTTCTCCGTTTCTTTGTTCGTTTCTCCGTTTCTTTGTTCGTTTCTCCGTTTCTTTGTTCGTTTCTCCGTTTATTTCTTCGTTTCTCCGTTTCTTTCTTGGTTTCTCCGTTTCTTTCTTCGTTTCTCCGTTTATTTCTTCGTTTCTCCATTTATTTCTCCGTTTCTCCGTTTCTTTGTTCGTTTCTTTGTTCGTTTCTCAGTTTCTTTGTTCGTTTCTCCGCTTCTTTCTTTGTTTCTCCGTTTCCTTGTTCGTTTCTCCGTTTATTTCTTCGTTTCTCCATTTATATCTCCGTTTCTCTGTTTCTTTGTTCGTTTCTCCGTTTCTTTCTCCGTTTCTCCGTTTCTTTCTTCGTTTCTCCGTTTCTTTGTTCGTTCCACCGTTTCTTTCTTCGTATCTCCGTTTCTTTATTCGTTTCTCCGTTTCTTTCTTCGTTTCTCCGTTTCTTTCTTCGTTTCTCCGTTTCTTTCTTCGTTTCTCCATTTATTTCTCCGTTTCTCCGTTTCTTTCTTCGTTTCTCGTTTCTTTCTTCGTTTCTCCGTTTCTTTGTTCGTTTCTCCGTTTCTTTCTCCGTTTCTCGGTTTATTTCTTCGTTTCGCCATTTATTTCCTCGTTTCTCGGTTTCTTTCATCGTTTCTCCGTTTATATCATCGTTTCTCCATTTATTTCTCCGTTTCTTTCTTCGTTTCTCCGTTTCTTTTATCGTTTCTCCGTTTCTTTCTTCGTTTCTCCGTTTATTTCTTCGTTTCACCGTTTCTTTCTTCGTTTCTCCGTTTATTTCTTCGTTTCTCCATTTATTTCTCCGTTTCTCCGTTTCTTTGTTCGTTTCTTTGTTCGTTTCTCCGTTTCTTTGTTCGTTTCTCCGCTTCTTTCTTTGTTTCTCCGTTTCTTTGTTCGTTTCTCCGTTTATTTCTTCGTTTCTCCATTTATTCCTCCGTTTCTCTGTTTCTTTGTTCGTTTCTCCGTTTCTTTCTCCGTTTCTCCGTTTCTTTCTTCGTTTCTCCGTTTCTTTGTTCGTTCCACCGTTTCTTTCTTCGTATCTCCGTTTCTTTATTCGTTTCTCCGTTTCTCCGTTTCTTTCTTCGTTTCTCCGTTTCTTTCTTCGTTTCTCCATTTATTTCTCCGTTTCTCCGTTTCTTTCTTCGTTTCTCCGTTTCTTTCTTCGTTTCTCCGTTTCTTTGTTCATTTCTCCGTTTCTTTCTCCGTTTCTCGGTTTATTTCTTCGTTTCGCCATTTATTTCCTCGTTTCTCGGTTTCTTTCATCGTTTCTCCGTTTATATCATCGTTTCTCCATTTATTTCTCCGTTTCTTTCTTCGTTTCTCCGTTTCATTCTTCGTGTCTCCGTTTCTTTCTTCGTTTTTCCGTTTCTTTGTTCGTTTCTCCGTTTCTTTCTCCGTTTCTCGGTTTATTTCCTCGTTTCTCCGTTTCTTTCTTCGTTTCTTCGTTTCTTTCTTCATTTCTCCGTTTCTTTCTTCGTTTCTCCGTTTCATCCATCGTTTCATCGTTTCTCCGTTTCTCCGTTTCTCCGTTTCGATTAAATGATTATAATATTTATAATTTCTATTATAAATCATTCGATCTATAGTTAAATTAGACACTAATACTCTAAATACATATTTAATATATTTTTTAATCTCTCTAGCCTCCAGAAGAATTTTATTTATACTATTTACTATATATAATAATTTACACAGAATCGGAAATAAATCTAATTATTTATTTATAATAATTTTTTTTTTTTTCACTTAGCTTAAAAATTGGGATGTACTCTTTAAATGTTCGATGCATTTCTTTAATTTATTCATTAAATTGAATAAATCTATTCTGTATAATAACTTTAATAAAATTAATCCCTATAATTATTGTAGAACTCATATTAAAATTTATTTTATTTGCCTAATTAATGTAACTATTGCCTCTATCATTTGCTTAAACAAAAAAATCAATCATAATAATTATAGGATATTCATCTGTTATACAAACATCTATTATAGTTATTTTACTAATAATTAACAAAAATACATTTTTAACATATTTCATTTTATATTCAATAATTTCTTTAATTTTAATTTTAATATTTAAAATAATAAAGATTAACTGTTCTTCCTTATTTAATATATTAACCTCTAATGAGAGAAAAATTATTTTATGCTCAATAATTATTATGTACACATATTTCCCACCTATAGCACTCTTTATACTGAAATAAATCGTCCTAGAAACATTAATAAATTCAAGAATAAAATTTACCGTGGATGGTTTAATTTTACCTTTATTCGAAAGATGAAACATACAAAAGTTTGTACAAAAGTATTTATTTATTTTATCGCACGGTAGGAAATATCATACAAATGGAAATACTTATCTCTAATGTCGGTAAATTGTACTTGTCGCGCCATTTATTTGTGGAAATTAGAACAATTCCTCGACAAACTTGAGCGTTTCTCCGCCAGGTGTTTTCACCCCTTAAGTGTAGTTTAACCCTTTCTCCAATAGATGGCAACCCATGTGATTACCACGTTACAGGGATTTGTAATTGCGGGTTCAGAATATATTTGCATACATACAAACTATAATTCCGATAAGTAGAGAAATATTCATTTATTTTATCCCACGGCTTCTTCGATCGTATTTGTTCGATCTAACCAAATATTTCAAGAAATTGATGGCTTTTTTTACCGAAACATTGTCAAAAATTGTTTAATCTACGGTCCAACGACGGTTGTTATTAATTATGATAAATAAATGTCAAAATATTGCGAAATCTTCGAGGGCGAATGGTTTCGGTGAATGTACGTTCATTTCAGCGATTGTTATTAACATTTACGCATGTTCCCTATATTGATCGAACAATGTGCATCTTATTTATGTATTGCAATTAATTAAGAAAGTTATCGAAATTGATTTTGATCGAGACTCCACGTTAAAACGTGTTTCGTAAAGTTTTAAAGTACGGAAAGTAACAATTGTTCATTAGATACATTAATTTAACATTTGGTTAATTCTTATAATTTACTCAATACGCGTAGAAGTGGTATTTTTTACACAAAAGAGCCAAAATTCAATTAATCGCTTTTTTAGATAGAAAAATCACCACGATAAATACTTGTGAATCGATAATCGATACGTGTAGCCTTGAGAATGTCAGTTGGATCTCAAGGAAAAATTCCTTCGCGAACAAGGAATATTTCAACGAAATGATATTTTAAGCCATTATTTAAACTAGGACATTGTTAATAATTGTCTAATGTATGATCCTACGACGGTGGTTAATAATTATGATAAACAAACATCAAGATATTGCGAAATCTTCGAGGGCGAATGGTTTCGGTGAATGTTTGTTCATTTCAGCGATTGTTATTAACATTTACGCATGTTCCCTATATTGATCGAACAATGTGCATCTCATTTATGCATTAAAAATGATTGATTCGCCTCTAGCAATTGATTTTGATCGAACTTCAAAGTAAAGAGATGTTTCTTAAAGTTTTAAAACATGGAAAGTAATAATTGTCTATGAGATATATCAATTTAACATTTGATTAATACATGAAGAATCGAAATTTTTGGTAAAATAAGTGAATAAAAAATAATTATTATAAGTAAATAATTAGATTTATTTCCGATTCTGTGTAAATAATTATATACAGTAAATAGTAAAAATAAAACTCTTCTGGTGACTAAAGAGATTAAAAAATATATTAAATATGTATTAGAGTATTAGTGTATAATTTAACCATAGCTCAAATGATTTATAATAGAAATTACAACTATTATAATCGTTTAATCGAAACGGAGAAACGGAGAAACGGAGAAACGGAGAAACGAAGAAACGAAGGAAGAAACGGAGAAACGAAGAAAGAAACGGAGAAACGAAGAAAGAAATGGAGAAACGAAGAAATAAATGGAGAAACGAAGAAATAAACGGAGAATCGAAGAAAGAAACGGAGAAACGAAGAAAGAAACGGAGAAACGGAGAAATAAATGGAGAAACGAAGAAACAAACGGAGAAACGAAGAAAGAAACGGAGAAACGAAGAAAGAAACGATGAAGCGAAGAAAGAAACGGACAAACGAAGAAAGAAACGGAGAAACGAAGAAAGAAACGGAGAAACGGAGAAATAAATGGAGAAACGAAGAAACAAACGGCGAAACGAAGAAAGAAACGGAGAAACGAAGAAAGAAACGATGAAGCGAAGAAAGAAACGGACAAACGAAGAAAGAAACGGAGAAACGAAGAAAGAAACGGAGAAACGATGAAAGAAACGGAGAAACGGAGAAATAAATGGAAAAACGAAGAAATAAACGGAGGAACGAAGAAAGGATCGGAAAAACGAACAAAGAAACGGAGAAACGAGCAAAGAAACGGAGAAGCGGAGAAATAAATGGAGAAACGAAGAAACAAACAGAGAAACGAACATAGAAACGGACAAACGAAGAAAGAAACGGAGAAACGGAGAAAGAAACGGAGAAACGAACAAAGAAACGGAGAAACGAACAAAGGAACGGGGAAACGAAGGAAGAAACGGAGAAACGGAGAAATAAATGGAGAATCGAAGAATTAAACGGGGAAACGAAGAAAGGAACGGAGAAACGAACAAAGAAACGGAGAAACGATGAAAGAAACGGAGAAACAAAGAAAGAAACGAAGAAGCGGAGAAAGAAACGGAGAAACGAAGAAAGAAACGGAGTGTCGGAGAAATAAATGGAGAAACGAAGAAATAAACCGAGAAACGGAGAAAGAAACGGAGAAAGAAACGGAGAAAGAAACGGAGAAACGAACAAAGAAACGGAGTAACGAACAAAGAAACGGAGAAACGAACAAAGAAACGGAGAAACGAACAAAGAAACGAAGAAACGAACAAAGAAACGGAGAAACGAACAAAGAAATGGGGAAACGAACAAAGAAACGGAGAATCGAACAAAGAAACGGAGAAGCGAACAAAGAAACGGAGAAACGACCAAAAAACGGAAAAACGAACAAAGAAACGGAGAAACAAAGAAAGAAACGAAGAGACGAAGAAAGAATCGGAGAAACGAAGAAAGAAACGAAGAAACGAAGAAAGAAACGGAGAAACGATGAAAGAAACGGAGAAACAAAGAAAGAAACGAAGAGACGAAGAAAGAAACGGAGAAACGAAGAAAGAAACGGAGAATCGAAGAAATAAATGGAGAAACGAACAAAAAACGGTGAAACGGAGAAACCGAGAAACGGAGAAACGGAGAAACGGAGAAACGGAGAAACCGAGAAACCGAGAAACGGAGAAACCGAGAATCGGAGAAACCGAGACACGGGGAAACGGAGAAACCGAGAAACGGTGAAACGTTTCTTGGTCGTTTCTCCGTTTCTTTGTTCGTTTCTGCGATTCTTTCTTTGTTTCTCCGTTTCTTTCTTCGTTTCTCCGTTTATTTCTTCGTTTCTCCGTTTATTTCTCCGCTTCTCCGTTTCTTTCTTCGTTTCTCCGTTTCTTTCTTCGTTTCTACGTTTCTTTCTTCGTATCTCCGTTTCTTTCTTCGTTTCTCCGATTCTTTCTTCGTTTCTCCGTTTCTTTCTTCGGTTTCTCCGTTTCTTTGTTCGTTTCTCCGTTTATTTCTTCGTTTCTCCATTTATTTCTCCGTTTCTCCGTTTCTTCCTTCCTTTCTCCGTTTCTTTGTTCGTTTCTCCATTTCTTTGTTCGTTTCTCCGTTTCTTTCTTCGTTTCTCCGTTTCTTTCTTCGTTTCCCCGTTTCTTTCTTCGTTTCTCCGTTTCTTTGTTCGTTTCTCCGTTTCTTTCTTCGTTTCTCCGTTTATATCGTCGTTTCTCCATTTATTTCTCCGTTTCTTTCTTCGTTTCTCCGTTTCATTCTTCGTTTCTCCGTTTCTTTGTTCGTTTCTCCGTTTCTTTCTCCGTTTCTCGGTTTATTTCTTCGTTTCTCCATTTATTTCTCCGATTCTCCGTTTCTTTCTTCGCTTCTTCGTTTCTTTTATCATTACTCCGTTTCTTTGTTCGTTTCTCCGTTTCTTTCTTCGTTTCTCCGTTTCTTTCTTCGTTTCCCCGTTTCTTTCTTCGTTTCTCCGTTTCTTTCTTCGTTTCTACGTTTCTTTCTTCGTATCTCCGTTTCTTTCTTCGTTTCTCCGTTTCTTTCTTCGTTTCAACGTTTTTTTCTTCGTTTCTCCGTTTCTTTCTTCGTTTCTCCGTTTCTTTCTTCGTTTCTCCGTTTATTTCTTGGTTTCTCCATTTATTTCTCCGTTCCTCCGTTTCTCTCTTCGTTTCTCCGTTTCTTTGTTCGTTTCTCCGTTTCTTTATTCGTTTCTCCGTTTCTTTGTTCGTTTCTCCGTTCCTTTGTTCGTTTCTCCGTTACTTTCCCCGTTTCTCGGTTTATTTCTTCGTTTCTCCATTTATTTGTCGGATTCTCCGTTTCTTTCATTGTTTCTTCGTTTCTTTCTTCGTTTCTTCGTTTCTTCGTTTCTACGTTTCTTTCTTCGTTTCGCCGTTTATTTCTTCGTTTCTCCATTTATTTCTCCGTTTCTTTGTTCGTTTCTCCGTTTCTTTGTTCGTTTCTCCGTTTCTTTGTTCGTGTCTCCGTTTCTTTCTTCGTTTCTCCGTTTCTTTGTTCGTTTCTACGTTTTTTTCTCCGTTTCTCGGTTTATTTCTTCGTTTCTGCATTTATTTCTCCGATTCTCCGTTTCTATCATCGTTTCTCAGTTTCTTTCTACGTTACTCCGTCTCTTTCTTCGTTTCTCCGTTTCTTTCATCGTTTCTCCGTTTCTTTCTTCGTTTCTCCGTTTATTTCTTCGTTTCTCCGTTTATTTCTCCGCGTCTCCGTTTCTTTCTTCGTTTCTCCGTTTCTTTCTTCGTTTCTACGTTTCTTTCTTCGTATCACCGTTTCTTTCTTCGTTTCTCCGATTCTTTCTTCGTTTCTCCGTTTCTTTCTTCGGTTTCTCCGTTTCTTTGTTCGTTTCTCCGTTTATTTCTTCGTTTCTCCATTTATTTCTCCGTTTCTCCGTTTCTTCCTTCGTTTCTCCGTTCATTTCTTCGTTTCTCCATTTATTTCTCCGTTTCTCCGTTTCTTTGTTCGTTTCTCCGTTTCTTTCTTCGTTTCTACGTTTCTTTGTTCGATTCTCCGTTTCTTTCTCCGTTTCTCGGTTTACTTCTTCGTTTCTCCATTTATTTCTCCCATTCTCCGTTTCTTTGTTCGTTTCTCCGTTTCTTTGTTCGTTTCTCCGTTTCTTTGTTCCTTTCTCCGTTTCTCTGTTCGTTTCTCCGTTTCTTTCTCCGTTTCTCGGTTTATTTCTTCGTTTCTCCATTTATTTCTCCGATTCTCCGTTTCTATCATCGTTTCTCAGTTTCTTTCTTCGTTACTCCGTCTCTTTCTTCGTTTCTCCGTTTCTTTCTTCGTTTCTCCGTTTCTTTCTTCGTTTCTCCGTTCATTTCTTCGTTTCTCCATTTATTTCTCTGTTTCTCCGTTTCTTTGTTCGTTTCTCCGTTTCTTTGTTCGTTTCTCCATTTATTTCTCCGTTTCTCCGTTTCTTTGTTCGTTTCTCCGTTTCTTTGTTCGTTTCTCCGTTTCTTTCTTCGTTTCTCCGTTTCTTTGTTCGATTCTCCGTTTCTTTCTCCGTTTCTCGGCTTATTTCTTCGTTTCTCCATTTATTTCTCCGATTCTCCGTTTCTATCATCGTTTCTCAGTTTCTTTCTTCGTTACTCCGTCTCTTTCTTCGTTTCTCCGTTTCTTTCTTCGTTTCTCCATTTCTTTCTTCGTTTCTCCGTTCATTCCTTCGTTTCTCCATTTATTTCTCCGTTTCTCCGTTTCTTTGTTCCTTTCTCCGTTTCTTTGTTCGTTTCTCCGTTTCTTTCTTCGTGTCTCCGTTTCTTTGTCCGTTTCTCCGTTTCTTTCTTCGTTTCTCCGTTTCTTTGTTCGATTCTCCGTTTCTTTCTCCGTTTCTCGGTTTATTTCTTCGTTTCTCCATTTATTTCTCCCATTCTCCGTTTCTTTGTTCGTTTCTCCGTTTCTTTGTTCGTTTCTCCGTATCTTTGTTCGTTTCTCCGTTTCTCTGTTCGTTTCTCCGTTTCTTTGTTCGTGTCTCCGTTTCTTTCTTCGTTTCTCCGTTTCTTTGTTCGTTTCTCCGATTCTTTCTCCGTTTCTCGGTTTATTTCTTCGTTTCTCCATTTATTTCTCCGATTCTCCGTTTCTTTCTTCACTTCTTCGTTTCTTTCTTCGCTACTCCGTTTCTTTCTTCGTTTCTCCGTTTCTATGATCGTTTCACCGTTTCTTTCTCCGTTTCTCGGTTTATTTCTTCGTTTCTCCGCTTCTTTCTTCGTTTCTCCGTTTCTTTCTTCGTCTCTCAGTTTCTTTCTTCGTTTCTCCGTTTCTTTCTTCGTTTCTCCGTTTCTTTCTTCGTTGCTCCGTTTCTTTCTTCGTTTCTCCTTTTCTTTTATCGTTTCTTCGTTTCTCCGTTTTTTTCTTCGTTTCTCCGTTTATTTCTTCGTTTCTCCATTTATTTCTCCGTTTCTCCGTTTCTTTCTTCGTTTCTCCGTTTCTTTGTTCGTTTCTCCGTTTCTTTGTTCGTTTCTACGTTTCTTTCTTCGTTTCTCCGTTTATATCTTCGTTTCTCCATTTATTTCTCCGTTTCTTTCTTCGTTTCTCCGTTTCATTCTTCGTTTCTCCGTTTCTTTGTTCGTTTCTCCGTTTGTTTCTCCGTTTCTCGGTTTATTTCTTCGTTTCTCCATTTATTTCTCCGATTCTCCGTTTCTTTCTTCGTTTCTCCATTTATTTCTCCGTTTCTCCGTTTCTTTGTTCGTTTCTCCGTTTCTTTCTTCGTTTCTACGTTTCTTTGTTCGATTCTCCGTTTCTTTCTCCGTCTCTCGGTTTATTTCTTCGTTTCTCCATTTATTTCTCCGATTCTCCGTTTCTATCATCGTTTCTCAGTTTCTTTCTTCGTTACTCCGTCTCTTTCTTCGTTTCTCCGTTTCTTTCTTCGTTTCTCCGTTTCTTTCTTCGTTTCTCCGTTCATTTCTTCGTTTCTCCATTTATTTCTCTGTTTCTCCGTTTCTTTGTTCGTTTCTCCGTTTCTTTGTTCGTTTCTCCATTTATTTCTCCGTTTCTCCGTTTCTTTGTTCGTTTCTCCATTTCTTTGTTCGTTTCTCCGTTTCTTTCTTCGTTTCTCCGTTTCTTTGTTCGATTCTCCGTTTCTTTCTCCGTTTCTCGGCTTATTTCTTCGTTTCTCCATTTATTTCTCCGATTCTCCGTTTCTATCATCGTTTCTCAGTTTCTTTCTTCGTTACTCCGTCTCTTTCTTCGTTTCTCCGTTTCTTTCTTCGTTTCTCCGTTTCTTTCTTCGTTTCTCCGTTCATTTCTTCGTTTCTCCATTTATTTCTCCGTTTCTCCGTTTCTTTGTTCCTTTCTCCGTTTCTTTGTTCGTTTCTCCGTTTCTTTGTTCCTTTCTCCGTTTCTCTGTTCGTTTCTCCGTTTCTTTCTCCGTTTCTCGGTTTATTTCTTCGTTTCTCCATTTATTTCTCCGATTCTCCGTTTCTATCATCGTTTCTCAGTTTCTTTCTTCGTTACTCCGTCTCTTTCTTCGTTTCTCCGTTTCTTTCTTCGTTTCTCCGTTTCTTTCTTCGTTTCTCCGTTCATTTCTTCGTTTCTCCATTTATTTCTCTGTTTCTCCGTTTCTTTGTTCGTTTCTCCGTTTCTTTGTTCGTTTCTCCATTTATTTCTCCGTTTCTCCGTTTCTTTGTTCGTTTCTCCGTTTCTTTGTTCGTTTCTCCGTTTCTTTCTTCGTTTCTCCGTTTCTTTGTTCGATTCTCCGTTTCTTTCTCCGTTTCTCGGCTTATTTCTTCGTTTCTCCATTTATTTCTCCGATTCTCCGTTTCTATCATCGTTTCTCAGTTTCTTTCTTCGTTACTCCGTCTCTTTCTTCGTTTCTCCGTTTCTTTCTTCGTTTCTCCATTTCTTTCTTCGTTTCTCCGTTCATTCCTTCGTTTCTCCATTTATTTCTCCGTTTCTCCGTTTCTTTGTTCCTTTCTCCGTTTCTTTGTTCGTTTCTCCGTTTCTTTCTTCGTGTCTCCGTTTCTTTGTCCGTTTCTCCGTTTCTTTCTTCGTTTCTCCGTTTCTTTGTTCGATTCTCCGTTTCTTTCTCCGTTTCTCGGTTTATTTCTTCGTTTCTCCATTTATTTCTCCCATTCTCCGTTTCTTTGTTCGTTTCTCCGTTTCTTTGTTCGTTTCTCCGTATCTTTGTTCGTTTCTCCGTTTCTCTGTTCGTTTCTCCGTTTCTTTGTTCGTGTCTCCGTTTCTTTCTTCGTTTCTCCGTTTCTTTGTTCGTTTCTCCGATTCTTTCTCCGTTTCTCGGTTTATTTCTTCGTTTCTCCATTTATTTCTCCGATTCTCCGTTTCTTTCTTCACTTCTTCGTTTCTTTCTTCGCTACTCCGTTTCTTTCTTCGTTTCTCCGTTTCTATGATCGTTTCACCGTTTCTTTCTCCGTTTCTCGGTTTATTTCTTCGTTTCTCCGCTTCTTTCTTCGTTTCTCCGTTTCTTTCTTCGTCTCTCAGTTTCTTTCTTCGTTTCTCCGTTTCTTTCTTCGTTTCTCCGTTTCTTTCTTCGTTGCTCCGTTTCTTTCTTCGTTTCTCCTTTTCTTTTATCGTTTCTTCGTTTCTCCGTTTTTTTCTTCGTTTCTCCGTTTATTTCTTCGTTTCTCCATTTATTTCTCCGTTTCTCCGTTTCTTTCTTCGTTTCTCCGTTTCTTTGTTCGTTTCTCCGTTTCTTTGTTCGTTTCTACGTTTCTTTCTTCGTTTCTCCGTTTATATCTTCGTTTCTCCATTTATTTCTCCGTTTCTTTCTTCGTTTCTCCGTTTCATTCTTCGTTTCTCCGTTTCTTTGTTCGTTTCTCCGTTTCTCGGTTTATTTCTTCGTTTCTCCATTTATTTCTCCGATTCTCCGTTTCTATCATCGTTTCTCAGTTTCTTTCTTCGTTACTCCGTCTCTTTCTTCGTTTCTCCGTTTCTTTCTTCGTTTCTCCGTTTCTTTCTTCGTTTCTCCGTTCATTTCTTCGTTTCTCCATTTATTTCTCTGTTTCTCCGTTTCTTTGTTCGTTTCTCCGTTTCTTTGTTCGTTTCTCCATTTATTTCTCCGTTTCTCCGTTTCTTTGTTCGTTTCTCCATTTCTTTGTTCGTTTCTCCGTTTCTTTCTTCGTTTCTACGTTTCTTTGTTCGATTCTCCGTTTCTTTCTCCGTCTCTCGGTTTATTTCTTCGTTTCTCCATTTATTTCTCCGATTCTCCGTTTCTATCATCGTTTCTCAGTTTCTTTCTTCGTTACTCCGTCTCTTTCTTCGTTTCTCCGTTTCTTTCTTCGTTTCTCCGTTTCTTTCTTCGTTTCTCCGTTCATTTCTTCGTTTCTCCATTTATTTCTCTGTTTCTCCGTTTCTTTGTTCGTTTCTCCGTTTCTTTGTTCGTTTCTCCATTTATTTCTCCGTTTCTCCGTTTCTTTGTTCGTTTCTCCATTTCTTTGTTCGTTTCTCCGTTTCTTTCTTCGTTTCTCCGTTTCTTTGTTCGATTCTCCGTTTCTTTCTCCGTTTCTCGGCTTATTTCTTCGTTTCTCCATTTATTTCTCCGATTCTCCGTTTCTATCATCGTTTCTCAGTTTCTTTCTTCGTTACTCCGTCTCTTTCTTCGTTTCTCCGTTTCTTTCTTCGTTTCTCCGTTTCTTTCTTCGTTTCTCCGTTCATTTCTTCGTTTCTCCATTTATTTCTCCGTTTCTCCGTTTCTTTGTTCCTTTCTCCGTTTCTTTGTTCGTTTCTCCGTTTCTTTCTTCGTGTCTCCGTTTCTTTGTCCGTTTCTCCGTTTCTTTCTTCGTTTCTCCGTTTCTTTGTTCGATTCTCCGTTTCTTTCTCCGTTTCTCGGTTTATTTCTTCGTTTCTCCATTTATTTCTCCCATTCTCCGTTTCTTTGTTCGTTTCTCCGTTTCTTTGTTCGTTTCTCCGTATCTTTGTTCGTTTCTCCGTTTCTCTGTTCGTTTCTCCGTTTCTTTGTTCGTGTCTCCGTTTCTTTCTTCGTTTCTCCGTTTCTTTGTTCGTTTCTCCGATTCTTTCTCCTTTTCTCGGTTTATTTCTTCGTTTCTCCATTTATTTCTCCGATTCTCCGTTTCTTTCTTCACTTCTTCGTTTCTTTCTTCGTTACTCCGTTTCTTTCTTCGTTGCTCCGTTTATTTCTTCGTTTCTCCGTTTCTTTCTTCGTTTCTCCGTTTCTTTCTTCGTTTCTCCGTTTATTTCTTCGTTTCTCCATTTATTTCCCCGTTTCTCCGTTTCTTTCTTCGTTTCTCCGTTTATTTCTTCGTTTCACCGTTTCTTTCTTCGTTTCTCCGTTTCTTTCTCCGTTTCTCGGTTTATTTCTTCGTCTCTCCATTTATTTCTCCGATTCTCCGTTTCTTTCTTCGTTTCTTCGTTTCTTTCTTCGCTACTCCGTTTCTTTCTTCGTTTCTCCGTTTCTATGATCGTTTCACCGTTTCTTTCTCCGTTTCTCGGTTTATTTCTTCGTTTCTCCGCTTCTTTCTTCGTTTCTCCGTTTCTTTCTTCGTTTCTCCATTTATTTCTCCGTTTCTCCGTTTCTTTCTTCGTTTCTCCGTTTCTTTGTTCGTTTCTCCGTTTCTTTGTTCGTTTCTACGTTTCTTTCTTCGTTTCTCCGTTTATATCTTCGTTTCTCCATTTATTTCTCCGTTTCTTTCTTCGTTTCTCCGTTTCATTCTTCGTTTCTCCGTTTCTTTGTTCGTTTCTCCGTTTGTTTCTCCGTTTCTCGGTTTATTTCTTCGTTTCTCCATTTATTTCTCCGATTCTCCGTTTCTTTCTTCGTTTCTCCGTTTCTTTCTTCGTTTCTCAGTTTCTTTCTTCGTTTCTCCGTTTCTTTCTTCGTTTCTCCGTTTCTTCCATCGTTTCATCGTTTCTCCGTTTCTCCGTTTCTCCGTTTCGATTAAATGATTATAATATTTATAATTTCTATTATAAATCATTTGATCTATAGTTAAATTAGACACTAATACTCTAAATACATATTTAATATATTTTTTAATCTCGCTAGCCTCCAGAAGAATTTTATTTATACTATTTACTATATTTAATAATTTACACAGAATCGGAAATAAATCTAATTATTTATTTATAATAATTATTTTTTTTTCACTTAGCTTAAAAATTGGGATGTACTCTTTAAATGTTCGATTCATTTCTTTAATTTATTCATTAAATTGAATAAATCTATTCTGTATAATAACTTTAATAAAATTAATCCCTATAATTATTGTAGAACTCATATTAAAATTTATTTTATTTGCCTAATTAATGTAACTATTGCCCCTATCATTTGCTTAAACAAAAAAATCAATCATAATAATTATAGGATATTCATCTGTTATACAAACATCTATTATAGTTATTTTATTAATAATTAACAAAAATACATTTTTAACATATTTCATTTTATATTCAATAATTTCTTTAAATTTAATTTTTATATTTAAAATAATAAAGATTAACTCTTCTTCCTTATTTAATATATTAACCTCTAATGAGAGAAAAATTATTTTATACTCAATAATTATTACGTACACAAATTTCCCACCTATAGCACTCGTTATACTGAAATAAATCGTCCTAGAAACATTAATAAATTCAAGAATAAGATTTACCGTGGAAGGTTTAATTTTACATTTATTCGAAAGATGAAACATACAAAAGTTTGTACAAACGTATTTATTTATTTTATCGCACGGTAGGGAATATCATACAAATGGAAATACTTATCTCTAATGTCGGTAAATTGTACTTGTCGCGCCATCTATTTGTGGATAATTAGAACAATTCCTCGACAAACTTGAGCGTTTCTCCGCCAGGTGTTTTCACCCCTTAAGTGTAGTTTAACCCTTTCTCCAATAGATGGCAACCCATGTAATTACCACGTTACAGGGATCTGTAATTGCGAGTACAGAATATATTTGCATACATACAAACTATAATTCCGATATGTAGAGAAATATTCATTTATTTTATCCCACGGCTTCTTCGATCGTATTTGTTCGATCTAACCAAATATTTCAAGAAATTGATGGCTTTTTATACCGAAACATTGTCAAAAATTGTTTAATCTACGGTCCAACGACGGTTGTTATTAATTATGATAACAAACATCAAGATATTGCGAAATCATCGAGGGCGAATGGTTTCGGTGAATGTACGTTCATTTCAGCGATTGTTATTAACATTTACGCATGTTCCCTATATTGATCGAACAATGTGCATCTTATTTCTGCATTAAAAATGATTGATTCGCCTCTAGCAATTGATTTTGATCGAACATCAAAGTAAAGAGATGCTTCTTAAAGTTTTAAAACGTGGAAAGTAATAATTGTCTATGAGATATATCAATTTAACATTTGATTAATACATGAAGAATCGAAATTTTTGGTAAAATAAGTGAATAAAAAATAATTATTATAAATAAATAATTAGATTTATTTCCGATTCTGTGTAAATTATTATATACCGTAAATAGTATAAATAAAATTCTTCTGGAGGCTAAAGAGATTAAAAAATATATTAAATATGTATTTAGAGTATTAGTGTATAATTTATCTATAGCTCAAATGATTTATAATAGAAATTATAACTATTATAATCATTTAATCGAAACGGAGAAACGGAGAAATGGAGAAACGGAGAAACGGAGAAACGAAGTAAGAAACGGAGAAACGAAGAAATAAATGGAGAAGCGAAGAAATAAACGGCGAAACGAAGAAAGAAACGGAGAAACGAAGAAAGAAACGGAGAAACGAAGTATGAAACGGAGGAACGAAGAAAGAAACGGAGAAATAAATGGAGAAACGAAGATATAAACGGAGAAACGATGAAAGAAACGGAGTAACGAAGATAGAAACGATTAAACAAAGAAAGGAGCGGAGAAACGAACAAAGAAACGGAGAAACGAAGAAAGAAACGGAGAAACGGAGAAATAAATGGAGAAACGAAGAAATAAACGGAGAAACGAAGAAAGAAACGGAGAAACGAAGAAAGAAACGGAGAAACGAAGAAGGAAACGGAGAAACGAAGAAAGAAACGGAGAAACGAAGAAAGAAACGGAGAAACGAAGAAAGAAACGGAGAAACGGAGAAATAAATGGAGAAACGAAGAAATAAACGTAGAAACGAAGAAAGAAACGGAGAATCGAAGAAATAAACCGTGAAACGGAGAAAGAAACGGAGAGGCGAACAAAGATACGGAGAAACGAACAAAGAAACGGAGAAACGAACAAAGAAACGGAGAAACGAACAAAGAAATGGAGAAACGAACAAAGAAACGGAGAAACGAAGAAAGAAAGAGAGAAACGGAGAAATAAATGCAGAAACGAAGAAGTAAACGGAGAAACGAAGAAAGAAACGGAGAAACGAAGAAAGAAACGGAGAAACGAAGAAAGAAACGGAGAAACGAACAAAGAAACGGAGAAACGAAGAAAGAAACGGAGAAACGAAGAAAGAAACGGAGAAACGAAGGAAGAAAGGGAGAAACGGAGAAACGGAGAAACCGAGAAACGGAGAAACGGAGAAACCGAGAAACGGAGAAACGGAGAAACCGAGAAACGGAGAAACGGAGAAACCGAGAATCGGAGAAACCGAGAAACGGAGAAACGGAGAAACCGAGAAACGGAGAAACCGAGAAACGGAGAAACGGAGAAACGGAGAAACGGAGAAACCGAGAAACGGAGAAACCGAGAAACGGAGAAACGGGGAAACCGAGAAAAGGAGAAACGGGTAAACGGAGAAACCGAGAAACGGAGAAACGGAGAAACCGTGAAACGGAGAAACGGAGAAACGGTTCTCCGTTTCCTTTTTCGTTTCTCCGTTTCTTTGTTCGTTTCTCCGTTTCTTTGTTCGTTTCTTCGGTTCTTTGTTCGTTTCTCCATTTATTTCGCCGTTTCTCCGTTTCTTTCGTCGTTTCTCCGTTTCTTTGTTCGTTTCTCCGTTTCTTTCCCCGTTTCACGGTTTATTTCTTCGTTTCTCCATTTATTTCTCCGATTCTCCGTTTCTTTCTTCGTTTCTTTCTTCGTTTCTACGTTTCTTTCTTCGTTTCTCCGTTTATTTCTTCGTTTCTCCATTTATTTCTCCGTTTCACCGTTTCTCTCTTCGTTTCTCCGTTTCTTTGTTCGTTTCTCCGTTTCTTTGTTCGTTTCTATGTTTATTCGTTCGTTTCTCCGTTTCTTTGTTCGTTTCTCCGTTTCTTTGTTCGTTTCTCCGTTTCTGTCTTCGTTCCTCCGTTTCTTTGTTCGTTTCTCCGTTTCTTTGTTCGTTTCTCCGTTTCTTTGTTCGTTTCTCCGTTTCTTGGTCCGTTTCTCCGTTTCTTTGTTCGTTTCTCCGTTTCTCGGTTTTTTTCTTCGTTTCTCCATTTATTTCTCCGATTCTCCGTTTCTTTCTTCGTTTCTTCGTTTCTTTTTTCGTTACTCCGTTTCTCTCTTCGTTTCTCCGTTTCTTTCTTCGTTTCTCCGTTTCTTTGTTCGTTTCTCCGTTTCTTTGTTCGTTTCTCCGTTTCTTTGTTCGTTTCACCGTTTCTTTGTTCGTTTCTCCGTTTCTTTGTTCGTTTCTCCGTTTCTTTGTTCGTTTCTCCGTTTCTCCGTTTCTTTGTTCGTTTCTCCGTCTCTTTCTCCGTTTCTCGGTTTATTTCTTCGTTTCTCTATTTATTTCTCCGATTCTCCGTTTCTTTCTTCGTTTCTCAGTTTCTTTCTTCGTTTCTCCGTTTCTTTCTTCGTTTCTCCGTTTCTTTCTTCGTTTTCCGTTTCTTTCATCGTTTCTCCGTTTATGTCTTCGTTCCTCCGTTTCTTTGTTCGTTTCTCCGTTTCTTTGTTTGTTTCACCGTTTCTATGTTCGTTTCTCTGTTTCTTTGTTCGTTTCCAGGTTTCTTTCTTCGTTTCTCCGTTTCTTTCTTCGTTTCTCCGTCTCTTTCTCCGTTTCTCGGTTTATTTCTTCGTTTCTCTATTTATTTCTCCGATTCTCCGTTTCTTTCTTCGTTTCTCCGTTTCTTTCTTCGTTTCTCCGTTTCTTTCTTCGTTCCTCCGTTTCTTTGTTCGTTTCTCCGTTTCTTTGTTCGTTTCTCCCTTTCTTTCTTCGTTCCTCCGTTTCTTTGTTCGTTTCTCCGTTTCTTTGTTCGTTTCTCCGCATCTTTCTTCGTTTCTCCGTTTCTTTGTTCGTTTCTCCGTTTATTTCTTCGTTTCTCCGTTTCTTTCTTTGTTTCTCCGTTTCTTTGTTCGTTTCTCCGTTTATTTGTTCGTTTCTCCATTTATTTCTCCGTGTCTTAGCTTCTTTGTTCGTTGCTCTGTTTCTTTGTTCGTTGCTCTGTTTCTTTGTTCGTTTCCCCGTTTCTTTGTTCGTTTCTCCGTTTCTTTCTTCGTTTCTCCGTTTCTATGTTCGTTTCTCCGTTTCTTTGTTCGTTTCTCCGTTTCTTTCTTCGCTTCTCCGTTTCTTTGTTCGTTTCTCCGTTTCTTTCTTCGTTTCGTCGATTCTTTCTTCGTTTCTAGGTTTCTTTCTTCGTTTCTCCGTTTCTTTGTTCATTTCTCCGATTCTTTCTTCGTTTATTTCTTCGTTTCTCCGTTTCTTTCTTCGTTTCTCCGTTTCTTTGTTCGTTTCACCGTTTCTTTGTTCGTTTCTCCGTTTCTTTGTTCGTTTCTCCGTTTCTTTGTTCGTTTCTGCGTTTCTTTCTTCGTTTCTCCGTTTCTTTGTCCGTTTCTCCGTTTCTTTCTTCGTTTCTCCGTTTCTTTCTTCGTTTCTCCGTTTCTTTGTTCGTTTCTCCGTTTCTTTCTTCGTTTCTCCGTTTCTTTCTTCGTTTCTCCGTTTCTTTCTTCGTTTCTCCGTTTCTTTCTTCGTTTCTCCGTTTCTTTCATCGTTTCTCCGTTTATATGTTCGTTTCTCCATTTATTTCTCCGTTTCTTTCTTCGTTTCTCCGTTTCATTCTTCGTTTCTCCGTTTCTTTGTTCGTTTCTCCGTTTCTTTGTTCGTTTCTCCGTTTCTTTTTTCGTTTCTTCGTTTCTTTCTTCATTTCTCCGTTTCATTCTTCGTTTCTCCGTTTCTTCCATCGTTTCATCGTTTCTCCGTTTCTCCGTTTCCCCGTTTCGGTTAAATGATTATAATATTTATAATTTCTATTATAAATCATTTGATCTATAGTTAAATTAGACACTAATACTCTAAATACATATTTAATATATTTTTTAATCTCTTTGGCCTCCAGAAGAATTTTATTTATACCATTTACTATATATAATAATTTACACAGAATCGGAAATATATCTAATTATTTATTTATAATAATTATTTTTTGTTCACCTATCTTAAAAATTGGGATGAACTCTTTGAATGTTCGATTCATTTCTTTAATTTATTCATTAAATTGAATTAATCTATTCTTTATAATAACTTTAATAAAACTAATCCCTATAATTATTAAACAACTCATATTAAAATTTAATAATGAAATTTATTTTATTTGCCTAATTAATGTAATTATTGCCCCCATCATTTGCTTAAACAAAAAAATCAATCATAATAATTACAGAATATTCATCTGTTATACAAACATCTATTATAGTTATTTTATTAATAATTAACAAAAATACATTTTTAACATATTACATTTTATATTCAATAATTTCTTCAATTTTAATTTTTATATTTAAAATAATAAAGATTAAATCTTCTTCCTTATTTAATATATTAACCTCTAATAAAAGAAAAATTATTTTACACTCAATAATTATTATGTACACAAATTTCCCACCTATAGCACTCTTTATACTGAAATAATTCGTCCTAGAAACATTAATATGTTCAAGAATAAAATTTACCGTGGAAGGTTTAATTTTACATTTATTCGAAAGATGAAACATACCAAAGTTTGTACAAAAGTATTTATTTATTTTATCGCACGGTATGGAATATCATACAAATGGAAATACTTATCTCTAATGTCGGTAAATTGTACTTGTCGCGCCATCTATTTGTGGAAATTAGAACAATTCCTCGACAAACTTGAGCGTTTCTCCGCCAGGTGTTTTCACCCCTTAAGTGTAGTTTAACCCTTTCTCCAATAGATGGCAACCCATGTAATTACCACGGTACAGGGATTTGTAATAGTGGGTTCAGAATATATTTGCATACATACAAACTATAATTCCGATATGTAGAGAAATATTCATTTATTTTATTCCACGGCTTCTTCGATCGTATTTGTTCGATCTAACCAAATATTTCAAGAAATTGATGGCTTTTTATATCGAAACATTGTCAAAAATTGTTTAATCTACGGTCCAACGACGGTTGTTAATAATTATGATAAATAAATGTCAAAACATTGCGAAGTCTGCGAAGGCGAACGGTTTCAGTGAATGTTTGTTCATTTCAGCGATTGTTATTAACATTTACGCATGTTCCCTATATTGATCGAACAATGTGCATCTTATTTATGCATTAAAAATGATTCATTCGCCTCTAGCTGTTGATTTTGATCGAACTTCAAACTAAAGAGATGTTTCTTAAAGTTTTAAAACATTGAAAGTAATAATTATCTATGAGATATATCTATTTAACATTTGATTAATACATGAAGAATCGAAATTTTTGGTAAAATAAGTCAATAAAAAATAATTATTATAAATAAATTATTAGATTTATTTCCGATTCTGTGTAAATTATTATATACAGTAAATAGTGTAAATAAAATTCGTCTGGAGGCTAAAGAGATTAAAAAATATATTAAATACGTATTTAGAGTATTAGTGTATAATTTAACTATAGCTCAAATGATTTATAATACAAATTATAACTATTATAATCATTTAATCGAAACGGAGAAACGGAGAAACGGAGAAACGAAGAAAGAAACGGAGAAACGAAGAAATAAATGGAGAAACGAAGAAATAAACGGAGAAACGAAGAAAGAAACGGGGAATCGGAGAAATAAATGGTGAAACGAAGAAACAACGGCGAAACGAAGAAAGAAACGGAGAAACGAAGAAACGAAGAAAGAAACGGAGAAACGAAGAAAGAAATGGAGAAACGAAGGAAGAAACGGAGAAACGAAGAAAGAAACGGAGAAACGAACAAAGAAACGGAGAAACGATGAAAGAAACGGAGAAACGAACAAAGAAACGAAGAAACGAACAAAGAAACGGAGAAACGAACAAAGAAACGGAGAAACGGAGAAACAAAGAAAGAAACGGAGAAACGAAGAAAGAAACGGCTAAACGGAGAAATAAATGGGGAAACGAACAAAGAAATGGAGAAACGAACAAAGAAACGGAGAGACGAAGAAAGAAACGGAGAAACGGAGAAATAAATGGAAAAACGACGGAATAAACGGAGAATCGAAGAAAGGAGCGGAGAAACCAACAAAGAAACGGAGAAACGAAGAAACGAAGGGAGAAACGGAGAAACGAAGAAAGAAACGGAGAAACGAAGAAAGAAACGGAGAAACGAAGAAATAAATGGAGAAACAAAGAAATAAACGGAGAAACGAAGAAAGAAACGGAGAAACGAAGAAAGGAACGGAGAAACGAACAAAGAAACGGAGAAACGGAGAAATAAATGGAGAAACGAAGAAAGAAATGGAGAAACGAAGAAATAAATGGAGAAACGAAGAAATAAACGGAGAATCGAAGAAAGAAACGGAGAAAGGAAGAAAGAAACGGAGAAACGGAGGAATAAATGGAGAAACGAAGAAACAAACGGAGAAACGAAGAAAGAAAAGGAGAAACGCAGAACGAAACGAAGAAACGAAGAAAGAAACGGGAAACGAAGAAAGAAACGGAGAAACGAAGAAAGAAACGGAGAAACGAAGAATGAAACGGAGAAACGATGAAAGAAACGAAGAAACGAAGAAACGAAGAAAGAAACGGAGAAACGAAGAAAGAAACGGAGAATCGGAGAAATAAATGGAGAAACGAACAAAAAACGGTGAAACGGAGAAACGGAGAAACGGAAAAACCGAGAAACGGAGAAACGGAGAAACCGAGAAACGGAGAAACCGAGAGACGGAGAAACGGAGAAACCGAGAAACGGAGAAACAGAGATACGGAGAAACGGAGAAACGGAGAAACGGAGAAACGGAAAAACGGAGAAACCGAGAAACGGAGAAACGGAGAAACAGAGAAACCGAGAAACGGAGAAACGGAGAAACGGAGAAACGGAGAAACCGAGAAACGGAGAAACCGTGAAACGGAGAAACCGTGAAACGGAGAGACCGAGAAAGGGAGAAACGAAGAAGCCGAGAAACGGAGAAACCGAGAAACGGAGAATCGGGGAAACCGAGAAACGGAGAATCGGAGAAACGGAGAAACGGAGAAACCGAGAAACGGAGAAACGGAGAAACGGAGAAACGGAGAAACGGAGAAACGGAGAAACGTTTCTTTGTTCGTTTCTCCGTTTATTTCTTCGTTTCTCCATTTATTTCTCCGTTTCTCCGTTTCTTTCTTCGTTTCTCCGTTTCTTTCCTCGTTTCTCCATTTATTTCTCCGTTCCTCCGTTTCTTTCTTCGTTTCTCCGTTTCTCCGTTTCTTTGTTCGTTTCTCCGTTTCTTTGTTCGTTTCTCCGTTTCTTTGTTCGTTTCTCCGTTTCTTTGTTCGTTTCTCCGTTTCTTTGTTCGTTTCTCCGTTTCTTTGTTCGTTTCTCCGTTTCTTTCTCCGTTTCTCGGTTTATTTCTTCGTTTCTCCATTTATTTCTCCGATTCTCCGTTTCTTTCTTCGTTTCTTCGTTTCTTCTTTCGTTACTCCGTTTCTTTCTTCGTTTCTCCGTTTCTTTCTTCGTTTCTCCGTTTCTTTGTTCGTATTCTCCGTTTCTTTCTTCGTTTCTCCGTTTCTTTCTTCGTTTCTCCGTTTCTTTCTTCGTTTCTCCGTTTCTTTCTTCGTTTCTCCGTTTCTTTCTCCGTTTCTCGGTTTATTTCTTCGTTTCTCCATTTATTTCTGCGATTCTCCGTTTCTTTCTTCGTTTCTCCGTTTCTTTCTTCGTTTCTCCGTTTCTTTGTTCGTGTCTCCGTTTCTTTCTTCGTTTCTCCGTTTCTTTGTTCGCTTCTCCGTTTCTTTGTTCGTTTCCCCGTTTCTTTGTTCGTTTCTCCGCTTATTTCTTCGTTTCTCCGTTTCTTTCTTCGTTTCTCCGTTTCTCCGTTTCTTTGTTCGTTTCTCCGTTTCTTTGTTCGTTTCTCCGTTTATTTCTTCGTTTCTCCATTTATTTCTCCGTTTCTCCGTTTCTTTCTTCGTTTCTCCGTTTCTTTGTTCGTTTCTCCGTTTCTTTGTTCGTTTCTCCGTTTCTTTGTTCGTTTCTCCGTTTCTTTCTCCGTTTCTCGGTTTATTTCTTCGTTTCTCCATTTATTTCTCCGATTCTCCGTTTCTTTCTTCGTTTCTTCGTTTCTTCTTTCGTTACTCCGTTTCTTTCTTCGTTTCTCCGTTTCTTTCTTCGTTTCTCCGTTTCTTTCTTCGTTTCCCGTTTCTTTCTTCGTTTCTCCGTTTCTTTCTTCGTTTCTCCATTTATTTCTCCGTTTCTCCGTTTCTTTGTCCGTTTCTGTGTTTCTTTGTTCGTTTCTCCGTTTCTTTCTTCGTTTCTCCATTTATTTCTCCGTTTCTCCGTTTCTTTCTTCGTATCTCCGTTTCTTTCTTCGTTTCTCCGTTTCTTTCTTCGTATCTCCGTTTCTTTCTTCGTTTCTCAATTTCTTTCTTCGTTTCTCCGTTTCTTTCTTCGTTTCTCCGTTTCTTTCTTCGTTTCTCCGCTTATTTCTTCGTTTCTCCGTTTCTTTCTTCGTTTCTCCGTTTCTTTCTTCGTTTCTCCGTTTCTTTCTTCGTTTCTCCGTTTCTTTCTTCGTTTCTCCGTTTCTTTCTTCGTTTCTCCGTTTCTTTCTTCGTTTCTCCGTTTCTTGGTTCATTTCTCCGTTTCTTCGTTTCTTTCTTCGTTACTCCGTTTCTTTCTTCGTTTCTCCGTTTCTTTCTTCGTTTCTCCGTTTCTTTCTTCGTTTCTCCGTTTATTTCTTCGTTACTCCGTTTCTTTCTTCGTTTCTCCGTTTCTTAATTCGTTTCTCCGTTTATTTCTTCGTTTCTCCATTTATTTCTCCGTTTCTCCGTTTCTTTCTTCGTTTCTCCGTTTCTTTGTTCGTTTCGCCGTTTCTATCTTCGTTTCTTCGTTTCTGTCTTCGTTACTCCGTTTCTTTGTTCGTATCTCCGTTTCTTTGTTCGTTTCTCCGTTTCTTTGTTCGTTTCTCCGTTTCTTTATTCGCTTCTCCGTTTCTTTGTTCGTTTCTCCGTTTCTTTGTTCGTTTCTCCGTTTCTTTATTCGTTTCGCCGTTTCTATCTTCGTTTCTTCGTTTCTGTCTTCGTTACTCCGTTTCTTTGTTCGTATCTCCGTTTCTTTGTTCGTTTCTCCGTTTCTTTGTTCGTTTCTCCGTGTCTTTGTTCGTTTCTCCGTTTATTTCTTCGTTTCTCCATTTATTTCTCCGTTTCTCCGTTTCTTTCTTCGTTTCCCGTTTCTTTCTTCGTTTCTCCGTTTCTTTCTTCGTATCTCCGTTTCTTTGTTCGTTTCTCCGTTTCTTTGTTCGTTTCTCCGTTTCTTTATTCGCTTCTCCGTTTCTTTGTTCGTTTCTCCGTTTCTTTGTTCGTTTCGCCGTTTCTATCTTCGTTTCTTCGTTTCTGTCTTCGTTACTCCGTTTCTTTGTTCGTATCTCCGTTTCTTTGTTCGTTTCTCCGTTTCTTTGTTCGTTTCTCCGTTTCTTTGTTCGTTTCTCCGTTTATTTCTTCGTTTCTCCATTTATTTCTCCGTTTCTCCGTTTCTTTCTTCGTTTCCCGTTTCTTTCTTCGTTTCTCCGTTTCTTTCTTCGTTTCTCCATTTGTTTCTCCGTTTCTCCGTTTCTTTGTCCGTTTCTCTGTTTCTTTGTTCGTTTCTCCGTTTCTTTCTTCGTTTCTCCATTTATTTCTCCGTTTCTCCGTTTCTTTGTCCGTTTCCCCGTTTCTCCGTTTCTTTGTTCGTTTCTCCGTTCCTTCCTCGTTTCTCCGTTTATTTCTCCGTTTCTCCATTTACTTCTACGTTTCTCCGTTTCTTTCTTCGTTTCTCCGATTCTTTGTTCGTTTCTCCGTTTTTTGGTCGTTTCTCCGATTCTTTGTTCGTTCCTCCGTTGCTTTGTTCGATTCTCCGTTTCTCTATTTCTTTGTTCGTTTCTCCATTTCTTTGTTCATTTCTTCGTTTCTTTGTTCGTTTCTCCGTTTCTTTGTTCGTTTCTCCGTTTCTTTTTTCGTTTCTCCGTTTCTTTGTTCGTTTCTCCGTTTCTTTGTTCGTTTCTCCGTTTCCTTCTCCGTTTCTCGGTTTATTTCTTCGTTTCTCCATTTATTTCTCCGATTCTCCGTTTCTTTCTTCGTTTCTCCGTTTCTTTCTTCGTTTCTTCGTTTCTTTCTTCGTTTGTCCGTTTCTTTCATCGTTTCTCCGTTTCTTTGTGCGTTTCTCCTTTCCTTTCTTCGTTTCTCCGTTTATTTCTTCGGTTCTTCATTTATTTTTCCGTTTCTTTGTTCGTTTCTCCGTTTCTTTGTTCGTTTCTCCGTTTCTCCGTTTCTTTCTTCGTTTGTCCGTTTCTTTGTTCGCTTCTCTGTTTGTTTCTTCGTTGCTCCATTTATTTCTCCGTTTCAACGTTTCGTTGTCCGTTTCTCTGTTTCTTTGTTCGTTTCTCCGTTTCTTTCTTCGTTTCTCCGTTTCTTTCTTCGTTTCTCCGTTTCTTTCTTCGTTTCTCCATTTGTTTCTTCGTTTCTCCATTTATTTCTTCGTTTCTCCATTTCTTTCTTCGTTTCTCCGTTTCTTTCTTCGTTCCTCCGTTTCTTCCTTCGTTTCTTCGTTTCTCCATTTCTCCGTTTCTCCGTTTCTCCGTTCCTCCGTTTCTCCGTTTCGATTAAATGATTATAATATTTATAATTTCTATTATGAATCATTTGATCTATAGTTAAATTAGACACTAATACTCTAAATACATATTTAATATATTTTTTAATCTCGTTAGCCTCCAGAAGAATTTTATTTATACTATTTACTATATATAATAATTTACACAGAATCGGAAATAAATCTAATTATTTATTTATAATAATTTTTTTTTTTCACTTATCTTAAAAATTGGGATGTACTATTTAAATGTTCGATTCATTTCTTTAATTTATTCATTAAATTGAATTAATCTATTCTGTATAATAACTTTAATCAAATTAATCCCTCTAATTATTATGGAACTCATATTAAAATTTAATAATGAAATTTAGTTTATTTGCCTAATTAATGTAATTATTCCCCCTATCATTTGCTTAAACAAAAAAATCAATCATAATAATTATAGAATATTCATCTGTTATACAAACGTCTATTATAGTTATTTTATTAATAATTAACAAAAATACATTTTTAACTTATTTCATTTTATATTCAATAATTTCTTTAATTTTAATTTTTATATTTAAAATAATAAAGATTAACTCTTCTTCCTTATTTAATATATTAACCTCTAATAAAAGAAAAATTATTTTATACTCAATAATTATTATGTACACAAATTTCCCACCTATAGCACTCTTTATACTGAAATAAATCGTCCTAGAAACATTAATAAATTCAAGAATAAAATTTACCGTGGAAGGTTTAATTTTACATTTATTCGAAAGATGAAACATACAAAAGTTTGTACAAAAGTATTTATTTATTTTATCGCACGGTAGGGAATATCATACAAATGGGAATACTTATTTCTAATGTCGGTAAATTGTACTTGTCGCGCCATATATTTGTGAAATTAAAACAATTCCTCGACAAACTTGAGCGTTCCTCCGCCAGGTGTTTTCACCCCTTAAGTGTAGTTTAACCCTTTCTCCAATAGATGGCAACCCATGTAATTACCACGTTACAGGGATTTGTAATTGCGGGTTCAGAATATATTTGCATACATACAAACTATAATTCCGATATGTAGAGAAATATTCATTTATTTTATCCCACGGCTTCTTCGATCGTATTTGTTCGATCTAACCAAATATTTCAAGAAATTGATGGCTTTTTATACTGAAACATTGTCAAAAATTGTTTAATCTACGACCCAACGACGGTTGTTAATAACTATGATAAACAAACATCAAGATATTGCGAAATCTTCGAGGACGAATGGTTTCGGTGAATTTTCGTTCATTTCAGCGATTGTTATTAACATTTACGCATGTTCCCTATATTGATCGAACAATGTGCATCTTATTTATGCATTAAAAATGATTGATTCGCCTCTAACAATTGATTTTGATCGAACTTCAAAGTAAAGAGATGTTTCTTAAAGTTTTAAAACATGGAAAATAATAATTGTCTATGAGATATATCAATTTAACATTTGATTAATACATGGAGAATCGAAATTTTTGGCAAAATAAGTGAATAAAAAATAATTATTATAAATAAATAATTAGATTTATTGCCGATTCTGTGTAAATTATTATATACAGTAAATGGTATAAATAAAACTCTTCTGGAGGCTAAAGAGATTAAAAAATATATTAAATATGTATTTAGAGTATTAGTGTATAATTTAACTATAGCTCAAATGATTTATAATAGAAATTATAACTATTATAATCATTTAATCGAAACGGAGAAACGGAGAAACGGAGAAACGGAGAAACGAACAAAGAAACGGAGAAACGGAGAAACGGAGAAATAAATGGAGAAACGAAGAAAGAAACGGAGAAACGAAGAAAGAAACGGAGAAACGAAGAAAGAAACGGAGTAACGAAGAAAGAAACGAAGAAACGAACAAAGAAACGGAGAAACGAAGAAAGAAACGGAGAAACGATGAAAGAAACGGAGAAACGATGAAAGAAACGGAGAAACAAAGAAAGAGACGAAGAAAGAAACGGAGAAAAGAAGAAAGAAACGGAGAAACGAAGAAAGAAACGGAGAAACGAAGGAAGAAAGGGAGAAACGGAGAAACGGAGAAACCGAGAAACGGAGAAACGGAGAAACCGAGAAACGGAGAAACGGAGAAACCGAGAAACGGAGAAACGGAGAAACCGAGAATCGGAGAAACCGAGAAACGGAGAAACGGAGAAACCGAGAAACGGAGAAACCGAGAAACGGAGAAACGGAGAAACGGAGAAACGGAGAAACCGAGAAACGGAGAAACCGAGAAACGGAGAAACGGGGAAACCGAGAAAAGGAGAAACGGGTAAACGGAGAAACCGAGAAACGGAGAAACGGAGAAACCGTGAAACGGAGAAACGGTTCTCCGTTTCCTTTTTCGTTTCTCCGTTTCTTTGTTCGTTTCTCCGTTTCTTTGTTCGTTTCTTCGGTTCTTTGTTCGTTTCTCCATTTATTTCGCCGTTTCTCCGTTTCTTTCTTCGTTTCTCCGTTTCTTTCTTCGTTTCTCCGTTTCTTTCCCCGTTTCACTGTTTATTTCTTCGTTTCTCCATTTATTTCTCCGATTCTCCGTTTCTTTCTTCGTTTCTTTCTTCGTTACTCCGTTTCTTTCTTCGATTCTCTGTTTCTTTCTTCGTTTCTCCGTTTCTTTGTTCGTTTCTCCGTTTCTTTCTTCGTTTCTCCGTTTCTTTGTTCGTTTCTCCGTTTCTTTCTCCGTTTCTCGGTTTATTTCTTCGTTTCTCCATTTATTTCTCCGATTCTCCGTTTCTTTCTTAGTTTCTCCGTTTCTATGTTCGTTTCTATGTTTATTCGTTCGTTTCTCCGTTTCTTTGTTCGTTTCTATGTTTATTCGTTCGTTTCTCCGTTTCTTTGTTCGTTTCTCCGTTTCTTTGTTCGTTTCTCCGTTTCTTTGTTCGTTCCTCCGTTTCTTTGTTCGTTTCTCCGTTTCTTTGTTCGTTTCTCCGTTTCTTTGTTCGTTTCTCCGTTTCTTGGTCCGTTTCTCCGTTTCTTTGTTCGTTTCTCCGTTTCTCGGTTTTTTTCTTCGTTTCTCCATTTATTTCTCCGATTCTCCGTTTCTTTCTTCGTTTCTTCGTTTGTTTTTTCGTTACTCCGTTTCTCTCTTCGTTTCTCCGTTTCTTTCTTCGTTTCTCCGTTTCTTTGTTCGTTTCTCCGTTTCTTTGTTCGTTTCTCCGTTTCTTTGTTCGTTTCACCGTTTCTTTGTTCGTTTCTCCGTTTCTTTGTTCGTTTCTCCGTTTCTCCGTTTCTTTGTTCGTTTCTCCGTCTCTTTCTCCGTTTCTCGGTTTATTTCTTCGTTTCTCTATTTATTTCTCCGATTCTCCGTTTCTTTCTTCGTTTCTCAGTTTCTTTCTTCGTTTCTCCGTTTCTTTCTTCGTTTCTCCGTTTCTTTCTTCGTTTTCCGTTTCTTTCATCGTTTCTCCGTTTATGTCTTCGTTCCTCCGTTTCTTTGTTCGTTTCTCCGTTTCTTTGTTCGTTTCTCCGTTTCTTTGTTTGTTTCACCGTTTCCATGTTCGTTTCTCCGTTTCTTTGTTCGTTTCCAGGTTTCTTTCTTCGTTTCTCCGTTTCTTTGTTCATTTCTCCGATTCTTTCTTCGTTTCTTCGTTTATTTCTTCGTTTCTCCATTTATTTCTCCGTTTCTCCGTTTCTTTCTTCGTTTCTCCGTTTCTTTCTTCGTTTCTCCGTTTCTTTCTTCGTTTCTCCGTTTCTTTCTTCGTTCCTCCGTTTCTTTGTTCGTTTCTCCGTTTCTTTGTTCGTTTCTCCGTTTCTTTCTTCGTTCCTCCGTTTCTTTGTTCGTTTCTCCGTTTCTTTGTTCGTTTCTCCGCTTCTTTCTTCGTTTCTCCGTTTCTTTGTTCGTTTCTTCGTTTATTTCTTCGTTTCTCCGTTTCTTTCTTTGTTTCTCCGTTTCTTTGTTCGTTTCTCCGTTTATTTGTTCGTTTCTCCATTTATTTCTCCGTGTCTTAGCTTCTTTGTTCGTTGCTCTGTTTCTTTGTTCGTTTCCCCGTTTCTTTGTTCGTTTCTCCGTTTCTTTCTTCGTTTCTCCGTTTCTATGTTCGTTTCTCCGTTTCTTTGTTCGTTTCTCCGTTTCTTTCTTCGCTTCTCCGTTTCTTTGTTCGTTTCTCCGTTTCTTTCTTCGTTTCGTCGATTCTTTCTTCGTTTCTAGGTTTCTTTCTTCGTTTCTCCGTTTCTTTGTTCATTTCTCCGATTCTTTCTTCGTTTATTTCTTCGTTTCTCCGTTTCTTTCTTCGTTTCTCCGTTTCTTTGTTCGTTTCACCGTTTCTTTGTTCGTTTCTCCGTTTCTTTGTTCGTTTCTCCGTTTCTTTGTTCGTTTCTCCGTTTCTTTCTTCGTTTCTCCGTTTCTTTGTCCGTTTCTCCGTTTCTTTCTTCGTTTCTCCATTTCTTTCTTCGTTTCTCCGTTTCTTTGTTCGTTTCTCCGTTTCTTTCTTCGTTTCTCCGTTTCTTTCTTCGTTTCTCCGTTTCTTTCTTCGTTTCTCCGTTTCTTTCTTCGTTTCTCCGTTTCTTTCATCGTTTCTCCGTTTATATGTTCGTTTCTCCATTTATTTCTCCGTTTCTTTCTTCGTTTCTCCGTTTCATTCTTCGTTTCTCCGTTTCTTTGTTCGTTTCTCCGTTTCTTTGTTCGTTTCCCCGTTTCTTTGTTCGTTTCTCCGTTTCTTTCTTCGTTTCTCCGTTTCTATGTTCGTTTCTCCGTTTCTTTGTTCGTTTCTCCGTTTCTTTCTTCGCTTCTCCGTTTCTTTGTTCGTTTCTCCGTTTCTTTCTTCGTTTCGTCGATTCTTTCTTCGTTTCTAGGTTTCTTTCTTCGTTTCTCCGTTTCTTTGTTCATTTCTCCGATTCTTTCTTCGTTTATTTCTTCGTTTCTCCGTTTCTTTCTTCGTTTCTCCGTTTCTTTGTTCGTTTCACCGTTTCTTTGTTCGTTTCTCCGTTTCTTTGTTCGTTTCTCCGTTTCTTTGTTCGTTTCTCCGTTTCTTTCTTCGTTTCTCCGTTTCTTTGTCCGTTTCTCCGTTTCTTTCTTCGTTTCTCCGTTTCTTTCTTCGTTTCTCCGTTTCTTTGTTCGTTTCTCCGTTTCTTTCTTCGTTTCTCCGTTTCTTTCTTCGTTTCTCCGTTTCTTTCTTCGTTTCTCCGTTTCTTTCTTCGTTTCTCCGTTTCTTTCATCGTTTCTCCGTTTATATGTTCGTTTCTCCATTTATTTCTCCGTTTCTTTCTTCGTTTCTCCGTTTCATTCTTCGTTTCTCCGTTTCTTTGTTCGTTTCTCCGTTTCTTTGTTCGTTTCTCCGTTTCTTTTTTCGTTTCTTCGTTTCTTTCTTCATTTCTCCGTTTCATTCTTCGTTTCTCCGTTTCTTCCTTCGTTTCATCGTTTCTCCGTTTCTCTGTTTCCCCGTTTCGGTTAAATGATTATAATATTTATAATTTCTATTATAAATCATTTGATCTATAGTTAAATTAGACACTAATACTCTAAATACATATTTAATATATTTTTTAATCTCTTTAGCCTCCAGAAGAATTTTATTTATACTATTTACTATATATAATAATTTACACAGAATCGGAAATATATCTAATTATTTATTTATAATAATTATTTTTTGTTCACCTATCTTAAAAATTGGGATGAACTCTTTGAATGTTCGATTCATTTCTTTAATTTATTCATTAAATTGAATTAATCTATTCTTTATAATAACTTTAATAAAATTAATCCCTATAATTATTAAACAACTCATATTAAAATTTAATAATGAAATTTATTTTATTTGCCTAATTAATGTAATTATTGCCCCTATCATTTGCTTAAACAAAAAAATCAATCATAATAATTACAGAATATTCATCTGTTATACAAACATCTATTATAGTTATTTTATTAATAATTAACAAAAATACATTTTTAACATATTACATTTTATATTCAATAATTTCTTCAATTTTAATTTTTATATTTAAAATAATAAAGATTAAATCTTCTTCCTTATTTAATATATTAACCTCTAATAAAAGAAAAATTATTTTTTACACTCAATAATTATTATGTACACAAATTTCCCACCTATAGCACTCTTTATACTGAAATAATTCGTCCTAGAAACATTAATATGTTCAAGAATAAAATTTACCGTGGAAGGTTTAATTTTACATTTATTCGAAAGATGAAACATACCAAAGTTTGTACAAAAGTATTTATTTATTTTATCGCACGGTATGGAATATCATACAAATGGAAATACTTATCTCTAATGTCGGTAAATTGTACTTGTCGCGCCATCTATTTGTGGAAATTAGAACAATTCCTCGACAAACTTGAGCGTTTCTCCGCCAGGTGTTTTCACCCCTTAAGTGTAGTTTAACCCTTTCTCCAATAGATGGCAACCCATGTAATTACCACGGTACAGGGATTTGTAATAGTGGGTTCCGAATATATTTGCATACATACAAACTATAATTCCGATATGTAGAGAAATATTCATTTATTTTATTCCACGGCTTCTTCGATCGTATTTGTTCGATCTAACCAAATATTTCAAGAAATTGATGGCTTTTTATATCGAAACATTGTCAAAAATTGTTTAATCTACGGTCCAACGACGGTTGTTATTAATTATGATAAATAAATGTCAAAATATTGCGACGTCTGCGAAGGCGAACGGTTTCTGTGAATGTTTGTTCATTTCAGAGATTGTTATTAACATTTACGCATGTTCCCTATGCTGATCGAACAATGTGCATCTTATTTATGCATTAAAAATGATTGATTCGCCTCTAGCAATTGATTTTGATCGAACTTCAAAGTAAAGAGATGTTTCTTAAAGTGTTAAAACATGGAAAGTAATAATTGTCTATGATATATCAATTTAACATTTGATTAATACATGAAGAATCGAAATGTTTGGTAAAATAAGTGAATGAACAATAATTATTATAAATAAATAATTAGATTTATTTCCGATACTGTGTAAATTATAATATACAGTAAATAGTATAAATAAAATTCTTCTGGAGGCTAAAGAGATTAAAAAATATATTAAATATGTATTTAGAGTATTAGTGTATAATTTAACTATAGCTCAAATGATTTATAATAGAAATTATAATTATTACAATCATTTAATCGAAACGGAGAAACGGAGAAAGAAACGGAGAAACGATGAAAGAAACGGAGAAACGAAGAAAGAAACGAAGAAACGAAGAAAGAAACGGAGAAACGAACAAAGAAACGCAGAAACGAAGAATGGAACAGAGAAACGAAGAAATAAACGGAGAAATGAAGAAAGAAACGGAGAAACAAAGAAAGAAACGGAGGAACGAAGAAAGAAACGGAGAAATAAACGGAGAATCGAAGAAAGAAACGGAGGAACGGAGAAAGAAACGATGAAAGAAACGGAGAAACAAAGAAAGAATCGAAGAAACGAAGAAAGACACAGGTAACGAAGAAAGAAACGGAGAAACGACGAAATAAACGGAGAAACGAAGAAAGGAACGGAGAAACGAACAAAGAAACGTAGAAATGGAGAAACGAACAAAGGAACGGAGAAACGAACAAAGAAACGGAGAAACGAACAAAGAAACGGAGAAACGAAAAAAAGAAACGGAGAAACGAACAAAGAAACGGAGAAACGAACAAAGAAACGGAGAAACGATGAAAGAAACGGAGAAACGAAGAACGAAACGAAGAAAGAAACGGAGAAACGAACAAAGAAACGAAGATACGGAGAAATAAATGGAGAAACGAACAAAGAAACGGAGAAACGGAGAAACAAACGGAGAAACGAACAATGAAACGGAGAAACGAACAAGGAAACGAAGACACGGAGAAATAAATGGAGAAACGAACAAAGAAACGGAGAAACGGAGAAATAAATGGAGAAACGAAGAAATAAACGGAGAATCGAAGAAATATTAGGTGGACCGGAAAGTAATGTCGTTTCCTTACATTACATTCAAACACATAAATTTTTAACGAGTTTTTATTTTTAATCAATGATATAATCACCCTCATTATCAACAACCTTTTGCCATCTAGTGTGCAAATTTTCAATGCCGGATCGATAAAAATCAATTGGTTTTTGAGCAAAATATACAGAGATGGCATTTTGAATATCATCCAAATTTGCAAATCTTTTGCCACTTAGAAAGTGTTGAAGCGATCGGAATAAATGGAAATCCGATGGTGCAACATCGGGCGAGTATGGTGGGTGAGGCAGTACCTCCCACCCCAATTCATTAATTTTTGCCAAGGTTCGTCTTGCGCAGTGCGGTCTTGCATTATCGTGTTGCAGAATAACGCCTTTTCTGTTGACAATCGCTGGCCACTTTTCAATTAAAGATTTATTTACACGATCTAATTGTTCACAGTAAAGGTCTGCATTCACAGTCTGTCCAGGTTTCAGCACTTCAAAATGAACAACGCCGCGAATACTCCACCAAACACACAAAAGGGCCTTTTTGGGGTGTAAACCTGGCTTAGCAGTACTTTGTGGCGATTCATTTGGAGAGAGCAACTGCCTTTTGCGTTTTGGATTATCATAAAGAACCCACTTTTCATCTCCGGTGATCAAGCGATCAAAAAACGCTTCTGTATTGTGCCGTTGAAGCAATAAGTTGCATGTGGTGGATCGGTTAGCCTTGTTCTCTTCGGACAGATTATGCGGGACCCAAACACCTGCTCTGCTTACTTTCCCAATCTGCTGCAAATGTGCTTGGATGGTCGACCAAGGTTGGTTAAGACTGTTTGACAATTCCTCGATTGTCTGACACGGATTTGCTTCCACTTCCGCACTTAACACGTCATTGTCTAACGTTGTTGGTCTTCCTGATCGATACGAGTCGGAAAGATCAAAATTACCGGATTTGAACTTGGAAAACCACCTTTGGCATTTACGAACGTCTAATGCATTTGGATAAACATCGCAAATGTTTTTGGTAGCAACTGTTGCGTTACTACCCTTGCGAAACTCAAAAAGCATGCAATGCCGGATATGTACCTCTTCTGGTATTTGGCTGGCCATTTCACCCAAAATTGTAAAGAAAAATTTTAAATTTAATTATTTATAACTAAACAAGTCACTATAACCTCAGAATGTCTTTGCTACGACTTTAATGTACACAATGAGCTGACAAATGACAATCAAATAGTGACATGCGCAGAAACGACATTACTTTCCGGTCCACCTAAATGGGGAAACGAAGAAATAAACCGAGAAACGGAGAAAGAAACGGAGAAACGAAGATAGAAACGGAGGAACGAAGAAAGAAACGGAGGAACGAAGAAAGAAACGGAGTAACGAAGAAAGAAACGAAGAAAGAAACGGAGAATCGGAGAAAGAAACGGAGAAACGAAGAAAGAAACGGAGTAACGAAGAAAGAAACGAAGAAAGAAACGTAGAAATGAACAAAGAAACGGAGAAACGAAGAAAGAAACGGAGAAACGAAGAAAGAAACGGAGAAACGAAGAAAGAAACGGAGAAACGATAAAAGACACGGAGAAACGAAGAAAGGAACGGAGAAACGGAGAAATAAATGGAGAAACGAAGAAATAAACGGAGTAACGAAGAAACGAAGAAAGAAACGGAGAATCGGAGAAATAAACGGAGTAACGAAGAAACGAAGAAAGAAACGGAGAATCGGAGAAATAAATGGAGAAACGAAGAAATAAACCGAGAAACGGCGAAAGACACGGAGAAACGAAGAAAGAAACGGAGAAACGAAGAAAGAAACGGAGAAACGAACAAAGAAACGGAGAAGCGAAGAAAGAAACGGAGAAATGAACAAAGAAACGGAGAAACGAAGAAAGAATCGGAGAAACGAAGAGAGAAACGGAGAAACGAAGAAATAAACGGAGTAACGAAGAAACGAAGAAAGAAACGGAGAATCGGAGAAATAAACGGAGTAACGAAGAAACGAAGAAAGAAACGGAGAAACGGAGAAATAAATGGAGAAACGAAGAAATAAACCGAGAAACGGAGAAAGACACGGAGAAACGAAGAAAGAAACGGAGAAACGAAGAAAGAAACGGAGAAACGAACAAAGAAACGGAGAAGCGAACAAAGAAACGGAGAAACGAAGAAAGAAACGGAAAAGCGGAGAAATAAATGGAGAAACGAAGAAATAAACGGAGAAGCGAACAAAGAAACGGAGAAACGAAGAAAGAAACGGAACAGCGGAGAAATAAATGGAGAAACGAAGAAATAAACAGAGAAACGAAGAAAGAAACGGAGAAACGAAGAAAGAAACGGAGTAACGAAGAAAGAAACGAAGAAACGAAGAAAGAAACGGAGAAATGCACAAAGAAACGGAGAAACGAAGAAAGAAACGGAGAAACGAAGAAAGAAACGGAGAAACGAAGAAAGAAACGGAGTAACGGAGAAAGAAACGAAGAAACGAACAAGGAAACGGAGAAACGAAGAAAGAAGCGGAGAAATAAATGGAGAAAGGAAGAAAGAAACGGAGTAACCAAGAAAGAAACGAGTAAACAAAGAAAGGAACGGAGAAACGAACAAAGAAACGGAGAAACGAAGAAAGAAACGGAGAAACGGAGAAATAAATGGAGAAACGAAGAAATAAACGGAGAAACGAAGAAAGAAACGGAGAAACGAAGAAAGAAACGGAGAAACGAAGAAAGAAACGGAGTAACGAAGAAAGAAACGAAGAAACGAACAAAGAAACGGAGAAACGAACAAAGAAACGGAGAAACGAAGAAAGAAACTGAGAAACGGAGAAATAAATGGAGAAACGAAGAAATAAACGGAGAAATGAAGAAAGAAACGGAGAAACGAAGATAGAAACGGAGGAACGAAGAAAGAAACGGAGTAACGAAGAAAGAAACGAAGAAAGAAACGGAGAATCGGAGAAAGAAACGGAGAAACGAAGAAAGAAACGGAGTAACGAAGAAAGAAACGAAGAAAGAAACGTAGAAATGAACAAAGAAACGGAGAAACGAAGAAAGAAACGGAGAAACGAAGAAAGAAACGGAGAAACGAAGAAAGAAACGGAGAAACGATGAAAGACACGGAGAAACGAAGAAAGGAACGGAGAAACGGAGAAATAAATGGAGAAACGAAGAAATAAACGGAGTAACGAAGAAACGAAGAAAGAAACGGAGAATCGGAGAAATAAACGGAGTAACGAAGAAACGAAGAAAGAAACGGAGAATCAGAGAAATAAATGGAGAAGCGAAGAAATAAACCGAGAAACGGCGAAAGACACGGAGAAACGAAGAAAGAAACGGAGAAACGAAGAAAGAAACGGAGAAACGAACAAAGAAACGGAGAAGCGAAGAAAGAAACGGAGAAATGAACAAAGAAACGGAGAAACGAAGAAAGAATCGGAGAAACGAAGAGAGAAACGGAGAAACGAAGAAATAAACGGAGTAACGAAGAAACGAAGAAAGAAACGGAGAATCGGAGAAATAAACGGAGTAACGAAGAAACGAAGAAAGAAACGGAGAATCGGAGAAATAAATGGAGAAACGAAGAAATAAACCGAGAAACGGAGAAAGACACGGAGAAACGAAGAAAGAAACGGAGAAACGAAGAAAGAAACGGAGAAACGAACAAAGAAACGGAGAAACGATGAAAGAAACGGAGAAACGAAGAAAGGAACGGAGAAACGAAGAAAGAAACGGAGAAACGGAGAAATAAATGCAGAAAGGAAGAAAGAAACGGAGAAACGAAGAAAGAAACGGAGAAACGAAGAAAGAAACGGAGAAACGAAGAAAGAAACGGAGAAACGAAGAAAGAAACGGAGAAACGAAGAAAGAAACGGAGAAACGAAGAAAGAAACGGAGAAACGATGAAAGACACGGAGAAACGAAGAAAGGAACGGAGAAACGGAGAAATAAATGGAGAAACGAAGAAATAAACGGAGTAACGAAGAAACGAAGAAAGAAACGGAGAATCGGAGAAATAAACGGAGTAACGAAGAAACGAAGAAAGAAACGGAGAATCAGAGAAATAAATGGAGAGGCGAAGAAATAAACCGAGAAACGGCGAAAGACACGGAGAAACGAAGAAAGAAACGGAGAAACGAAGAAAGAAACGGAGAAACGAACAAAGAAACGGAGAAGCGAAGAAAGAATCGGAGAAACGAAGAGAGAAACGGAGAAACGAAGAAATAAACGGAGTAACGAAGAAACGAAGAAAGAAACGGAGAATCGGAGAAATAAACGGAGTAACGAAGAAACGAAGAAAGAAACGGAGAATCGGAGAAATAAATGGAGAAACGAAGAAATAAACCGAGAAACGGAGAAAGACACGGAGAAACGAAGAAAGAAACGGAGAAACGAAGAAAGAAACGGAGAAACGAACAAAGAAACGGAGAAACGATGAAAGAAACGGAGAAACGAAGAAAGGAACGGAGAAACGAAGAAAGAAACGGAGAAACGGAGAAATAAATGCAGAAAGGAAGAAAGAAACGGAGAAACGAAGAAAGAAACGGAGAAACGAAGAAAGAAACGGAGAAACGAAGAAAGAAACGAAGAAACGAACAAAGAAACGGAGAAACGAACAAAGAAACGGAGAAACGAACAAGGAAACGAAGAAACGAACAAAGAAACGGAGAAACGAACAAAGAAATACAGATACGAACAAAGAAACGGAGAATCGAGCAAAGAAACGGAGAAACGAACAAAGAAACGGAGAAACGACCAAAAAACGGAGAAACGAACAAAGAAACGGAGAAACGAAGAAAGAAACGGAGAAAGAAACGAAGAAACGAAGAAAGAAACGGAGAATCGGAGAAATAAATGGAGAAACGAACAAAAAGCGGTGAAACGGAGAATCGGAGAAACGAGAAACGGAAAAACCGCGAAACGGAGAAACGGAGAAACCGTGAAACGGAGAAACCGAGAAACCGAGAAACGGAGAAACGGAGAAACCGAGAAACGGAGAAACGGAGAAACCGAGAATCGGAGAAATCGAGAAACGGGGAAACGGAGAAACCGAGAAACGGAGAAACCGAGAAACGGAGAAACGGAGAAACGGAGAAACCGAGAAACCGAGAAACGGAGAAACGGTGATACGGAGAAGCGTTTCTCCGTTTCTTTCTTCGTTTCTCCGTTTCTTTCTTCGTTTCTCCATTTATTTCTCCGTTTCTCCGTTTCTTTGTCCGTTTCTTTGTCCGTTTCTCTGTTTCTTTCTTCGTTTCTCCGTTTCTTTCTTCGTTTCTCCGTTTCTTTGTTCGTTTTTCCGTTTCTTTCTACGTTTCTTCGTTTCTTTCTTCGTTACTCCGTTTCTTTCTTCGTTTCTCCGTTTTTTTCTTCTTTTCTCCGTTTCTTTGTTCGTTTCTCCGTTTATTTCTTCGTTTCTCCATTTATTTCTCCGTTTCTCCGTTTCTTTCTTCGTTTTTCCGTTTCTTTGTTCGTTTCTCCGTTTCTTTGTTCGTTTCTCCGTTTCTTTCTTCGTTTCTCAGTTTCTTTCTTCGTTTCTCCGTTTCTTTCTTCGTTTCTCCGTTTCTTTCTTCGTTTCCCGTTTCTTTCTTCGTTTCTCCGTTTCTTTCTTCGTTTCTCCATTTATTTCTCCGTTTCTCCGTTTCTTTGTCCGTTTCTCTGTTTCTTTGTTCGTTTCTCCGTTTCTTTCTTCGTTTCTCCCTTTCTTTCTTCGTTTCTCCGTTTCTTTCTTCGTTTCTCCGTTTCGTTCTTCGTTTCTCGGATTCTTTGTTCGTTTCTCCGTTTTTTGGTCGTTTCTCCGTTTCTTTGTTCGTTTCTCGGTTCCTTTGTTCGATTCTCCGTTTCTCTATTTCTTTGTTCGTTTCTCCGTTTCTTTCTCCGTTTCTCGGTTTATTTCTTCGTTTCTCCATTTATTTCTCCGATTCTTCTTTTCTTTCTTCGTTTCTCCGTTTCTTTCTTCGTTTCTTCGTTTCTTTCTTCGTTTGTCCGTTTCTTTCATCGTTTCTCCGTTTCTTTGTGCGTTTCTCCGTTCCTTTCTTCGTTTCTCCGTTTATTTCTTCGTTTCTTCATTTATTTTTCCGTTTCTTTGTTCGTTTCTCCGTTTCTTTGTGCGTTTCTCTGTTTCTCCGTTTCTTTCTTCGTTTGTCCGTTTCTTTGTTCGCTTCTCTGTTTGCTTCTTCGTTGCTCCATTTATTTCTCCGTTTCTCCGTTTCTTTGTCCGTTTCTCTGTTTCTTTGTTCGTTTCTCCGTTTCTTTCTTCGTTTCTCCCTTTCTTTCTTCGTTTCTCCGTTTCTTTCTTCGTTTCTCCGTTTCTTTCTTCGTTTCTCCGTTTCTTTGTTCGTTTCTCCGTTCCATTCTACGTTTCTTCGTTTCTTTCTTCGTTACTCCGTTTCATTCTTCGTTTCTCCGATTCTTTGTTCGTTTCTCCGTTTCTTTCTTCCTTCCTCCGTTTCTTTCTTCGTTTCTCCGTTTCTTTCTTCGTTTCTTCGTTTCTTTCTTCGTTTCTTCGTTTCTTTCTTCGTTACTCCGTTTCTTTCTTCGTTTCTCCGTTTCTTTCTTCGTTTCTCCGTTTATTTCTCCGTTTCTCCATTTATTTCTCCGTTTCTCCGTTTCTTTCTTCGTTTCTCCGTTTCTTTCTTCGTTTCTCCGTTTCTTTGTTCGTTTCTCCGTTTCTTTCTTCGTTTCTCCGTTTCTTTCTTCGTTTCTTCGTTCATTTCTTCGTTTCTCCATTTATTTCTCCGATTCTCCGTTTCGTTCTTCGTTTCTCAGTTTCTTTCTTCGTTTCTCCGTTTCTTTCTTCGCTTCTCCGTTTCTATCTTCGTTTCTCCGTTTCTTTGTTCGTTTTTCCGTTTCTTTCTACGTTTCTTCGTTTCTTTCTTCGTTACTCCGTTTCTTTCTTCGTTTCTCCGTTTTTTTCTTCTTTTCTCCGTTTCTTTGTTCGTTTCTCCGTTTATTTCTTCGTTTCTCCATTTATTTCTCCGTTTCTCCGTTTCTTTCTTCGTTTTTCCGTTTCTTTGTTCGTTTCTCCGTTTCTTTGTTCGTTTCTCCGTTTCTTTCTTCGTTTCTCAGTTTCTTTCTTCGTTTCTCCGTTTCTTTCTTCGTTTCTCCGTTTCTTTCTTCGTTTCCCGTTTCTTTCTTCGTTTCTCCGTTTCTTTCTTCGTTTCTCCATTTATTTCTCCGTTTCTCCGTTTCTTTGTCCGTTTCTCTGTTTCTTTGTTCGTTTCTCCGTTTCTTTCTTCGTTTCTCCCTTTCTTTCTTCGTTTCTCCGTTTCTTTCTTCGTTTCTCCGTTTCGTTCTTCGTTTCTCGGATTCTTTGTTCGTTTCTCCGTTTTTTGGTCGTTTCTCCGTTTCTTTGTTCGTTTCTCGGTTCCTTTGTTCGATTCTCCGTTTCTCTATTTCTTTGTTCGTTTCTCCGTTTCTTTGTTCATTTCTTCGTTTCTTTGTTCGTTTCTCCGTTTCTTTGTTCGTTTCTCCGTTTCTTTTTTCGTTTCTCCGTTTCTTTGTTCGTTTCTCCGTTTCTTTGTTCGTTTCTCCGTTTCTTTCTCCGTTTCTCGGTTTATTTCTTCGTTTCTCCATTTATTTCTCCGATTCTTCTTTTCTTTCTTCGTTTCTCCGTTCCTTTCTACGTTTCTTCGTTTCTTTCTTCGTTACTCCGTTTCATTCTTCGTTTCTCCGATTCTTTGTTCGTTTCTCCGTTTCTTTCTTCCTTCCTCCGTTTCTTTCTTCGTTTCTCCGTTTCTTTCTTCGTTTCTTCGTTTCTTTCTTCGTTTCTTCGTTTCTTTCTTCGTTACTCCGTTTCTTTCTTCGTTTCTCCGTTTCTTTCTTCGTTTCTCCGTTTATTTCTCCGTTTCTCCATTTATTTCTCCGTTTCTCCGTTTCTTTCTTCGTTTCTCCGTTTCTTTCTTCGTTTCTCCGTTTCTTTGTTCGTTTCTCCGTTTCTTTCTTCGTTTCTCCGTTTCTTTCTTCGTTTCTTCGTTCATTTCTTCGTTTCTCCATTTATTTCTCCGATTCTCCGTTTCGTTCTTCGTTTCTCAGTTTCTTTCTTCGTTTCTCCGTTTCTTTCTTCGCTTCTCCGTTTCTTTCTTCGTTTCTCCGTTTCATTCTTCGTTTCTCCGTTTCTTTGTTCGTTTCTCTGTTTCTTTCTTCGTTTCTCCGTTTCTTTCTCCGTTTCTCGGTTTATTTCTTCGTTTCTCCGTTTCATTCTTCGTTTCTCCGTTTCTTTGTTCGTTTCTCTGTTTCTTTCTTCGTTTCTCCGTTTCTTTCTCCGTTTCTCGGTTTATTTCTTCGTTTCTCCGTTTCTTTCTTCGTTTCTTCGTTTCTTTCTTCATTTCTCCGTTTCCTTCTTCGTTTCTCCGTTTCTTCCTTCGTTTTGTGACGGGGCAAGCTCCGAACTGTCACTTATTAGTGAAGGATTCGTGTCGCACTCGAATCCTAACTCGTAGAAATTAAAAATAGTGAGGATTGCTGAGAGTCGCGACGATCACTCAATCCGAACTAAGAACTTTCAATTGAAATTACTCGGAATCGGGAAACAGTGGTTTTAAAAAAAAATGAACAGCGTAAGGACGTGGCAACGGGTAGGCTTCAAAATGCAGGCTGGTTTATTCGAGAGCTTGGAGGGTTTATATACATAGTGTCGTCTTGAGGAATGTTCGATGGTGCCATGCGAAGCATGAGCCAAAGGTTTCGCACGGTTAGTTTTCGGAGTAAGTCTTATCGTTCGTCGAATTTGACCATGGGAATCGGGTGGCACTATGCTGGGTACTGTTCCGGGTGGTCTGAGATGATAGGCCGTGAGAGTCGTCACACCCCCGTTGCTAGATTCGTTTTGCTCCTTCAAAACGTAAAGTCCGTTGTTTGATAGGTTTAAGCGGGATGTCCGATGGTGATAACTTCCTTATTGGTCTTGGTGAGTCGTTGTTGGTCCGTCTGGATGTGAAGTGGCAGCTTAACTCGGTTGGCACATTACTATTTTGTGTCGGTATTTCTTGGTGTGTTATGTGGTTTTCGTTGCAACAAATTTTGAAACATACAGTTTTAGGAATACATTTGCCTAATAAATCGAATAGTCCAATCTTTCTTAATCCATATAAACCTACCAAACCTAAAGAACACCATGCTATTATCTGTAGTATATTAATAGTCGTTTCTGTTATCGTCTGTATTCTGTGCTGGCCTTTTATGTTTTGCAGTTGGTTATCCATTTGGTCTAACATTATTTTGTAATCTTCGAAGTTTGGAGCAAATTTTGAAATTCGAAGAATTTGATTTTCTAGTATGTGTAGATCACTTAAGGAGTAGTTAAAATTTAAGCTGTAAGGTATTTGTTCTAATTTTACTTCCTGAATTTTTCCTCCGATCTTCATTACATTATTGCCGTATACTAGAGTACAATCGGTTTCGCTAGTGATTATGGATGCCTGACTAATTTCAAAATGGGAATTATTATTGCAGATTGCGTTTATAGTAGTGGGATTTTCCGGAATCATGATGTAACGATTAGGTGAATTTAAAGGTATAAAAATTAATTCTTCTATGTGGAATACAGCCGTTGGGCATTTAGTTGGGTCAATGTTAAATTGTTTAAGCGACAAATTTTGACAATTTTTTGTGTGATAGTCGGATTTAGTTGGTTGTGTTCTCTCGCAGATTTTCCCAATAGGTGTGTCTCTACAATATTCGCTGAGGTAAGTTCTATCTACCATTATGTGCTGGTTATCTTGTTCTAATACAATATCATGTTCTATTAAGGGCGCGACAAAAGTATTTCCAAAGCGTTTAGGTATGGCATAGTATTTACGAATGTTCCATTCCCTTTCTTCTAAAATGGGGACGGTTAGATGATAGATCAATTTTCCTTTAGTTATGGCCATATTAAGTTTACTAAGATCCAATAGGAGTTGAAAATTACGACTGGTTCCCTCTATATGGTTAATAATGAAGTTAGATTTAATTATGCCGTTATATGCCTGTAGAAAGTTGTCAATGTCTATGAATGTGGGGTCAATTATTCCTCGTTTACCTAACGTTATAGCGAGATAAATTTCCATAAGTTGGTCAGTGGTGGCACTTAGTACTGATTCTAGGATTAAAAATTGGTTAGTTAGTAAGTCATTATCTTGAGCCGTAACAAGAGCCCTTTCAATTTTGTTGAGCTGATTTACGTATTTCGAAAAGGAGTCACCACCCATTAGGTTCTTTATCATTATAGTCTGGTTGTGTACGATATTAGTTAATTGATTATTTGCGTCAAAAAGATGGTCTATGTTTTGGTTGATAAGCGTAAGGTCAGTTTCGTCCAAGGTCCCGAATAAGGTTTTTGCGGCAGTTCCTACTATGTTCAATAACCCTCTGCGATTCCTAATGTGTAAGATAGTTTTAAGTTTGTTAACCTGGTTGTGCATTTTCTTAACTTTGTCTTTTAATACGCTAGCCTCTGGATTCAGATTAAGATTACGATTTTTGGAATATTGATACGTGTTGCTTATTAAATGATCTATGTCATTAACATGTTCTAATATTTCCTGTGGGTCTATAGCTATGATAATTTTGATTTCCTGGTGGTATAGATGGCATCTGCCTAAAGTTTCAATGACCAAATTAGTTTCGTAGAGTGTTTGTATCTCTAAAGAACCGATACTCCGCCAGTACAGTACCATCTGAAACGGAATGGTACAATTTTAACCTATTACCGTGAATTTTAAACGTTCTACCGGCTGGAAATTTTATAACGTAGTTCGGAGGTTTACTATCGATAATTTCAGCAGGTCCGAGCCATTCAGAATCTAGTTTATGGGTTTTATGGTCATTGTGTATTAATACCTTGTCACCGCTATTTAGAATAGATTTTATCCTAATTTTTCTGTCCTGTATTTGCTTATATCGTTTTTTATTTCTTTCAGTAGTTACTTTGGCTAAATTTAGATATTCTTTGTGTCTGTTTTGCCATAGCTTAAACAGTTCGCTTTTGGTTAGTGAAGGGGTTGTGGAGATGGTGGAAGGCATATTTGCCTTATGTCCGAAAGTGAGCTCAAAGGGAGTGAAACCGGTAGCCTCATGAACGGCGGTATTATAACCCATGCAAATTAAATTTAAATTTTCGTCCCAATCATTATCCTCTTCAAGAGTGCAGGTTCGTAACAAATCTTTGACTGTACTATGAGTTCTTTCAAGAGCCCCATTGCTTTGGGGGTGGAAACTGGTGGTTTTAATATGTTTGATTTTGAAAGCTTTCTCAAATGAGTCCATGAGTTTGCAAACAAAATTCGTTCCTTGGTCTGTGAGGATGTGTTTGGGGGAGGAAAAGATGTAAATATAGTGTTCGAGTAATTTGTTAATAATTGACGGTGCTTGCTGATCTGCCAAAGGTATAAGTATTAAGTATTTGGTTAGTGTGTCCTGAATCGAAAGTATGAATTGATTTCCTTTCCTCGTTTTGGTAAATGATCCGATTATGTCTAGCGCGATCTTGTCATTTGGCTCTATGGGTGTGTCGGGAATTATAGCTTCTTCCTGGGGTCTAATACGCGTTAATTTTGATCTTTGACAAGTGTCACAAATTTTGATGAAGTCGCAAACATCGTTTTCTAATCCTGTCCATTGGTGATTCTCTTTTCGCGGGCTATCGTTTTATTTTCTCCCAGGTGTTGGGCTGTGTTCGAGTTATGTGATTCTACTATAATGGCCTGTTTTTCTTCGGGAGTGTATTCGCGTGGTGGACGGGCCGAGAATTGTAACCTTTTTTCAGGGTATTGTTTGGATAAAAATCTGAGCATGAGCTGAATGTTAACCGTCTCGAAATTGGTAAATCTAGCGTCGTTAATACCAATACGTAAAAATTTAGGGTGCACTTCAAATTCTAATAAGTGTTTTAGTGTGTGTAGCCAGTTAAATTCGTTGTATTCTCCTAGCATATCTTTTGTAATTTGTGTCCATTGGGGTCTATTGGGTATCTGTATAATCGGAGAAGCATCAGGAGTCTGTTTCCAAGTTAAGTACTCTGTCAAGAATTGGGTGTCTGGATCGTTATTGGTGTTGTCACTGTCGGTCATTGGGCCTAAAGGTAGGGTGGATAGGATTTTATCGTCAATAATTCTAGGTAGTTGTCGTGCAGGGTATAGTCGGGATAGAGCGTCGGCAACTGTGTTTTCCTTCCCTTTCCGATATTCAATTTCGTATTCGTATTCTTCGAGCCTCAATCGCCAGCGCATGAGCCTCGAAGAGGGGTCTTTTACATTGTGAAGCCACTTTAAGGCTTGATGATCAGTTTGAATTATGAATTTTTTTCCCAATAGGTATTGCCTGAGCCTTTTAACAGCCCAAACAATAGCTAGTAGTTCCTTTTCGGTTGTCGAATAGTTTTTTTCAGCGTTATTCAGTGTCCTGGATATATAGCAACACGGGTGTCCGTTCTGGGATAACACAGCTCCAAGTCCTTCATTGGAAGCGTCGGTGGATAAGGTAAAGGTTTTAGTGAAATCTGGATACGTCAGTATGGGTTCCTCGCATAATTTCTGTTTGAGATGGTCGAAGCTAGTCTGTTGGCTTTGAGTCCAATGGTACGGTACATCCTTTTTTATTAAATCGGTTAAAGGTTTAGCGATTTTAGAAAAATTTTTTATAAATTTACGGTAGTATCCTGCTAGGCCTAAAAAGGATTTGATATCGGTAACTGTCCTTGGTATTTGAAAATTTTTTATGGCTTCTAATTTTTTTTGGTTAGGTCTTACTCCGTCTGCGGTAACTACATGTCCTAAATATTCTAACTCAGGCTTTAAAAATTCGCATTTGTCAGCCTGAAGTTTTAGTCCGGTTTCTTTGAGCCTTTGAAAAATGATAGCGAGATTTCTATTATGTTCCTGTATAGTTGATCCGAAAATTATTATGTCATCTAGATATACGAAACAATATTTGCCTATCAGTCCGCGAAACGCTGTGTCCATCATACGTTGGAACGTAGCTGGAGCGTTTTTTAGTCCAAATGGCATTCGTCGATAGTGGAAATGTCCGTCTGGAGTGGAGAAGGCGGTGTATTTTCTGTCTTTGAGTTTCATAGGAATTTGGTGGAATCCGGAAGATAGGTCTAAAGCGGAAAAGAATTTCGCGTTGCCGAGGTGCTGGATAATTTCGTCTGCGTTCGGGAGGGGGTACGAGTCCTGGTCAGTATGTTCATTGAGTTTCCTAAAGTCTATGACAACCCTCCATTTCCTTTTGCCTGATGAGTCTGGTTTTTTGGAACAACCCATACAGGTGCATTGTAAGGGGAATCCGATGGTTCTATTATACCTTTATCTAGCATGTCGTCTACTTGTCGGTGAATTTCCTGTTTATGACATTCGAGAGGTCGGTATGATTTGACGTCAATAGGTCTGTCGGTTTTCAGTGTAATTGTGTGTTCTGTCAGTGTAGTGCAAGGTAGAGGATCGGTTTCAAGGGAAAATATGTCATTGTAGGAACTAATAATTTTTTCGATAGGTTCGCGGTGTTCAGGGTCTATGGTTTTGGTGCGTAATTTTGTTAGCAATTCAGGGATTCGGTTTAAGTTATTGGTAGTTTCGATAGGTTCATTGGTAGAAATTTCTTGCTCACCGATATTAAGGAAACAAACCCTGGTAATCTCATCGTGGACTTTGTGAACTCGAGTAGTGTAGCTGATGGGCGGAACCTGTATTCCTGATGGCGTGCACTGTAACTGAATGGGAAAATCGTTTAATTTTAGAATTTTGTTACTGATTACGTAGTTATACCTTTTTAGGAAAGGTAGGCCGATAATACCGTCCTCGATTAGCGGGAAATTGTTGGGAACAACCAGGAATTCGTGGTTCTTTTGGTCTACGGATCGTAAGGTAGTGGATTTGTTAGTTTTATGTTTGTCGTTGCCTAATAATATACTGTGTCCTTTATCTAATTTGAAATTAACCACCAAGTCTTCTTTTATCAAATTCACTCCTGCTCCGGTGTCCAATAATAATCGGCCTGGTCTTCGCATTCCTGGTAGTCGGCAGTGGATATGTTGCAGTTCTCCTGGGCTGTAGTTGACTCTGGTTGGGTTTCCTCTGTCGGATAGATTTCTTCTTGGCTGGTGGTGGTTTTGTTTACGCGCGGTGGTAATTTCCCTGTTTGGCGCGAGGGAAAATTTTTCGGTTGGAGTGAGTAACACTGAGCCCGGGTGTGGCCTATCTTATTACAATGGTCACATTGAAGGTTAATTCGACTGCTAAGGGGAGCATTTTCCATTGCTCGGAATGTATTGTTTGGTAGTTTAGATTTCGGTGGGATACCTCGTGCTGGTGGTGCGTTACGTGGATGGTTGTTTACCATTCTTTGAGCATCCCTGATCCACATTTCTCGGTCGATGGCCTTTTCTTGGGCTTCAGTTAGGCTCCGAGGATCCGAAGGGATGACTAGCTGTCCAATGTCCTTGCGTAGATTGAGCGTATACGTCCTGATGGCTTCTTCGTCTTCCTCCTGAAGCGCGATCCTTCTGGCCATCGGGGTGCGATGTTTTGCTTGAATAGCGTAATGCAATTCGCTCAATTGTTGGCGAAATCTAGCGCTATAGGTTTGGACATTTTCGTTAAATCCCTGTTTTATGTTTTGTAATCGGTTACGACAACCGCTTACAGTAACTGGTATGGAAACTTGGTTACGAAAGGCCTCGTAAAGATCCTCGTAGTTATTTATCTCACAGTATCGGATACTTCTTTTAGCATGATCAATTATTTTTTCCGCTATTATCATTCGGAGCAATAGATGAGGTTCCTGGCAAGTAGTTCTGGCTATCTTAACGAAACAAATAAATTCCTCTACTCCCATGTCATCTTTACCGCGTAGTGTTTCTATGATTCGGATTACCTCGCTTGCTTTTGCGGTCGCTGGGTTGTTTGACCGTCCTTCGGCGCTTATCTGACCGTCCTTATCGGCTAAGTCGGCCTCCTCTTCGTCTCCCGAAGATATCGGTTTCGTCCTCCGCTGTTGTTGTCGTCTCGGTTCGTGCGATGACTCATCCTCCGTGATGGCTTGAATGTGTATTGCTTTGGCAAGGATTTTCAAGTCTTCGGTCCTCTTGCTGTTCTCGTTGTCCAGTTTGTTCATACTTAAAGTTAGTTCGTTCATTCGTTGCCTCTGTAGGTTCATTTCTTGTAACAGCATGTCAATTTTCGTCGAAATGTCCAGAGGAAGAGGCGAGTTGGTTCCAGATGGTCGACTCATTTTTAGAAATGTTTCTGTTTCTTCGTCCGAAGAGATAATAGGGAGGGGATTTCTATAACTGAGAAAATCTCCCTTACCTGTGGTTCTTTGATCCGTGGTTGTTGATCGATGGGTGCGGCACACGCAGTCCCTCAGGTTGGAAGATCCGCAGAATTTCCTTGGCTGAGTACCCTCGATGCAGTCCTTATGGATCCTGGCAGGATCGCCAAAAATGTGACGGGGCAAACTCCGAACTGTCACTTATTAGTGAAGGATTCGAGTCGCACTCGAATCCTAACTCGTAGAAATTAAAAATAGTGAGGATTGGTGAGAGTCGCGACGATCACTCAATCCGAACTAAGAACTTTCAATTGAAATTACTCGGAATCGGGAAACAGTGGTTTTAAAAAAAAAATGAACAGCGTAACGACGTGGCAACGGGTAGGCTTCAAAATGCAGACTGGTTTATTCGAGAGCTTGGAGGGTTTATATACATAGTGTCGTCTTGAGGAATGTTCGATGGTGCCATGCGAAGCATGAGCCAAAGGTTTCGCACGGTTAGTTTTCGGAGTAAGTCTTATCGTTCGTCGAATTTGACCATGGGAATCGGGTGGCACTATGCTGGGTACTGTTCCGGGTGGTCTGAGATGATAGGCCGTGAGAGTCGTCACAGTTTCACCGTTTCTCCGTTTCGATTAAATGATTATCATTTTTATTCATTTGATGTATAGTTAAATTAGACACTAATACTCTAAATACATATTTAATATATTCTTTAATCTCTTTAGCCTCCAGAAGAATTTTATTTATACTATTTACTATATATAATAATCTACACAGAATCGGAAATAAATCTAATTATTTATTTATAATAATTATTTTTTTTCACTTATCTTAAAAATTGGGATGTACTCTTTAAATGTTCGATTCATTTCTTTAATTTATTCATTAAATTGAATTAATCTATTCTTTATAATAACTCTAATAAAATTAATCCCTATAATTATTATAGAACTCATATTAAAATTTAATAATGAAATTTATTTTATTTGCCTAATTAATGTAATTATTGCCCCTATCATTTGCTTAAACGAAAAAGTCAATCATAATAATTATAGGATATTCATCTGTTATACAAACATCTATTATAGTTATTTTATTAATAATTAACAAAAATACATTTTTAACATATTTCATTTTATATTCAATAATTTCTTTAATTTTAATTTTTATATTTAAAATAATAAAGATAAAATCTTCTTCCTTATTTAATATATTAATCCCTAATAAAAGAAAAATTATTTTATACTCAATTATTATTATGTACACAAATTTCCCACCTATAGCACTCTTTATACTGAATTAAATCGTCCTAGAAACATTAATAAATTCAAGAATAAAATTTACCGTGGAAGGTTTAATTTTACATCTATTCGAAAGATGAAACATACAAAAGTTTGTACAAAAGTATTTATTTATTTTATCGCACGGTAGGGAATATCATACAAATGGAAATACTTATCTCTAATGTCGGTAAATTGTACATGTCGCGCCATCTATTTGTGGAAATTAGAACAATTCCTCGACAAACTTGAGCGTTTCTCCGCAAGGTGTTTTCACCCCTTAAGTGTAGTTTAACCCTTTCTCCAATACATGGCAACCCATGTAATTACCACGTTACAGGGATTTGTAATTGCGGGTTCAAAATATATTTGCATACATACAAACTATAATTCCGATATGTAGAGAAATATTCATTTATTTTATCCCACGGCTTCTTCGATCGTATTTGTTCGATCTAACCAAATATTTCAAGAAATTGATGGCTTTTTATACCGAAAAATTGTCAAAAATTGTTTAATCTACGGCCCAACGACGGTTGTTAATAATTATGATAAATAAATGTCAAGATATTGCGAAATCTTCGAGGGCGAATGGTTTCGGTGAATGTTCGTTCATTTCAGCGATTGTTATTAACATTTACGCATGTTCCCTATATTGATCGAACAATGTGCATCTTATTTATGCATTAAAAATGATTCATTCGCCTCTAGCAATTGATTTTAATCGAACTTCAAAGTAAAGAGATGTTTCTTAAAGTCTTAAAACATGGTAAGTAATAATTGTCTATAAGATATATAAATTTAACATTTGATTAATACATGAAGAATGGACATTTTTGGTCAAATAAGTGAATAAAAAATAATTATTATAAATAAATAATTAGATTTATTTCCGATTCTGTGTAAATTATTATATACAGTAAATAGTATAAATAACACTCTTCTGGAGGCTAAAGAGATTAAAAAATATATTAAATATGTATTTAGAGTATTAGTGTATAATTTAACTATAGCTCAAATGATCTATAATAGAAATTATAACTATTATAATCATTTAATCGAAACGGAGAAACGGAGAAGAAACGGAGAACGAAACGGAGAAACGGAAGAAACGGAGAAACGAAGAGAAACGGAGAAACGAGAAACGAAGAGAAGAAACGAGGAGAACGAGAAGAAACGAAGAAAACGGAGAAACGAAGAAATAAATGGAGAAACGAAGAAATAAACGGAGAAACGAAGAAAGAAACGGAGAGAAACGAGAAACGAAGAAAGTAACGGAGAAACGCACAAAAAACCGGAGAAACGATGAATGAAACGGAGAAACGAAGAAAGAAACGGAGAAACGAAGAAAGACACGAAGAAACGAAGAAAGAAACGGAGAAACGAACAAAGAAACGCAGAAACGAGCAAAGAAACGGAGAAACGGACAAAGAAACGGAGAAACGGAGAAAGAAACGGAGAAACGAAGAAGGAAACGGAGAAACGAAGAAAGAAACGGAGAAACGAAGAGAGAAACGGAGAAACGAAGAGAGAAACGGAGAAACGATGAAAGAAACGGAGAAACAAAGAAAGAAACGAAGAAAGAAACGGAGAAACGAAGAAAGAAACGGAGAAACAAAGAAAGAAACGGAGAAACGAACAAAGAAACGGAGAAACGAACAAAGAAACGGAGAAACGAACAAAGAAACGGAGGAACGAACAAAGAAACGGAGAAACGATGAAAGAAACGGAGAAATGAACAAAGAAACGGAGAAACGAACAAAGAAACGGAGAAACGATGAAAGAAACGGAGAAACAAAGAAAGAAACGGAGAAACGAAGAAAGAAACGCAGAATCGGAGAAATAAATGGAGAAACGAACAAAAAACGGTGAAACGGAAAACCCGAGAAACGGAGAAACGGAGAAACCGAGAAACGGAAAAACCGAGAAACGGAGAAACCGAGAAACGGAGAAACCGAGAAACGGAGAAACCGAGAGACGGAGAAACGGAGAAATCGAGAAACGGAGAAACGGAGATACGGAGAAACGGAGAAACGGAGAAACAGAGAAACGGAGACACGGAGAAACCGAGAAACGGAGAAACAGAGAAACAGAGAAACCGAGAAACGGAGAAACGGAGAAACGGAGAAACGGGGTAACGGAGAAACGGAGAAACGGAGAAATCGAGAAACGGAGAAACGGAGAAACCGAGAAACGGAGAAACGGAGAAACCGAGAAACGGAGAAACGAAGAAAGAAACGGAGAAACGGAGAAACCGAGAAACGGAGAAACGGAGAAACGGAGAAACGTTTCTTTTTTCGTTTCCCCGTTTCTTTGTTCGTTTCTCCGTTTCTATGTTCGTTTCTCCGTTTCTTTGTTCGTTTCTCCGTTTCTTTGTTAGTTTCTCCGTTTCTTTCTTCGTTTCTCCGTTTCTTTCTTCGTTTCTCAGTTTCTTTCTTCGTTTCTCCGTTTCTTTCTTCGTTTCTCCGTTTCTTTCTTCGTTTCTCCGCTTATTTCTTCGTTTCTCCATTTATTTCTCCGTTTCTCCGTTTCTTTCTTCGTTTCTCCGTTTCTTTCTTCGTTTCTCCGTTTTTTTCTCCGTTTCTTGGTTTATTTCTTCGTTTCTCCATTTATTTCTCCGATTCTCCGTTTCTTTCTTCGTTTCTCCGTTTCTTTGTTCATTTCTCCGTTTCTTTCTTCGTTTCTTCGTTTCTTTCTTCGTTACTCCGTTTCTTTCTTCGTTTCTCCGTTTCTTTGTTGGTTTCTCCGTTTCTTTCTTCGTTTCTCCGTTTCTTTGTTCGTTTCTCCGTTTTTTTCTCCGTTTCTTGGTTTATTTCTTCGTTTCTCCATTTATTTCTCCGATTCTCCGTTTCTTTCTTCGTTTCTCTGTTTCTTTCTTCGCTTCTCCGTTTCTTTGTTCGTTTCTCCGTTTCTTTCTTCGTTTCTTCGTTTCTTTGTTCGTTACTCCGTTTCTTTGTTCGTTTCTCCGTTTCTTTGTTCGTTTCTCAGTTTCTTTCTTCGTTTCTCCGTTTCTTTCTTCGTTTCTTCGTTTCATTCTTCATTTCTCCGTTTCTTCCTTCGTTTCATCGTTTCTCCGTTTCTCCGTTTCTCCGTTTCTCCGTTTCGATTAAATGATTATAATATTTATAATTTCTATTATAAATCATTTGATCTATCGTTAAATTAGACACTATTACTCTAAATACATATTTAATAAATTTTTTAATCTCTTTAGCCTCCAGAAGAATTTTATTTATACTATTTACTATATATAATAATTTACACAGAATCGGAAGTAAATCTAATTATTTATTTATAATAATTATTTTTTTTTCACTTATCTTAAAAATTGTCCTTGTGGCGGCACTACCCACGCTTGCCACCAGAGGGAAACTCACCACCAACCGTTTCCCGCAAGTTCCCGTACCTGCTCCGATCGCTATATATACGACCTCTTACCGATGTTCCAATGTCCCGGCGTATAAGGCAGGGCCTGCTAGGATGCCTTACTGACGAGTCCACTAGCAGGCCCGGAATGAAACGCTTCTCCCCACTCCTTATAATTCCGTTTTCCCTCTCTCAAACATCTTCGAATTTAGCGCCGCCAAATACTCTTTAAATGTTCGATTCATTTCTTTAATTTATTCTTTAAATTGAATTAATCTATTCTTTATAATAACTTTAATAAAATTAATCCCTATAATTATTATAGAACTCATATTAAAATTTAATAATGAAATTTATTTTATTTGCCTAATTAATGTAATTATTGCCCCTATCATTTGCTTAAAGGAAAAAGTCAATCATAATAATTATAGGATATTCATCTGTTATACAAACAACTATTATAGTTATTTTGTTAATAATTAACAAATATACATTTTTAACATATTTCATTTTATATTCAATAATTTCTTTAATTTTAATTTTTATATTTAAAATAATAAAGATTAACTCTTCTTCCTTATTTAATATATTAACCTCTAATAAAAGAAAAATTATTTTATACTCAATAATTATTACGTACACAAATTTCCCACCTATAGCACTCGTTATACTGAAATAAATCGTCCTAGAATCATTAATAAATTCAAGAATAAAATTTACCGTGGAAGGTTTAATTTTACATTTATTCGAAAGATGAAACATACAAAAGTTTGTACAAACGTATTTATTCATTTTATCGCACGGTAGGGAATATCATACAAATGGAAATACTTATCTCTAATGTCGGTAAATTGTACTTGTCGCGCCATCTATTTGTGGATAATTAGAACAATTCCTCGACAAACTTGAGCGTTTCTCCGCCAGGTGTTTTCACCCCTTAAGTGTAGTTTAACCCTTTCTCCAATAGATGGCAACCCATGTAATTACCACGTTACAGGGATCTGTAATTGCGGGTACAGAATATATTTGCATACATACAAACTATATTTCCGATATGTAGAGAAATATTCATTTATTTTATCCCACGGCTTCTTCGATCGTATTTGTTCGATCTAACCAAATATTTCAAGAAATTGATGGCTTTGTATACCGAAACATTGTCAAAAATTGTTTAATCTACGGTCCAACGACGGTTGTTATTAATTGTGATAAAGAAATGTCAAGATATTGCGAAGTCTGCGAAGGCGAACGGTTTCAGTGAATGTTTGCCCATTTCAGCGATTGTTATTAACATTTACGCATGTTCCCTATATTGCTCGAACAACGTGCATCTTATTTATGTATTGCAATTAATTAAGAAACTTATCTAAATTGATTTTGATCGAGACTGCACGTTAAAACGTGTTTCGTAAAGTTTTAAAGCACGGAAAGTAACAATTGTTCATTAGATACATTAATTTAACATTTGTTTAATTCTTATAATTTACACAATACGTGTAGAAGTGGTATTTTTTACACAAAAGTTCCAAAATTCAATTAATCGCTTTTTTAGATAGAAAAATCACCGCGATAAATACTTGTGAATCGATAATCGATACGTGTAGCCTTGAGAATGTCAGTTGGATCTCAAGGAAAAATTCCTTCGCGAACAAGCAATATTTCAACGAAATGATATTTTAAGCCATTATTTATACTAGGAGATTGTTAATAATTGTCTAATGTATGATCCTACGACGGTTGATAATAATTATGATAAACAAACATCAAGATATTGCGAAATCTTCGAGGGCGAATTGTTTCGGTGAACGTTTGTTCATTTCAGCGATTGTTATTAACATTTACGCACGTTCCCTATATTGATCGAACAATGTGCATCTTATTTATGCATTAAAAATGATTGATTCGCCACTAGCAATTGATTTTGATCGAACTTCGAAGTAAATAGATGTTTCCTAGAGTTTTAAAACATGGAAAGTAATAATTGTCTATGAGATATATCAATTTAACATTTGATTAATACATGAAGAATCGAAATTTTTGGTAAAATAAGTGAATAAAAAATAATTATTATAAATAAATAATTAGATTTATTTCCGATTCTGTGTAAATTATTATATACAGTAAATAGTATAAATAAAATTCTTCTGGAGGCTAAAGAGATTAAAAAATGTATTAAATATGTATTTAGAGTATTAGTGTATAATTTAACTATAGCTCAAATGATTTATAATAGAAATTATAACTATTATAATCATTTAATCGAAACGGAAAAACGGAGAAACGGAGAACCGAAGAAACGAAGGAAGAAACGGAGAAACGAAGAAAGAAACGGAGAAACGAAGAAAGAAACGGAGAAACGAAGAAATAAATGGAGAAACGAAGAAATAAACGGAGAAACGGGGAAATAAATGGAGAAACGAAGAAATAAACGGAGAAACGAAGAAAGGAACGGAGAAACGAACAAAGAAACGGAGAAACGATGAAAGAAACGGAGAAACGAAGAAAGAAACGGAGAAACGAAGAAAGAAACGGGGAAACGAACAAAGAAACGGAGAAACGAACAAAGAAACGGAGAAACAAAGAAAGAAACGGAGAAACGAAGAAAGAAACGGAGAAACGAAGAAAGAAACGGAGAAGCGAAGAAATAAACGGAGAAACGGGGAAATAAATGGAGAAACGAAGAAATAAACGGAGAAACGAAGAAAGGAACGGAGAAACGAACAAAGAAACGGAGAAACGATGAAAGAAACGGAGAAACGAGGAAAGAAACGGAGAAATGGAGAAAGAAACGGGGAAACGAACAAAGAAACGGAGAAACGAACAAAGAAACGGAGAAACAAAGAAAGAAACGGAGAAACGAAGAAAGAAACGGAGAAACGGGGAAATAAATGGAGAAACGAAGAAATAAACGGAAAAACGATGAAATTAACGGAGAAACGAAGAAAGAAACGGAGAAACGAAGAAAGAAACGGAGAAACGAAGATAGAAACTGAGAAACGAAGAAAGAAACGGAGAATCGGAGAAATAAATGGAGAAACGAAGAAATAAACCGAGAAACGGAGAAAGAAACGGAGAAACGAACAAAGAAACGGAGAAACGAAGAAAGAAACGGAGAAACGAACAAAGAAACGGAGAAACGAACAGAGAAACGGAGAAACCAACAAAGAAACGGAGAAACGGAGAAATAAATGGAGAAATGTAGAAATAAACGGAGAAACGAACAAAGAAACGGAGAATGGGAGAAATAAATGGTGAAATGAAGAAATAAACGGTGAAACGAACAAAGAAACGGAGAAACGAAGAAAGAAACGGAGAATCGGAGAAATAAATGGAGAAACGACCAAAAAACGGTGAAACGGAGAAACGGAGAAACGGAGAAACCGAGAAACACAGAAACCGAGAAACGGAGAAACGCAGAAACCGAGAAACGGAGAAACCGAGAAACGGAGAAACGGGGAAATCGAGAAACGGAGAAACGGAGAAATGGAGAATCCAAGAAATGGAGAAACGGAGAAACGGAGGAACGGAAAAACGGAGAATCGGAGAAACGTTTCTTTGTTCGTTTCTCCGTTTCAATCTTCGTTTCTCCATTTATTTCTCCGTTTCTCCGTTTCTTTGTTCGTTTCTCCGTTTCTTTGTTCGCTTCTCCGTTTCTTTCTCCGTTTCTCGGTTTATTTCTTCGTTTCTCCATTTATTTCTCCGATTCTCCGTTTCTATCTTCGTTTCTCAGTTTCTTTCTTCGTTACTCCCTCTCTTTCTTCGTTTCTCCGTTTCTTTGTTCGTTTCTCCGTTCCTTTCTTCGTTTCTCCGTTTATTTCTTCGTTTCTCCATTTATTTCCCCGTTTCTCCGTTTATTTCTTCGCTTCTCCGTTTCTTTCTTCGTTTCTCCGTTTCTTTCTTCGTTTCTCCGTTTCTTTCTTTGTTTCTCCGTTTCTTTGTTCGTTTCTCCGTTTCTTTGTTCGTTTCCCCGTTTCTTTCTTCGTTTCTCCGTTTCTTTGTTCGTTTCTCCGTTTCTTTCTCCGTTTCTCGGTTTATTTCTTCGTTTCTCCATTTATTTCTCCGATTCTCCGTTTCTTTCTTCGTTTCTTCGTTTCTTTCTTCGTTACTCCGTTTCTTCGTCGTTTCTGCGTTTCTTTCTTCGTTTCTCCGTTTCTTTCTTCGATTCTCCGTTTATTTCTTCATTTCTCCATTTATTTCTCCGTTTCTCCGTTTCTTTCTTCGTTTCTCCGTTTCTTTGTTCGTTTCTCCGTTTCTTTTTTCGTTTCTCCGTTCCTTTCTTCGTTTCTCCGTTTATTTCTTCGTTTCTCCATTTATTTCTCCGTTTCTCCGTTTCTTTCTTCGTTTCTCCATTTATTTCTCCGTTTCTCCGTTTCTTTCTTCGTTTCTCCGTTTCTTCCTTCGCTTCTCCGTTTCTTTCTTCGTTTCTCCGTTTCTTTCTTCTTTTCTCCGTTTCTTCCTTCGTTTCTTCGTTTCTCCGTTTCTCCGTTTCTCCGTTTCTCCGTTTCTCCGTTTCTCCGATTCTCCGATTCTCCGTTTCTCCGTTTCTCCGTTTCTCCGTTTCTCCGTTTCTCCGTTTCTCCGTTTCTCCGTTTCTCCGTTTCTCCGTTTCTCCGTTTCTCCGTTTCTCCGTTTCTCCGTTTCTCCGTTTCTCCGTTTCTCCGTTTCTCCGTTTCTCCGTTTCTCCGTTTCTCCGTTTCTCCGTTTCTCCGTTTCTCCGTTTCTCCGTTTCTCCGTTTCTCCGTTTCTCCGTTTCTCCGTTTCTCCGTTTCTCCGTTTCTCCGTTTCTCCGTTTCTCCGTTTCTCCGTTTCTCCGTTTCTCCGTTTCTCCGTTTCTCCGTTTCTCCGTTTCTCCGTTTCTCCGTTTCTCCGTTTCTCCGTTTCTCCGTTTCTCCGTTTCTCCGTTTCTCCGTTTCTCCGTTTCTCCGTTTCTCCGTTTCTCCGTTTCTCCGTTTCTGCGTTTCTCCGTTTCTCCGTTTAGATTAAATGATTATAATAATTTTGATCGCACTTCAAAGTAAAGAGATGTTTCTTAAAGTTTTAAAACATGGAAAGTAATAATTGTCTATGAGATATATCAATTTAACATTTGATTAATACTTGAAGAATCGAAATTTTTGGTATTTTCCTGATACCAAAGGTTGAAATTCAGGCATAAATTTTAGAAAATGTTTGATTTTGGGACTCTTGGTGTCAGTGTACGATATGCGAGGAAGTGGCACGATTTCGCGGATTCTTAGAATTGACGTCAAATTCCAAGAATTTCCGCGAACCGAAATTTTGTTGTACTTTCGAACGAATTTCTGAATCATGGATCCCGATTTTCTTTGTATCAGGAGAACATGATAGTTGAGGACATATAGTTTTAAGTAGTTTTAGCAGTTTGATAGGATCGGGTTAAAGAAATGGAAACAAATAATGGACAAAAATAAAGTTTCTGCTGTCAGTGAAATTGATTTTATTTCAATACATCAATTGAACTTGTTGAAAGTACTGTACCGTAAAGTACTCTACTGTACCGTAAAAATTACTATTCTAAACTCGCAGCCGATTAGCTCGGTACTACCCACGACGAATAATTACTGTTCGTCGCGAGTTATACCGATTACCAGGTCTCACCACGTGGAGGTTGCTGCGAGCGGAGACCCGGAGAGAGATAGATGGAATCAAAGTTCCATCGATCTCCCTCGACACCCGATACAAACGAAGATACTAAACCAAAGAGATGGAAGGAATCAATGTTCCTTCGATCTCCTCGTTTAGTTCTGCCAAGCAATTACATTATGGAAAAATTAGGCAAAATTGGAAAAGACGCGACACGAACCGTGCAGTTGGTCCTACTAGGTCGGTCCCGTTTCCCCTCAGTGGGCCCGATTAAAGAGGAAATGCATGACGCCGTCCACTCATATAGAGTGCCCCGTTTCTCCCAACTCCGCGTCAGGAACCACGCAAAGCGTGGACCTGACTCACGGAAGATGACGAAGAGAGGGTCTTATGGCACAGGGCTTCCACAGGGACCGATGCGAACACCTGCCCCTGTGTTCGCAGCATGTTCTCTCTGGAAGCGGACGCACCAGAAGAGACGGCGATCGACCGTTCGGACCACCTACACGGCCGGTCACTTGCTTATGCAACAAGCAGTGATGACCGGGCTGAGGAACGAGGAAGCGAGCAAAAATAAGCTAAAGATTGGATAATTGCTTGACAGATAACAGATATTTGTACACGGTGGCCTTAAAATTAACTTATTCCAAGCTTAACTAAAGATCCCACGGCGGTTGCGACCATAGTGTCCTCTTCGTTCTTCGTTCTTCGTTCTTCGTTCTTTGTTCTTCGTTCTCCGGTGTGCCTACCTAAGAGAAACCTAAAGTCAAGGCATGATAAAAAAATGATAGAAAATAGAAATGAAGTTGGTTAGTGATTAAATACAGTCATTCAGTAACAAAGGAAATAAAGGCAAGAATGACAAAAAAATAAACATGGAAAAACAAGTACAAAGTAAAATCAGAGAACAAATAAAATAAATTACAGAAAGAAACAATTAAAAACCAAAGAAAGGATTGAGAGAATGGTCGCCAGTACTGACCACCGCCTACCGGCGGCCAGTACCGGTTTCCAAGGTGGGGGTCCCCCTTCCATAAACCTAAAACGAAGAGATCCATCCACCTCCGAGGCTCCAGGAAGAATGAAATTTTAAACAACCGGGGGCTCCTTATATACCCTCCGTAAGGTCACTTACCGGTTCTTCCATTGTCTTTGTTCGATCTAATCGAAATTTTCGAAGGCGAACGGTTTCCGTGAATGTTTGTTCATTTCCGCGATTGTTACTAACATTTATACATGTTCCCAATATTGATCGAACAATATGCATCTTATTTAGGTATGATAAATCATTAGTTAGTTTTCAGAAATTAATTGATTTCGAAAATGAAAGCAAAATATTGATATTCATATATAATATTTCTCGATTTGCAACCTAAATTAATCTTTATAAGCAAATTATTCATTTACAATGCAAAAGAAAATGCATTCTGTAACATTCATATTCCCAACTTTTACAGTGCAAGCCATTAATTAGTTTACAAATGTTAATTTTCATAAAAAATGGGGAAATATATGTATACCAAACTCTTCGTTAAATTTTCCGATAAAATTTAATTCACATACTGTAACATAAAAGTTCGGAACCTGGAAAAATTTTTCTAACAATCGCCTAGAGACATAAACATTCGCTAAAGCAATTCGCCTTCCCAGATTTCGCAATATCTTGATGTTTGTTTATCATAATTATTAACAACCGTCGTAGGACCGTAGATTAAACAATTATTAACAATGTCCTAGTATAAATAATGGCTTAAAATATCATTTCGTTGAAATATTCTTTGTTCGCGATGGAATTGTTCTTATTGAGATCAAACCGACATTGTCAAGGCTGGAAATGTTTATCGATTCACAAACGTCTATCACGATGGTTTTTCTATCTAGAAAAGCGATTAATTGAATTTCGACGCTTTTACATCAAGAATACAGCTTCCACGCATAATCCGAAAATTATAAGAACGAAACAAATGTTAAATTAGTGTATCTAATAAACAATTGTTACTTTCCATGCTTTGAAACATTAAGAAACACGTTTATACCTCGAATCTCGGTCAAAATTAATTGCTGTAGGCGAATCAATCATATTTAATGCATAAATAAGATGCATATTGTAAGATAAATGTTCGGAACATGTATAAATGTTAGTAACAATCGCGGAAATGAACAAATATTCACCGAAACCGTTCGCCTTCGCAGATTTCGCAATATCCTGACGTTCATTTATCATATTTAATAACAATCGTCGTAGGATTGTAGATTAAACCATTATTAACAATTTCCTAGTATAAATAATGGTTTAAAATATCATTTCGTTGAAATATTCTTTGTTCATCAAGGAATTTTTCATTGAGGTGCAACCGACATTCTCAAGGCTACACGTATCGATCATCGCGAAGATTTTTCTATTTAGAAAAGCGATTAATTGAATTTTGCCGCTTTGGAGTAAAAAATGAAACTTCTACGCGTATTGTGTAAATTATAAAAATTAAACAAATGTTAAATTAATGTATCTAATAAACAATTGTTACTTTCAATGCTTTAAAACTTTCCGAAACACGTTTTACTATAAATCTCGATCAAAAACAATTTCTGTAAGTTACTTAATCATTTTTAATGCATAAATAAGATGCACATTGTTCAATTAATATTGAGCACATGCATAAATGTTAGTAACAATCGCGGAAATGAACAAACATTCACCGAAACCTTTCGTCTTCGCAGATTTTGCAATATCTCGATGTTTATTTATCATATTTATTGACAACCGTCGTAGGACCATACTTTAGACAATTATTAACAATGTTCTAGTATAAATAATGGCTTGAAAGTCATTACTTTCTGGAAATATTTCTTAGATCGAACAAAGACAATCGAAGTAACCGTGCGATAAAATAAATGAATATTTCTCTACATATTGAAAAAATAGTTTGTATATATGCATGTATATTCCGAACGCTCAGTGACACACATATGTCACACGGCAATGAAGTGGGTTGCCATCTACTACAGAATAGGTAAACTACACTTAAGGTGTGAAAACACCTGGCGGAGAAACGCTCAAGTTTGTTGAGGAATTGTTGTTACTTCTACCAATAGATAGCGCCACATGCATAATTTACCGACATTACAGATAAGTCATTCCATTTGTATGGTATTCCCTACCGTGCAATAAAATAAATAAATATTTTTGTACAAAGTTTCGTATGTATTATCTTTCGAATAAATGTAAAGTTAAATGAAATCAGCGTAATGAAATTTCTCTGCATTCTAGCCTTCCTTTATATTAGGTGGACCGGAAAGTAATGTCGTTTCTGCGCATGTCACTATTTGATTGTCATTTGTCAGCTCATTGTGTACATTAAAGTCGTAGCAAAGACATTCTGAGGTTATAGTGACTTGTTTAGTTGTAAATAATTAAATTTAAAATTTTTCTTTACAATTTTGGGTGAAATGGCCAGCCAAATACCAGAAGAGGTACATATCCGGCATTGCATGCTTTTTGAGTTTCGCAAGGGTAGTAACGCAACAGTTGCTACCAAAAACATTTGCGATGTTTATCCAAATGCATTAGACGTTCGTAAATGCCAAAGGTGGTTTTCCAAGTTCAAATCCGGTAATTTTGATCTTTTCGACTCGTATCGATCAGGAAGACCAACAACGTTAGACAATGACGTGTTAAGTGCGGAAGTGGAAGCAAATCCGTGTCAGACAATCGAGGAATTGTCAAACAGTCTTAACCAACCTTGGTCGACCATTCAAGAACATTTGCAGCAGATTGGGAAAGTAAGCAGAGCAGGTGTTTGGGTCCCGCATAATCTGTCCGAAGAGAACAAGGCTAACCGATCCACCACATGCAACTTATTGCTTCAACGGCACAATACAGAAGCGTTTTTTGATCGCTTGATCACCGGAGATGAAAAGTGGGTTCTTTATGATAATCCAAAACGCAAAAGGCAGTGGCTCTCTCCAAATGAATCGCCACAAAGTACTGCTAAGCCAGGTTTACACCCCAAAAAGGCCCTTTTGTGTGTTTGGTGGAGTATTCGCGGCGTTGTTCATTTTGAAGTGCTGAAACCTGGACAGACTGTGAATGCAGACCTTTACTGTGAACAATTAGATCGTGTAAATAAATCTTTAATTGAAAAGTGGCCAGCGATTGTCAACAGAAAAGGCGTTATTCTGCAAGACGATAATGCAAGACCGCACTGCGCAAGACGAACCTTGGCAAAAATTAATGAATTGGGGTGGGAGGTACTGCCTCACCCACCATACTCGCCCGATGTTGCACCATCGGATTTCCATTTATTCCGATCGCTTCAACACTTTCTAAGTGGCAAAAGATTTGCAAATTTGGATGATATTCAAAATGCCATCTCTGTATATTTTGCTCAAAAACCAATTGATTTTTATCGATCCGGCATTGAAAATTTGCACACTAGATGGCAAAAGGTTGTTGATAATGAGGGTGATTATATCATTGATTAAAAATAAAAACTCGTTAAAAATTTATGTATTTGAATTTAATGTCGGGAAACGACATTACTTTCCGGTCCCCCTAATACATTTAAAAAAATCTTTGATACCTCGAAATCATGGCTACACATATCGATTATCGACTCACAAGTGTTTATCACGATGATTTTTCTACATAGAAAAGCGATTAATCGAAATTCAGCACGTTTGAGTAAGAAATACAAATTCTACGCGTATTGTGTAAATTATGAGAATTAAATAAATGCTAAACTATTGCACTAAATAGACAATTATTACTTTCCTTGCTTTCAAACTTTACGAAACAAGTTTTTACTTTGAATCTCGATCAAAATCAATTTCTATAAGTATAATCATTTACCATGCATAAATAAGATACATATTGTTCGATTAATATTGGGAACATGCATAAATGTTAGTAACAATCGCAAAAGTTAACAAATATGTTCTCCAAGAGACGGCAACCCATATAATTACCACGTTGCAAATGTTTGGAATTTCAGATCATATTTGCATGCATAACAAACAATAATTTCGATATGTAGAGAAATATTTATTTATTTTATCGCACGGTAGGGAATATTATACAAATGGGATTACTTATCTTTAATGTCGGTAAATTTATGCTCGTGGCGCTATCTATTGGTGGAAATAAGAACAATTCCTCAACAAACTTGAGCGTTTCTCCGCCAGGTGTTTTCACACCTTAAGTGTAGTTTACCTATTCTCTAGTAGATGGCAACCCACTTCATTGCCGTGTGACATATGTGTGTCACTGAGCGTTCAGAATATATATTTGCATATATACCAACTATAATTTCGATATGTAGAGAAATATTCATTTATTTTATCGCACGGTTACTTCGATTGTCTTTGTTCGATCTAACAAATATTTCCAGAAAGTGATGACTTTTAAGCCATTATTTATGCTAGAACAATGTTAATAATTGTTTAATCTACGGTCCCACGACGCTTGTTAATAATTATGGTAAATAAACGTCAAGATATTGCTAAATTTGCGAAGGCGAACGGTTTCGGTGAATGTTTGTCCATTTCCGCGATTGTTAGTAACATTTATATGTGCTCCCAATATTAATTGAACAATGTGCATATTATTTATGCATCACAAATGATTAAGAAACTTATAGAAATTAATTTTGATCGAGCTCCGAAGTAAAGAGGTGTTTCTTAAAGTTTTAAAATATGGAAAGTAATAATTGTCTATTAGATATATCGATGTAACATTTGATTAGTACTTGAGAAATCGAAATGCATACTTCCTTGGCGACAGTGTTCTCCTCATTACAACGGATGAAATTCAGACATAAATTGTAGAAAATGTTCAATGTTGGGACTCTTGTTGTCAGGAGTGTATGATATGCGAGGAAGTGAATGAAAAATACTTCAACGAAGTAATGTTTTAATCCATTATTTATACCAGGACATTGTTAATAATTTTTTATACCATGCTGCTACGACGGTTGTTAATAATTCTGATGAATGAACATCAAGATATTGCGAAATCTGCGAAGGGGAACGGTTTCAGTGAATTGTTGTTCATCCACGCGATTGTTATTAACATTTATGCATGTTTCGAACATTTATGTGAGAGAATGCATCTTAGTTATGCATTGTAAATCATTGATTTGCCTATAGAAATTAAATTTCATCGAGAATTGAAGTAAAACGTGGTATTCATATGTTTCTCGATTTTCGATCGAAATTAATATTTGTAAAGTAATTAATGACTTATAATGCACAAACAAGATGCACATTGTAATGTTAATATTCGGAACGTGCGTAAATGTTAATAACAATCACGGAAATGAAAAAACATTTACCAAAACCGTTCTCCTTCATAGATTTTGCAATATCTTGATGTTTATTTATCATAATCATTAACAACCGTCGTTGGACCATAGTTTAAACAATTATTAACAATGTCCTAGTATAAATAATGGCTTAAAATATCATTTCGTTAAAATATTCTTTGTTCACGAAGGAATCTTTCGTTGAGATCCAACTGATATTCTCAAGGTTACAGGTATCGATGATCGATTCACAAGTCTTCATCACGATAATTTTTCTATTTAGAAAAGCGATTAATTGAATTGTGACACTTTTAAGTAAAAAATGCAACTTCTGCACGTATTGTGTAAATTATAAGAATTAAATAAATGTTAAATTAATGTACCAAATAGACAATTATTACTTTCTATGCATTAAATCTTTATGAAACACGTTTTCACTTCGAATCTCGATCAAAATCAATTTCTATAAGTTACTTAATCATTTGTAATGCATAGATAAGATGTACATTGTTCGATTAATATTGGGAGCACGCGAAAAAGTTAATAACAATCGCATATAGGAAGAAACATTCACAGAAACCGTTCGCCTTCGCAGATTTTGCAATATCTTGATGTTTATTTATCATAATTATTAATAACCGTCGTAGGACCGTAGTTTGAACAATTATTAACTATTTCCTAGTATAAATAATGGCTTAAAATATCATTTCGTTGAAATATTCTTTGTTCGCGAAGGAATTTTTCGCTGAGATCCAACTGACATTTTCAAGGCTACAGGTATCGATTATCGATTCACAAGTCTTCATCGCGATGATTTTTCTATCTAAAAAAGCGATTAATTGAATTTCGGCACTTTTATGTAAAAAATACCACTTCTACGCGTATTGTGTAAATTATAAGAATTAAACAAATGTTAGATTAATGTATTTAATGAACAATTGTTACTTTCCATGCTTTAAAACTTTACGAAACACGTTTTAACATCGAGTCTCGATCAAAATCAATTTCTATAAATTTCTTAATTAATTGCAATACATAAATAATATGTACATTGTTCAATTAATATTGGGAGCACATATAAATGTTACTAACAATCGCGGAAATGGACAAACATTCACCGAAACCGTTCGCCTTCGCAAATTTAGCAATATCTTGTAATATTTGTTGAAATTAGAACAACTCCTCGACAAACTTGAGCGTTTCTCCGCCAGGTGTTTTCACCCCTTAAGTGTAGTTTAACCCTTTCTCCAATAGATGGCAACCCATGTAATTACCACGTTACAGGGATTTGTAATTGCGGGTTCAGAATATATTTGCATACATACAAACTATAATTCCGATATGTAGAGAAATATTCATTTATTTTATCCCACGGCTTCTTCGATCGTATTTGTTCGATCTAACCAAATATTTCAAGAAATTGATGGCTTTTTATACCGAAACATTGTCAAAAATTGTTTAATCTACGACCCAACGACGGTTGTTAATAATTATGATAAACAAACAGCAAGATATTGCGAAATCTTCGAGGACGAATGGTTTCGGTGAATTTTCGTTCATTTCAGCGATTGTTATTAACATTTACGCATGTTCCCTATAATGATCGAACAATGTGCATCTTATTTATGCATTAAAAATGATTGATTCGCCTCTAACAATTGATTTTGATCGAACTTCAAAGTAAAGAGATGTTTCTTAAAGTTTTAAAACATGGAAAATAATAATTGTCTATGAGATATATCAATTTAACATTTGATTAATACATGGAGAATCGAAATTTTTGGTAAAATAAGTGAATAAAAAATAATTATTATAAATAAATAATTAGATTTATTTCCGATTCTGTGTAAATTATTATATACAGTAAATAGTATAAATAAAATTCTTCTGGAGGCCAAAGAGATTAAAAAATATATTAAATAATGTATTTAGAGTGTTAGTGTGTAATTTAACTATAGCTCAAATGATTTATAATAGAAACTATAACTATTATAATCATTTAATCGAAACGGAGAAACGGAGAAACGAAAAAACGAAGGAAGAAACGGAGAAACGAAGAAAGAAACGGAGAAACGAAGAAAGATACGGAGAAACGAAGAAAGAAACGGAGAAACGAGGAAATAAATGGAGAAACGAAGAAATAAACGGAGAAACGAAGAAAGAAACGGAGAAACGAAGAAAGAAACGGAGAAACGGAGAAATAAATGGAAAAAAGAAGAAACAAACGTAGAAACGAAGAAAGAAACGGAGAAACGAAGAGAGAAACGGAGAAACGGAGAAAGAAACGGAGAAACGGAGAAATAAATGGAGAAACGAAGAAACAAACGGAGAAACGAAGAAAGAAACGGAGAAACGAAGAAAGAAACGAAGAAAGACACGGAGAAACGAAGAAAGAAACGGAGAAACGAAGAAAGAAACGGAGAAACGAAGAAAGAAACGGAGAAACGAAGAAAGAAACGGAGAAACGAAGAAAGAAACGGCGAAACGGAGAAATAAATGGGGAAACGATAAAGAAATGGAGAAACGAAGAAAGAAACGGAGAAATGAAGAAAGAAACGGAGAAACGGAGAAATAAATGGAAAAACGAAGAAATAAACGGAGAAACGAAGAGAGAAACGGAGAAACGGAGAAAGAAACGGAGAAACGGAGAAATAAATGGAAAAAAGAAGAAACAAACGTAGAAACGAAGAAAGAAACGGAGAAACGAAGAGAGAAACGGAGAAACGAACAAAGAAACGGAGAAACGGAGAAATAAATGGAGAAACGAAGAAACAAACAGAGAAACGAACAAAGAAACGGACAAACGAAGAAAGAAACGGAGAAACGGAGAAAGAAACGGAGAAACGAACAAAGAAACGGAGAAACGAACAAAGAAACGGAGAAATAAATGGAGAAACGAAGAAATAAACGGAGAAACGAAGAAAGAAACGGAGAAACGAAGAAAGAAACGGAGAAACGGAGAAGTAAATGGAGAAACGAAGAAATAAACGGAGAAACGAAGTAAGGAACGGAGAAACGAACAAAGAAACGAAGAAACGAACAAAGAAACGGAGAAACGAAGGAAGAAAGGGAGAAACGGAGAAATAAATGGAGAAACGAAGAAATAAACGGAGAAACGAAGAAAGAAACGGAGAAACGAAGAAAGAAACGGAGAAACGGAGAATCGGAGAAATAAATGGAGAAACGAACAAATAAACGGAGAAAAGAAGAAAGAAACGGAGAAACGATGAAAGAAACGGAGAAACGAACAAAGAAACGGAGAAACGAAGGAAGAAAGGGAGAAACGGAGAAATAAATGGAGAAACGAAGAAATAAACGGAGGAACGAAGAAAGAAACGGAGAAACGAAGAGAGAAACGCAGAAACGGAAAAATAGATGGAGAAACGAAGAAATAAACGGAGAAACGAAGAAAGAAACGGTGAAACGAAGAAAGAAACGGAGAAACGAAGAAAGAAACGAAGAAAGACACGGAGAAACGAAGAAAGAAACGGAGAAACGAAGAAAGAAACGGAGAAACGAAGAAAGAAACGGAGAAACGAAGAAAGAAACGGAGAAACGAAGAAAGAAACGGCGAAACGGAGAAATAAATGGGGAAACGATAAAGAAATGGAGAAACGAAGAAAGAAACGGAGAAATGAAGAAAGAAACGGAGAAACGGAGAAATAAATGGAAAAACGAAGAAATAAACGGAGAAACGTAGAAAGGAGCGGAGAAACGAACAAAGAAACGGAGAAACGGAGAAATAAATGGAGAAACGAAGAAACAAACGGAGAAACGAAGAAAGAAATGGAGAAGCGAAGAAAGAAACGGAGAAACGAAGAAAGAAACGGAGAAACGGAGAAATAAATGGAGAAACGAAGAAACAAACAGAGAAACGAACAAAGAAACGGACAAACGAAGAAAGAAACGGAGAAACGGAGAAAGAAACGGAGAAACGAACAAAGAAACGGAGAAACGAACAAAGAAACGGAGAAATAAATGGAGAAACGAAGAAATAAACGGAGAAACGAAGAAATAAACGGAGAAACGAAGAAAGAAACGGAGAAACGAAGAAAGAAACGGAGAAACGGAGAAGTAAATGGAGAAACGAAGAAATAAACGGAGAAACGAAGTAAGGAACGGAGAAACGAACAAAGAAACGAAGAAACGAACAAAGAAACGGAGAAACGAAGGAAGAAAGGGAGAAACGGAGAAATAAATGGAGAAACGAAGAAATAAACGGAGAAACGAAGAAAGAAACGGAGAAACGAAGAACGAAACGGAGAAACGGAGAATCGGAGAAATAAATGGAGAAACGAACAAATAAACGGAGAAAAGAAGAAAGAAACGGAGAAACGATGAAAGAAACGGAGAAACGAACAAAGAAACGGAGAAACGAAGGAAGAAAGGGAGAAACGGAGAAATAAATGGAGAAACGAAGAAATAAACGGAGGAACGAAGAAAGAAACGGAGAAACGAAGAGAGAAACGCAGAAACGGAAAAATAGATGGAGAAACGAAGAAATAAACGGAGAAACGAAGAAAGAAACGGTGAAACGAAGAAAGAAACGGAGGAACGAAGAAAGAAACGAAGAAACGAACAAAGAAACGGAGAAACGAACAAAGAAACGGAGAAACGAAGAAAGAAACGGAGAAACGAAGAAAGAAACGGAGAAGCGAAGAAAGAAACGGAGAAACGAAGAGAGAAACGGAGAAACGATGAAAGAAACGGAGAAACAAAGAAAGAAACGAAGAAAGAAACGGGGAAACGAAGAAAGAAACGGAGAATCGGAGAAATAAATGGAGAAACGAACAAAAAACGGTGAAACGGAGAAACGGAAAACCCGAGAAACGGAGAAACGGAGAAACCGAGAAACGGAGAAACGAAGTAACCGAGAAACGGAGAAACCGAGAAAAGGAGAAACGGAGAAACGTTTCTCCGTTTCTTTGTTCGTTTCTCCGTTTCTTTGTTCGTTTCTCCGTTTCTTTGTTCTTTTCTACGTTTCTTTGATCGTTTCTCCGTGTCTTTCTCCGTTTCTCCGTTTCTTTCTTCGTTTCTCCGTTTCTCCGCTTCTTTCTTCGTTTCTCCGATTCTTTCTTCGTTTCTCCGTTTCTTTCTTCGTTTCTCCGTTTATTTCTTCGTTTCTCCGTTTCTTTCTTCGTTTCTCCGTTTATTTCTTCGTTTCTCCATTTATTTCTCCGTTTCTCCGTTTCTTTGTTCGTTTCTTTGTTCGTTTCTCCGTTTCTTTGTTCGTTTCTCCGCTTCTTTCTTCGTTTCTCCGTTTCTTTGTTCGTTTCTCCGTTTATTTCTTCGTTTCTCCATTTATTTCTCCGTTTCTCTGTTTCTTTGTTCGTTTCTCCGTTTCTTTCTTCATTTCTCCGTTTCTTTCTTCGTTTCTCCATTTATATCTCCGTTTCTCCGTTTCTTTCTTCGTTTCTCCGTTTCTTTCTTCGTTTCTCCGTTTCTTTGTTCGTTTCTCCGTTTCTTTCTTCGTATCTCCGTTTCTTTGTTTGTTTCTCCGTTTCTTTCTTCGTATCTCCGTTTCTTTCTTCGTTTCTCCGTTTCTGTCTTCGTTTCTCCGTTTCTTTCTTCTTTTCTCCGTTTCTTTGTTCGTTTCTCCGTTTATATCTTCGTTTCTTCATTTATTTCTCCGTTTCTCCGTTTCTTTCTTCGTTTCTCCGTTTCTTTCTTCGTTTCTCCGTTTCTTTCTTCGTTTCTCCGTTTCTTTCTTCGTTCCTCTGTTTCTTTGTGCGTTGCTCCGTTTCTTTGTTCGTTTCCCCGTTTCTTTGTTCGTTTCTCCGTTTCTGTCTTCGTTTCTCCGTTTCTATGTTCGTTTCTCCGTTTCTTTGTTCGTTTCTCCGTTTCTTTCTTCGCTTCGCCGTTTCTTTGTTCGTTTCTCCGTTTCTTTGTTCGTTTCTTCGTTTCTAGGTTTCTTTCTTCGTTTCTCCATTTATATCTCCGTTTCTCCGTTTCTTTGTTCGTTTCTCCATTTATTTCTTCGTTTCTCCATTTATTTCTCCGTTTCTCCGTTTCTTTCTTCGTTTCTCGGTTTCTTTCTTCTTTTCTCCGTTTCTTTCTTCGTTTCTCCGTTGCTTTCTTCGTTTCTCCGTTTCTTTCTTCGTTTCTCCGTTTCTTTCTTCGTTTCTCCGTTTCGTTCATCGTTTCTCCGTTTATATCTTCGTTTCTCCATTTATTTCTCCGTTTCTTTCTTCGTTTCTCCGTTTTATTCATCGTTTCTCCGTTTCTTTCTTCGTTTCCCCGTTTCTTTCTTCGTTTCTCCGTTTCTTTCTCCGTTTCACGGTTTATTCCTTCGTTTCTCCGTTTCTTTCTTCGTTTCTTCGTTTCTTTCTTCGTTTCTCCGTTTCTTTCTTCGTTTCTCCGTTTCTTCCTTCGTTTTTTCGTTTCTCCGTTTCTCCGTTTCGATTAAATGATTATAATATTTATAATTTCTATTATAAATCATTTGATCTATAGTTAAATTAGACACTAATACTCTGAATACATATTTAATATATTTTTTAATCTCTTTAGCCTCCAGAAGAATTTTATTTATACTATTTACTACATATAATAATTTACACAGAATCGGAAGTAAATCTAATTATTTATTTATAATAATTATTTTTTTTTCACTTATCTTAATAATTGGGATGTACTCTTTAAATGTTCGATTCATTTCTTTAATTTATTCATTAAATTGAATTAATCTATTCTTTATAATAACTTTAATAAAATTAATCCCTATAATTATTACAGAACTCATATTAAAATTTAATAATGAAATTTATTTTATTTGCCTAATTAATGTAATTATTGCCCCTACCATTTGCTTAAACAGAAAAATGAATCATAATAATTATAGGATATTCATCTGTTATACAAACATCTATTATAGTTATTTTATTAATAATTAACAAAAATACATTTTTAACATATTTCATTTTATATTCAATAATTTCTTTAATTTTAATTTTTATATTTAAAATAATAAAGATAAAATCTTCTTCCTTATTCAATATATTAACCTCTAATAAAAGAAAAATTATTTTATACTCAATAATTATTATGTACACAAATTTCCCACCTATAGCACTCTTTATACTGAAATAAATCGTCCTAGAAACATTAATAAATTCAAGAATAAAATTTACCGTGGAAGGTTTAATTTTACATTTATTCGAAAGATGAAACATACAAAAGTTTGTACAAATGTAATTATTTATTTTATCGCCCGGTAGGGAATATCATACAAATGGAAATACTTATTTCTAATGTCGGTAAATTGTACTTGTCGCGCCATCTATTTTTGGAAATGAGAACAATTCCTCGACAAACTTGAGCGTTTCTCCGCCAGGTGTTTTCACCCCTTAAGTGCAGTTTAAGCCTTTCTCCAATAGATGGCAACCCATGTAATTACCACGTTACAGGGATTTGTAATTGCGGGTTCAGAATATATTTGCATACATACAAACTATAATTCCGATATGTAGAGAAATATTCATTTATTTTATCCCACGGCTTCTTCGATCGTATTTGTTCGATCTAACCAAATATTTCAAGAAATTGATGGCTTTTTATACCGAAACATTGTCAAAAATTGTTTAATCTACGACCCAAAGACGGTATTAATAATTATGATAAACAAACATCAAGATATTGCGAAATCTTCGAGGACGAAGGGTTTCCGTGAATGTTCGTTCATTTCAGCGATTGTTATTAACATTTACGCATGTTCCCTATATTGATCGAACAATGTGCATCTTATTTATGCATTAAAAATGATTCATTCGCCTCTAGCAATTGATTTTGACCGAACTTCAAAGTAAGGAGATGATCCTTAAAGTCTTAAAACATGGAAAGTAATAATTGTCTATAAGATATATCAATTTAACATTTGATTAATGCATGAATAATGGAAATTTTTGGTAAAATAAGTGAATAAAAAATAATTATTATAAATAAATAATTAGATTTATTTCCGATTCTGTGTAAATTATTATATACAGTAAATAGTATAAATAAAACTCTTCTGGAGGCTAAAGAGATTAAAAAATATATTAAATATGTATTTAGAGTATTAGTGTATAATTTAACTATAGCTCAAATGATTTATAATAGAAATTATAACTATTATAATCATTTAATCGAAACGGAGAAACGGAGAAACGGAGAAACGGAGAAACGAACAAAGAAACGGAGAAACGGAGAAACGGAGAAATAAATGGAGACACGAAGAAAGAAACGGAGAAACGAAGAAAGAAACGGAGAAACGAAGAAAGAAACGGAGTAACGAAGAAAGAAACGAAGAAACGAACAAAGAAACGGAGAAACGAAGAAAGAAACGGAGAAACGATGAAAGAAACGGAGAAACGATGAAAGAAACGGAGAAACAAAGAAAGAGACGAAGAAAGAAACGGAGAAAAGAAGAAAGAAACGGAGAAACGAAGAAAGAAACGGAGAAACGAAGGAAGAAAGGGAGAAACGGAGAAACGGAGAAACCGAGAAACGGAGAAACGGAGAAACCGAGAAACGGAGAAACGGAGAAACCGAGAAACGGAGAAACGGAGAAACCGAGAATCGGAGAAACCGAGAAACGGAGAAACCGAGAAACGGAGAAACGGAGAAACGGAGAAACCGAGAAACGGAGAAACCGAGAAACGGGGAAACCGAGAAACGGAGAAACGGGTAAACGGAGAAACCGAGAAACGGAGAAACGGAGAAACCGTGAAACGGAGAAACGGAGAAACGGTTCTCCGTTTCCTTTTTCGTTTCTCCGTTTCTTTGTTCGTTTCTCCGTTTCTTTGTTCGTTTCTTCGGTACTTTGTTCGTTTCTCCATTTATTTCGCCGTTTCTCCGTTTCTTTCTTCGTTTCTCCGTTTCTTTGTACGTTTCTCCGTTTCTTTCTTCGCATCTCCGTTTCTTTGTTTGTTTCTCCGCTTCTTTCTTCGTATCTCCGTTTTTTTCTTCGCTTCTCCGTTTTTTTCTTCGTTTCTCCGTTTCTTTGTTCGTTTCGCCGTTTCTTTCTTCGTTTCTCCGTTTCTTTCTTCGTTTCTCCGTTTCTTTCTTCGTTTCTGCGTTTCTTTCTTCGTTTCTCCGTTTCTTTCTTCGTTTCTCCGTTTCTTTGTTCATTTCTCCGTTTCTTTCTTCGTTTCTTCGTTTCTTTCTTCGTTACTCCGTTTCTTTCTTCGTTTCTCCGTTTCTGTGTTCGTTTCTCCGTTTCTTTGTTCGTTTCTCCGTTTCTTTGTTCGTTTCTCCGTTTCTTTCCCCGTTTCACGGTTTATTTCTTCGTTTCTCCATTTATTTCTCCGATTCTCCGTTTCTTTCTTCGTTTCTTTCTTCGTTACTCCGTTTCATTCTTCGTTTCTCCGTTCCTTTCTTCGTTTGTCCGTTTATTTCTTCGTTTCTCCATTTATTTCTCCGTTTCTCCGTTTCTTTCTTCGTTTCTCCGTTTCTTTCTTCGTTTCTCCGTTTCTTTGTTCGTTTCTCCGTTTATTTCTTCGTTTCTCCGTTTCTTTCTTCGTTTCTCCGTTTCTTTCTTCGTTTCTCCGTTTCTTTCTTCGTTTCTTCGTTTCTTTCTTCGTTTCTCGGTTTCTTTCTTCGTTTCTCCGTTTCTTTGTTCATTTCTCCGATTCTTTCTTCGTTTCTTCGTTTATTTATTCGTTTCTCCATTTATTTCTCCGTTTCTCCGTTTCTTTCTTCGTTTCTCCGTTTCTTTCTTCGTTTCTCCGTTTCTTTCTTCGTTTCTCCGTTTCTTTCTTCGTTTCTCCGTTTCTTTCTTCGTTTCTCCGTTTTTTTGTTCATTTCTCCGATTCTTTCTTCGTTTCTTTCTGCGTTACTCCGATTCTTTCTTCGTTTCTACGTTTCTTTCTGCGTTACTCCGTTTCTTTCTTCGTTTCTCCGTTTCACGGTTTATTTCTTCGATTCTCCATTTATTTCTCCGTTTCTCCGTTTCTTTCTTCGTTTCTCCATTTATTTCTCCGTTTCTCCGTTTCTTTCTTCGTTTCTCGGTTTCTTTCTTCTTTTCTCCGTTTCTTTCTTCGTTTCTCCGTTTCTTTCTTCGTTTCTCCGTTTCTTTCTTCGTTACTCCGTTTCATTCTTCGTTTCTCCGTTCCTTTCTTCGTTTGTCCGTTTATTTCTTCGTTTCTCCATTTATTTCTCCGTTTCTTCGTTTCTTTCTTCGTTTCTCGGTTTCTTTCTTCGTTTCTCCGTTTCTTTGTTCATTTCTCCGATTCTTTCTTCGTTTCTTCGTTTATTTATTCGTTTCTCCATTTATTTCTCCGTTTCTCCGTTTCTTTCTTCGTTTCTCCGTTTCTTTCTTCGTTTCTCCGTTTCTTTCTTCGTTTCTCCGTTTCTTTCTTCGTTTCTCCGTTTTTTTGTTCATTTCTCCGATTCTTTCTTCGTTTCTTCGTTTCTTTCTGCGTTACTCCGATTCTTTCTTCGTTTCTACGTTTCTTTCTGCATTACTCCGTTTCTTTCTTCGTTTCTCCGTTTCTTTCTCCGTTTCACGGTTTATTTCTTCGATTCTCCATTTATTTCTCCGTTTCTCCGTTTCTTTCTTCGTTTCTCTGTTTCTTTCTTCGTTTCTCCGTTTCTTTGTTCGTTTCTCCGTTTCTTTCTTCGTTTCTCCGTTTCTTTGTCCGTTTCTCCGTTTCTTTCTCCGTTTCTCGGTTTATTTCTTTGTTTCTCCATTTATTTCTCCGATTCTCAGTTTCTTTCTTCGTTTCTTTCTTCGTTTCTCCGTTTCTTTCTTCGTTTCTTTGTTTCTTTCTTCGTTTCTCCGTTTCTTTCTTCGTTTCTCCGTTTATTTCTTCGTTTCTCCATTTATTTCTCCGTTTCTCCGTTTCTTTCTTCGTTTCTCCGTTTATTTCTTCGTTTCTCAATTTATTTCTCCGATTCTCCGTTTCTTTCTTCGTTTCTTTCTTCGTTACTCCGTTTCATTCTTCGTTTCTCCGTTCCTTTCTTCGTTTGTCCGTTTATTTCTTCGTTTCTCCATTTATTTCTCCGTTTCTTCGTTTCTTTCTTCGTTTCTCGGTTTCTTTCTTCGTTTCTCCGTTTCTTTGTTCGTTTCTCCATTTCTTTCTTCGTTTCTCCGTTTCTTCCTTCGTTTCATCGTTTCTCCGTTTCTCCGTTTCACCGTTTCGATTAAATGATTATAATATTTATAATTTCTATTATAAATCATTTGATGTATAGTTAAATTAGACACTAATACTCTAAATACATATTTAATATATTTTTTAATCTCTTTGGCCTCCAGAAGAATTTTATTTATACTATTTACTATATATAATAATTTACACAGAATCGGAAATAAATCTAATTATTTATTTATAATAATTTTTTTTTTTTCACCTATCTCAAAAATTGGGATGTACTCTTTAAATGTTCGATTCATTTCTTTAATTTATTCATTAAATTGAATTAATCTATTCTTTATAATAACTTTAATAAAATTAATCCCTATTATTATTAAACAACTCATATTAAAATTTAATAATGAAATTTATTTTATTTGCCTAATTAATGTAATTATTGCCCCTATCATTTGCTTAAACAAAAAAATCAATTATAATAATTACAGGATATTCATCTGTTATACAAACATCTATTATAGTTATTTTATTAATAATTAACAAAAATACATTTTTAACATATTTCATTTTATATTCAATAATTTCTTTAATTTTAATTTTTATATTTATAATAATAAAGATTAACTCTTCTTCCTTATTTAATATATTATCCTCTAATGAGAGAAAAATTATTTTATACTCAATAATTATTATGTACACAAATTTCCCACCTATAGCACTCTTTATACTGAATTAAATCGTCCTAGAAACATTAATAAATTCAAGATTAAAATTTACCGTGGAAGGTTTAATTTTACATTTATTCGAAAGATGAAACATACAAAAGTTTGTACAAAAGTATTTATTTATTTCATCGCACGGTAGGGAATATCAGACAAATGGAAATACTTATCTCTAATGTCGGTAAATTGTACTTGTCGCGCCATCTATTTGTGGAAATTAGAACAATTCCTCGACAAACTTGAGCGTTTCTCCGCCAGGTGTTTTCACCCCTTAAGTGTAGTTTAACCCTTTCTCCAATAGATGGCAACCCATGTAATTACCACGTTACAGGGATTTGTAATTGCGGGTTCAGAATATATTTGCATACATACAAACTATAGTTCCGATATGTAGAGAAATATTCATTTATTTTGTCCCACGGCTTCTTCGATCGTATTTGTTCGATCTAACCAAATATTTCAAGAAATTGATGGCTTTTTATACCGAAACATTGTCAAAAATTGTCTAATCTACGGCCCAACGACGGTTGTTAATAATTATGATAAACAAACATCAAGATATTGCGAAATCTTCGAGGGCGAATGGTTTCGGTGAATGTACGTTCATTTCAGCGATTGTTATTAACATTTACGCATGTTCCCTATATTGATCGAACAATGTGCATCTTATTTATGCATTAAAAATGATTGATTCGCCTCTAGCAATTGATTTTGATCGAACTTCAAAGTAAAGAGATGTTTCTTAAAGTTTTAAAACATGGAAAGTAATAATTGTCTATGAGATATATCAATTTAACATTTGATTAATACATGAAGAATCGAAATTTTTGGTAAAATAAGTGAATAAACAATAATTATTATAAATAAATAATTAGATTTATTTCCGATTCTGTAAAAATTATTATATACAGTAAATAGTGTAGTATCGGATTTTCGGCGTCCGCTTAGGCTTGCTTCGAGCGTAGGCCTAAACAAGATAACGTGCGCGGTTGGACTCGAGTTGGAGTAAACATTTAGCGCCGATCGGCCCGCTAGTTTTCCTGGAAGGCATGAGTATCCTTTACAGGGGGTCTTGTGCGACGACCGAGCGTGAGAATGCATGGAGATGAAAGGAAATACATGTGGTTCGGAGAAAGTGAAGAGTGTTTAGAAATGACGGGTGATTGGGATGGCCGAGCGTGGCCGAATGTCTGAAGTGAGAGAGACTGAGGATAGGAATGAAAGAGAATGAATGGGAATGACTATATAGAGCGCGAGAAGAACGTAGGAACATAGTATGACAAAGTATGACGACGAGAGTATGCCCGAAGAGTGTGTCGCGGACGGTATGACTAAAAAGACGATAAAACGAGACAACTAAAAGACGTATCCAGCGAAACTAACCACTGACACTACATCTAACACTACCATCATTGTAATATATAATATTATTAAATATACTTTAATATACCACATTAGAGCAATAGTTATTTGGGGGCTCGTACGGGGATAAATCATGCAAAAGGATCTCTCCTCCAGAGATCCAAGTGATAGGAGGGGAGAACGGAACAACAATAGTATAAATAAAATTCTTCTGGAGGCTAAAGAGATTAAAAAATATATTAAATATGTATTCAGAGTATTAGAGTATAATTTAAATATAGCTCAAATGATTTATAATAGAAATTATAATTATTATAATCATTTAATCGAAACGGAGAAACGGAGAAACGGAGAAACGGAGCAACGAAGAAAGAAACGGAGAAACGAAGAAAGAAACGGAGAAACGAAGAAATAAATGGAGAAACGAAGAAATAAACGGAGAAACGAAGGAAGAAACGGAGAAACGAAGAAAGAAACGGAGAAACGGAGAAATAAATGGAGAAACGAAGAAAGGAACGGAGAAACGAACAAAGAAACGGAGAAACGATGAAAGAAATGGAGAAACGAAGAAAGAATCGAAGAAACGAAGAAAGAAACGGAGAAACGAAGAAACAAACGGAGAAACGAAGAAATAAACGGAGAAACGAACAAAGAAACGGAGAAACGAACAAAGAAACGGAGAAACGGAGAAATAAATGGAGAAACGAAGAAAGAAACGAAGAAAGAAACGGAGAAACGAAGAAAGAAACGATTAAACAAAGAAAGGAACGGAGAAACGAGCAAAGAAACGGAGAAACGAAGAAAGAAACGGAGAAACGGAGAAATAAATGGAGAAACGAAGAAATAAACGGAGAAACGAAGAAAGAAACGGAGAAACGAAGAAAGAAACGGAGAAACGAAGAAAGAAACGGAGAAACGAAAAAAGAAACGGAGAAACGAACAAAGAAACGGAGAAACGAACAAAGAAACGGAGAAACGAAGAAAGAAACAGAGAAACGAGGAAAGAAACTGAGAAACGGAGAAATAAATGGAGAAACGAAGAAATAAACGGAGAAACGAAGAAAGAAACGGAGAAACGAAGAAAGAAACGTAGAAACGAAGAAAGAAACGGAGTAACGAAGAAAGAAACGAAGAAAGAAACGGAGAATCGGAGAAATAAATGGAGAAACGAAGAAATAAACGGAGAAACGAAGAAAGAAACGGAGAAACGAAGAAAGAAACGGAGAAGCGGAGAAATAAATGGAGAAACGAAGAAATAAACGGAGAAACGAAGAAAGAAACGGAGAAACGGAGAAATAAATGGAGAAACGAAGAAAGGAACGGAGAAACGAACAAAGAAACGGAGAAACGATGAAAGAAATGGAGAAACGAAGAAAGAATCGAAGAAACGAAGAAAGAAACGGAGAAACGAAGAAACAAACGGAGAAACGAAGAAATAAACGGAGAAACGAACAAAGAAACGGAGAAACGAACAAAGAAACGGAGAAACGGAGAAATAAATGGAGAAACGAAGAAAGAAACGAAGAAAGAAACGGAGAAACGAAGAAAGAAACGATTAAACAAAGAAAGGAACGGAGAAACGAGCAAAGAAACGGAGAAACGAAGAAAGAAACGGAGAAACGGAGAAATAAATGGAGAAACGAAGAAATAAACGGAGAAACGAAGAAAGAAACGGAGAAACGAAGAAAGAAACGGAGAAACGAAGAAAGAAACGGAGAAACGAAAAAAGAAACGGAGAAACGAACAAAGAAACGGAGAAACGAACAAAGAAACGGAGAAACGAAGAAAGAAACAGAGAAACGAGGAAAGAAACTGAGAAACGGAGAAATAAATGGAGAAACGAAGAAATAAACGGAGAAACGAAGAAAGAAACGGAGAAACGAAGAAAGAAACGTAGAAACGAAGAAAGAAACGGAGTAACGAAGAAAGAAACGAAGAAAGAAACGGAGAATCGGAGAAATAAATGGAGAAACGAAGAAATAAACGGAGAAACGAAGAAAGAAACGGAGAAACGAAGAAAGAAACGGAGAAGCGGAGAAATAAATGGAGAAACGAAGAAATAAACGGAGAAACGAAGAAAGAAACGGAGAAACGAAGAAAGAAACGGAGAAACGAAGGAAGAAACGGAGTAACGAAGAAAGAAACGAAGAAAGAAACGGAGAATCGGAGAAAGAAACGGAGAAACGAAGAAAGAAACGGAGTAACGAAGAAAGAAACGAAGAAACGAAGAAAGAAACGTAGAAATGAACAAAGAAACGTAGAAACTGAGAAAGAAACGGAGAAACGAAGAAAGAAACGGAGAAACGAAGAAAGAAACGGAGAAACGAAGAAAGAAACGGAGTAACGGAGAAAGAAACGAAGAAACGAACAAGGAAACGGAGAAACGAAGAAAGAAGCGGAGAAATAAATGGAGAAAGGAAGAAAGAAACGGAGTAACGAAGAAAGAAACGATTAAACAAAGAAAGGAACGGAGAAACGAACAAAGAAACGGAGAAACGAAGAAAGAAACGGAGAAACGGAGAAATAAATGGAGAAACGAAGAAATAAACGGAGAAACGAAGAAAGAAACGGAGAAACGAAGAAAGAAACGGAGAAACGGAGAAATAAATGGAGAAACGAAGAAATAAACGGAGAAACGAAGAAAGAAACGGAGAAACGAAGAAAGAAACGGAGTAACGAAGAAAGAAACGAAGAAACGAACAAGGAAACGGAGAAACGAAGAAAGAAGCGGAGAAATAAATGGAGAAAGGAAGAAAGAAACGGAGTAACGAAGAAAGAAACGATTAAACAAAGAAAGGAACGGAGAAACGAACAAAGAAACGGAGAAACGAAGAAAGAAACGGAGAAACGGAGAAATAAATGGAGAAACGAAGAAATAAACGGAGAAACGAAGAAAGAAACGGAGAAACGAAGAAAGAAACGGAGAAACGGAGAAATAAATGGAGAAACGAAGAAATAAACGGAGAAACGAAGAAAGAAACGGAGAAACGAAGAAAGAAACGGAGTAACGAAGAAAGAAACGAAGAAAGAAACGGAGAATCGGAGAAATAAATGGAGAAACGAAGAAATAAACCGTGAAACGGAGAAAGAAACGGAGAAACGAACAAAGAAACGGAGAAACGAACAAAGAAACGGAGACACGAACAAAGAAACGGAGAAACGAAGAAAGAAAGAGAGAAACGGAGAAATAAATGGAGAAACGAAGAAGTAAACGGAGAAACGAAGAAAGAAACGGAGAAACGAAGAAAGAAACGGAGAAACGAAGAAAGAAACGGAGTTACGAAGAAAGAAACGAAGAAACAAAGAAAGAAACGGAGAAATGAACTAAGAAACGGAGAAATGAAGAAAGAAACGGAGAAACGAAGAAACGAACAAAGAAACGGAGAAACAAAGATAGAAACGGAGAAACGGAGAAATAAATGGAGAAACGAAGAAATAAACAGAGAAACGAAGAAAGAAACGGAGAAACGAAGAAAGAAACGGAGAAACGAAGAAAGAAACGGAGAAACGAAGAAAGAAACGGAGGAACGAACAAAGAAACGGAGAAACGAAGAAAGAAACCGAGAAACGAACAAAGAAACGGAGAATCGAAGAAAGAAACCGAGAAACGAACAAAGAAACGGAGAAACGAACAAAGAAACGGAGAAACGGAGAACTAAATGGAGAAACGAAGAAATAAACGGAGAAACGAAGAAAGAAACGGAGAAACGAAGAAAGAAACGGAGAAACGAAGAAAGAAACGGAGTAACGAAGAAAGAAACGGAGAAACGAAGAAAGAAACGGAGGAACGAACAAAGAAACGGAGAAACGAAGAAAGAAACAGAGAAACGAAGAAAGAAACGGAGAATCGGAGAAATAAATGGAGAAACGAAGAAATAAACAGAGAAACGAGGAAAGAAACGGAGAAACGAAGAAAGAAACGGAGAAACGAAGAAAGAAACGGAGTAACGAAGAAAGAAACGAAGAAAGAAACGGAGAATCGGAGAAATAAATGGAGAAACGAAGAAATAAACCGTGAAACGGAGAAAGAAACGGAGAAACGAACAAAGAAACGGAGAAACGAAGAAAGAAACGGAGAAACGAACAAAGAAACGGAGAAACCAACAAAGAAACGGAGTAACGAACAAAGAAACGAAGAAACGAAGAAAGAAACGGAGAAACGAAGAAAGAAACGGAGAATCGGAGAAATAAATGGAGAAACGTACAAAAAACGGTGAAACGGAGAAACGGAAAAACCCAGAAACGGAGAAACGGAAAAACCCAGAAACGGAGAAACGGAGAAACGGAGAAACGGAGAAACGGAGAAACGGAGAAACCGAGAAACGGAGAAACCGATAGACGGAGAAACGGAGAAGCGGAGAAACGTTTCTCCGTTTCTTTGTTCGTTTCTCCGTTTCTTTCTTCGTTCCTCCGTTTCTTTCTTCGTTTCTCCGTTTCTTTGTTCGTTTCTCCGTTTCTTTCTCCGTTTCTCGGTCTATTTCATCGTTTCTCCAATTATTTCTCCGATTCTCCGTTTCTTCGTTTCTTTCTTCGTTACTCCGTTTCTTTCTTCGTTTCTCCGTTTCTTTATTCGTTTCTCCGTTTCTTTGTTCGTTTCTCCGTTTCTTTGTTCGTTTCTCCGTTTCCTTCTTCGTTTCTCCGTTTCTTTCTCCGTTTCTCGGTTTATTTCTTCATTTCTCCATTTATTTCTCCGATTCTCCGTTTCTTCGTTTCTTTCTTCGTTACTCCGTTTCTTTCTTCGTTTCTCCGTTTCTTTCTTCGTTTCTACGTTTCCTTCTTCGTTTCTCCGTTTATTTCTTCGTTTCTCCATTTATTTCTCCGTTTCTCCGTTTCTTTCTTCGTTTCTCCGTTTCTTTCTTCGTTTCTCCGTTTCTTTGTTCGTTTCTCCGTTTCCTTCTTCGTTTCTCCGTTTCTTTCTCCGTTTCTCGGTTTATTTCTTCATTTCTCCATTTATTTCTCCGATTCTCCGTTTCTTCGTTTCTTTCTTCGTTACTCCGTTTCTTTCTTCGTTTCTCCGTTTCTTTCTTCGTTTCTACGTTTCCTTCTTCGTTTCTCCGTTTATTTCTTCGTTTCTACGTTTATTTCTCCGTTTCTCCGTTTCTTTCTTCGCTTCTCCGTTTCTTTCTTCGTTTCTCCGTTTCTTTGTTCGTTTCTCCGTTTCTTTGTTCGTTTCTCCGTTTCCTTCTTCGTTTCTCCGTTTCTTTCTCCGTTTCTCGGTTTATTTCTTCATTTCTCCATTTATTTCTCCGATTCTCCGTTTCTTCGTTTCTTTCTTCGTTACTCCGTTTCTTTCTTCGTTTCTCCGTTTCTTTCTTCGTTTCTACGTTTCCTTCTTCGTTTCTCCGTTTATTTCTTCGTTTCTCCATTTATTTCTCGGTTTCTCCGTTTCTTTCTTCGTTTCTCCGTTTCTTTCTTCGTTTCACCGTTTCTTTGTTCGTTTCTCCGTTTCTTTGTTCGTTTCTCCGTTTCCTTCTTCGTTTCTCCGTTTCTTTCTCCGTTTCTCGGTTTATTTCTTCGTTTCTCCATTTATTTCTCCGATTCTCCGTTTCTTTGTTCGTTTCTCCGTTTATTTCTTCGTTTCTCCATTTATTTCTCCGTTTCTCCGTTTCTTTCTTCGTTTCTCCATTTATTTCTCCGTCTCTCCGTTTCTTTCTTCGTTTCTCCGTTTCTTTCTTCGTTTCTCCGTTTCTTTGTTCGTTTCTCCGTTTCTTTGTTCGTTTCTCCGTTTCCTTCTTCGTTTCTCCGTTTCTTTCTCCGTTTCTCGGTTTATTTCTTCGTTTCTCCATTTATTTCTCCGATTCTCCGTTTCTTTGTTCGTTTCTCCGTTTATTTCTTCGTTTCTCCATTTATTTCTCCGTTTCTCTGTTTCTTTCTTCGTTTCTCCGTTTCTTTCTTCGTTTCTCCATTTATTTCTCCGTTCCTCCGTTTCTTTCTTCGTTTCTCCGTTTCTTTGTTCGCTCCTTCGTTTCTTTATTCGTTTCTCCGTTTCTTTCTTCGTTTCTCCGTTTCTTTGTTCGTTTCTCGGTTTATTTCTTCGTTTCTCCATTTATTTCTCCGATTCTCCGTTTCTTTGTTCGTTTCTCCGTTTATTTCTTCGTTTCTCCATTTATTTCTCCGTTTCTCCGTTTCTTTCTTCGTTTCTCCGTTTCTTTCTTCGTTTCTCCGTTTCTTTGTTCATTTCTCCGTTTCTTTGTTCGTTTCTCCGTTTCTTTCTTCGTTTCTCCGTTTCTTTCTCCGTTTCTCGGTTTATTTCTTCGTTTCTCCGTTTCTTTCTTCGATTCTCCGTTTCTTTGTTCGTTTCTCCGTTTCTTTGTTCGTTTCTCCATTTATTTCACCGTTTCTCCATTTATTTCTCCGTTTCTCCGTTTCTTTGTTCGTTTCTCCTTTCTTTGTTCGTTTCTCCGTTTCTTTGTTCGTTTCTCCGTTTCTTTGTTCGTTTCCCCGTTTCTTTGTTCGTTTCTCCGTTTATTTCTTCGTTTCTCCGTTTCTTTCTTCGATTCTCCGTTTCTTTGTTCGTTTCTCCGTTTCTTTGTTCGTTTCTCCATTTATTTCACCGTTTCTCCATTTATTTCTCCGTTTCTCCGTTTCTTTGTTCGTTTCTCCTTTCTTTGTTCGTTTCTCCGTTTCTTTGTTCGTTTCTCCGTTTCTTTGTTCGTTTCCCCGTTTCTTTGTTCGTTTCTCCGTTTATTTCTTCGTTTCTCCATTTATTTTTCCGTTTCTCCGTTTCTTTCTTCGTTTCTCCGTTTCTTTGTTCGTTTCTCCGTTTCTTTCTTCGTTTCTCCGTATCTTTCCCCGTTTCTCGGTTTATTTCTTCGTTTCTCCATTTATTTCTCCAATTCTCCGTTTCTTTCTTCGTTTCTTCGTTTCTTTCTTCGTTACACTGTTTCTTTCTTCGTTTCGCCGTTTCTTTCTTCGATTCTCCGTTTCTTTGTTCGTTTCTCCGTTTCTTTGTTCGTTTCTCCATTTATTTCACCGTTTCTCCATTTATTTCTCCGTTTCTCCGTTTCTTTGTTCGTTTCTCCTTTCTTTGTTCGTTTCTCCGTTTCTTTGTTCGTTTCTCCGTTTCCTTGTTCGTTTCCTCGTTTCTTTGTTCGTTTCTCCGTTTATTTCTTCGTTTCTCCATTTATTTTTCCGTTTCTCCGTTTCTTTCTTCGTTTCTCCGTTTCTTTGTTCGTTTCTCCGTTTCTTTCTTCGTATCTCCGTTTCTTTGTTTGTTTCTCTGTTTCTTTCTTCGTATCTCCGTTTCTTTCTTCGTTTCTCCGTTTCTTTCTTCGTTTCTCCGTTTCTGTCTTCGTTTCTCCGTTTCTTTCTTCGTTTCTCCGTTTCTTTCTCCGTTTCTCCGTTTATTTCTTCGTTTCTCCATTTATTTCTCCGTTTCTCCGTTTCTTTCTTCGTTTCTCCGTTTCTTTCTTCCTTTCTCCGTTTATTTCTTCGTTTCTGCATTTATTTCTTCGTTTCTCCGTTTCTTTCTTCGTTTCTCCGTTTCTTTCTTCGTTTCTACGTTTCTTTGTTCGTTTCTCCGTGTCTTTCTTCGTTTCTCAGTTTCTTTGTTCGTTTCTCCGTATCTTTCTCCGTTACTCGGTTTATTTCTTCGTTTCTCCATTTATTTCTCCGATTCTTTCTTCGATTCTTCGTTTCTTTCTTCGTTACTCCGTTTCTTTCTTCGGTTGTCCGTTTCCTTCTTCGTTTCTCCGTTCCTTTCTTCGTTTGTCCGTTTATTTCTTCGTTTCTCCATTTATTTCTCCGATTCTTTCTTCGATTCTTCGTTTCTTTCTTCGTTACTCCGTTTCTTTCTTCGGTTGTCCGTTTCTTTCTTCGTTTCTCCGTTCCTTTCTTCGTTTGTCCGTTTATTTCTTCGTTTCTCCATTTATTTTTCCGTTTCTCCGTTTTTTTCTTTGTTTCTCCGTTTCTTTGTTCGTTTCTCCGTTTCTTTCTTCGTATCTCCGTTTCTTTGTTTTTTTCTCTGTTTCTTTCTTCGTATCCGAGTATCTTTCTCCGTTTCTCGGTTTATTTCTTCGTTTCTCCATTTATTTCTCCGATTCTCCGTTTCTTTCTTCGTTTCTTCGTTTCTTTCTTCGTTACACTGTTTCTTTCTTCGTTTCTCCGTTTCTTTCTTCGATTCTCCGTTTCTTTGTTCGTTTCTCCGTTTCTTTGTTCGTTTCTCCATTTATTTCACCGTTTCTCCATTTATTTCTCCGTTTCTCCGTTTCTTTGTTCGTTTCTCCTTTCTTTGTTCGTTTCTCCGTTTCTTTGTTCGTTTCTCCGTTTCTTTGTTCGTTTCCGCGTTTCTTTGTTCGTTTCTCCGTTTATTTCTTCGTTTCTCCATTTATTTTTCCGTTTCTCCGTTTCTTTCTTCGTTTCTCCGTTTCTTTGTTCGTTTCTCCGCTTCTTTCTTCGTTTCTCCGTTTCTTTCTTCGATTCTCCGTTTCTTTGTTCGTTTCTCCGTTTCTTTGTTCGTTTCTCCATTTATTTCACCGTTTCTCCATTTATTTCTCCGTTTCTCCGTTTCTTTCTTCGTTTCTCCGTTTCTTTGTTCATTTCTCCGATTCTTTCTTCGTATCTTCGTTTATTTCTTCGTTTCTCCATTTATTTCTCCGTTTCTCCGTTTCTTTCTTCGCTTCTCCGTTTCTTTGTTCGTTTCTCCGTTTCTTTGTTCGTTTCTCCGTTTCTTTCTCCGTTTCTCGGTTTATTTCTTCGTTTCTCCATTTATTTCTCCGATTCTCCGTTTCTTTCTTCGTTTCTCAGTTTCTTTCTTCGTTTCTCCGTTTCTTTCTTCGTTTCTCCGTTTCTTTCTTCGTTTCTCCGTTTCTTTCTTCGTTTTCCGTTTCTTTCATCGTTTCTCCGTTTATATCTTCGTTTCTCCATTTATTTCTCCGTTTCTTTCTTCGTTTCTCCGTTTCTTTCTTCGTTCCTCCGTTTCTTTGTTCGTTTCTCCGTTTCTTTGTTCGTTTCTCCGTTTCTTTCTTCGTTCCTCCGTTTCTTTGTTCGTTTCTCCGTTTCTTTGTTCGTTTCTCCGCTTCTTTCTTCATTTCTCCGTTTCTTTGTTCGTTTCTCCGTTTATTTCTTCGTTTCTCCATTTATTTCTCCGTATCTCCGTTTCTTTGTTCGTTTCTCCGTTTCTTTCTCCGTTTCTCCGTTTCTTTCTTCGTTTCTCCGTTTCTTTGTCCGTTTCACCGTTTCTTTCTTCGTATCTCCGTTTCTTTCTTCGTTTCTCCGTTTCTTTCTTCGTTTCTCCGTTTCTTTGTTCGTTTCACCGTTTCTTTCTTCGTATCTCCGTTTCTTTCTTCGTTTCTTCGTTTGTTTCTTCGTTTCTCTATTTATTTCTCCGTTTCTCTGTTTCTTTCTTCGTTTCTCCGTTTCTTTCTTCGTTTCACAGTTTCTTTCTTCGTATTTCCGTTTCTTTCTTCGTTTCTCCGTTTCTTTCTTCGTTTTTCCGTTTCTTTCTTTGTTTCTCCGTTTCTTTCTTCGTTTCTCCGTTTCTTTGTTCGTTTCTCCATTTATTTCTCCGTGTCTTAGCTTCTTTCTTCGTTTCTCCGTTTCTTTGTTCGTTTCTCCATTTATTTCTCCGTGTCTTAGCTTCTTTGTTCGTTGCTCCGTTTCTTTGTTCGTTTCCCCGTTTCTTTGTTCGTTTCTCCGTTTCTTTCTTCGTATCTCCGTTTCTTTCTTCCTTTCTCCGTTTATTTCTTCGTTTCTGCATTTATTTCTCCGTTTCTCCGTTTCTTTCTTCGTTTCTCCGTTTCTTTCTTCGTTTCTACGTTTCTTTCTTCGTTTCTCCTTGTCTTTCTTCGTTTCTCAGTTTCTTTGTTCGTTTCTCCGTATCTTTCTCCGTTACTCGGTTTATTTCTACGTTTCTCCATTTATTTTTCCGATTCTTTCTTCGATTCTTCGTTTCTTTCTTCGTTACTCCGTTTCTTTCTTCGGTTGTCCGTTTCTTTCTTCGTTTCTCCGTTCCTTTCTTCGCTTGTCCGTTTATTTCTTCGTTTCTCCATTTATTTCTCCGTTTCTCCGTTTCTTTCTTCGTTTCTCCGTTTCTTTCTTCGTTTCTCCGTTTCTTTGCTCGTTTCTCCGTTTCTTTCTTCGTTTCTCCGTTTCTTTCTTCGTTTCTCCGTTTCTTTCTTCGTTTCTCCGTTTCTTTCTTTGTTTCTCCGTTTCTTTCTTCGTTTCTCCGTTTCTTTATTCGTTTCTCCATTTATTTCTCCGTGTCTTAGCTTCTTTGTTCGTTGCTCCGTTTCTTTGTTCGTTTCTCCGCTTCTTTCTTCGTTTCTCCGTTTCTTTGTTCGTTTCTCCGTTTATTTCTTCGTTTCTCCATTTATTTCTCCGTATCTCCGTTTCTTTGTTCGTTTCTCAGTTTCTTTCTCCGTTTCTCCGTTTCTTTCTTCGTTTCTCCGTTTCTTTGTTCGTTTCACCGTTTCTTTCTTCGTATCTCCGTTTCTTTCTTCGTTTCTCCGTTTCTTTCTTCGTTTTTCCGTTTCTTTCTTTGTTTCTCCGTTTCTTTCTTCGTTTCTCCGTTTCTTTGTTCGTTTCTCCATTTATTTCTCCGTGTCTTAGCTTCTTTGTTCGTTGTTCCGTTTCTTTGTTCGTTTCCCCGTTTCTTTGTTCGTTTCTCCGTTTCTTTCTTCGTTTCTCCGTTTCTTTGTTCATTTCTCCGATTCTTTCTTCGTTTCTTCGTTTATTTCTTCGTTTCTCCATTTATTTCTCCGTTTCTCCGTTTCTTTCTTCGCTTCTCCGTTTCTTTGTTCGCTTCTCCGTTTCTTTGTTCGTTTCTCCGTTTCTTTGTTCGTTTCTCCGTTTCTCTGTTTCTTTGTTCGTTTCTCCGTTTCTTTCTCCGTTTCTCGGTTTATTTCTTCGTTTCTCCATTTATTTCTCCGATTCTCCGTTTCTTTCTTCGTTTCTCAGTTTCTTTCTTCGTTTCACCGTTTCTTTCTTCGTTTCTCCGTTTCTTTCTTCGTTTCTCCGTTTCTTTCTTCGTTTTCCGTTTCTTTCATCGTTTCTCCGTTTATATCTTCGTTTCTCCATTTATTTCTCCGTTTCTTTCTTCGTTTCTCCGTTTCTTTCTTCGTTTCTCCGTTTCTTTGTTCGTTTCTCCGTTTCTTTCTTCGTTCCTCCGTTTCTTTGTTCGTTTCTCCGTTTCTTTGTTCGTTTCTCCGCTTCTTTCTTCATTTCTCCGTTTCTTTGTTCGTTTCTCCGTTTATTTCTTCGTTTCTCCATTTATTTCTCCGTATCTCCGTTTCTTTGTTCGTTTCTCCGTTTCTTTCTCCGTTTCTCCGTTTCTTTCTTCGTTTCTCCGTTTCTTTGTTCGTTTCACCGTTTCTTTCTTCGTATCTCCGTTTCTTTCTTCGTTTCTCCGTTTCTTTCTTCGTTTCTCCGTTTCTTTGTTCGTTTCACCGTTTCTTTCTTCGTATCTCCGTTTCTTTCTTCGTTTCTCCGTTTCTTTCTTCGTTTTTCCGTTTCTTTCTTTGTTTCTCCGTTTCTTTCTTCGTTTCTCCGTTTCTTTGTTCGTTTCTCCATTTATTTCTCCGTGTCTTAGCTTCTTTGTTCGTTGCTCCGTTTCTTTGTTCGTTTCCCGGTTTCTTTGTTCGTTTCTCCGTTTCTTTCTTCGTTTCTCCGTTTCTTTGTTCGTTTCTCCGTTTCTTTGTTCGTTTCTCCGTTTCTTTCTTCGCTTCTCCGTTTCTTTGTTCGTTTCCCCGTTTCTTTCTTCGTTTCTTCGTTTCTTTCTTCGTTTCTAGGTTTCTTTCTTCGTTTCTCCGTTTCTTTGTTCATTTCTCCGATTCTTTCTTCGTTTCTTCGTTTATTTCTTCGTTTCTCTATTTATTTCTTCGTTTCTCCGTTTCTTTCTTCGTTTCACAGTTTCTTTCTTCGTATTTCCGTTTCTTTCTTCGTTTCTCCGTTTCTTTCTTCGTTTTTCCGTTTCTTTCTTTGTTTCTCCGTTTCTTTCTTCGTTTCTCCGTTTCTTTGTTCGTTTCTCCATTTATTTCTCCGTGTCTTAGCTTCTTTGTTCGTTGCTCTGTTTCTTTGTTCGTTTCCCCGTTTCTTTGTTCGTTTCTCCGTTTCTATCTTCGTTTCTCCGTTTCTTTGTTCGTTTCTCCGTTTCTTTGTTCGTTTCTCCGTTTCTTTCTTCGCTTCTCCGTTTCTTTGTTCGTTTCTCCGTTTCTTTCTTCGTTTCTCCGTTTCTTCTTCGTTTCTCCGTTTCTTTCTTCGTTTCTCCGTTTCTTTCTTCGTTTCTCCGTTTCTTTGTTCGTTTCACCGTTTCTTTGTTCGTTTCTCCGTTTCTTTGTTCGTTTCTCCGTTTCTTTCTTCGTTTCTCCGTTTCTTTCTTCGTTTCTCCGTTTCTTTGTCCGTTTCTCCGTTTCTTTCTTCGTTTCTCCGTTTCTTTCTTCGTTTCTCCGTTTCTTTGTTCGTTTCTCCGTTTCTTTCTTCGTTTCCCCGTTTCTTTCTTCCTTTCTCGGTTTATTTCTTCGTTTCTCCATTTATTGCTCCGATTCTCCGTTTCTTTCTTCGTTTCTCCATTTCTTTCTTCGTTTCTCCGTTTCTTTCTTCGTTTCTCCGTTTCTTTCTTCGTTTCTCCGTTTCTTTGTTCGTTTCACCGTTTCTTTGTTCGTTTCTCCGTTTCTTTCTCCGTTTCTCGGTTTATTTCTTCGTTTCTCCATTTATTTCTCCGATTCTCCGTTTCTTTCTTCGTTTCTCAGTTTCTTTCTTCGTTTCTCCGTTTCTTTCTTCGTTTCTCCGTTTCTTTGTTCGTTTCAACGTTTCTTTGTTCGTTTCTCCGTTTCTTTGTTCGTTTCTCCGTTTCTTTGTTCGTTTCTCCGTATCTTTGTTCGTTTCTCCGTTTCTTTGTTCGTTTCTCTGTTTCTCCGTTTCTTTGTTCGTTTCTCCGTTTCTTTCTCCGTTTCTCGGTTTATTTCTTCGTTTCTCCATTTATTTCTCCGATTCTCCGTTTCTTTCTTCGTTTCTCAGTTTCTTTCTTCGTTTCTCCGTTTCTTTCTTCGTTTCTCCGTTTCTTTCTTCGTTTCTCCGTTTCTTTCTTCGTTTTCCGTTTCTTTCATCGTTTCTCCGTTTATATCTTCGTTTCTCCATTTATTTCTCCGTTTCTTTCTTCGTTTCTCCGTTTCTTTCTTCGTTCCTCCGTTTCTTTGTCCGTTTCTCCGTTTCTTTGTTCGTTTCTCCGTTTCTTTGTTCGTTCCTCCGTTTCTTTGTTCGTTTCTCCGTTTCTTTGTTCGTTTCTCCGCTTCTTTCTTCATTTCTCCGTTTCTTTGTTCGTTTCTCCGTTTATTTCTTCGTTTCTCCATTTATTTCTCCGTATCTCCGTTTCCTTGTTCGTTTCTCCGTTTCTTTCTCCGTTTCTTTCTTCGTTTCTCCGTTTCTTTGTTCGTTTCACCGTTTCTTTCTTCGTATCTCCGTTTCTTTCTTCGTTTCTCCGTTTCTTTCTTCGTTTTTCCGTTTCTTTCTTTGTTTCTCCGTTTCTTTCTTCGTTTCTCCGTTTCTTTGTTCGTTTCTCCATTTATTTCTCCGTGTCTTAGCTTCTTTGTTCGTTGCTCCGTTTCTTTGTTCGTTTCCCGGTTTCTTTGTTCATTTCTCCGTTTCTTTCTTCGTTTCTCCGTTTCTTTGTTCGTTTCTCCGTTTCTTTGTTCGTTTCTCCGTTTCTTTCTTCGCTTCTCCGTTTCTTTGTTCGTTTCCCCGTTTCTTTCTTCGTTTCTTCGTTTCTTTCTTCGTTTCTAGGTTTCTTTCTTCGTTTCTCCGTTTCTTTGTTCATTTCTCCGATTCTTTCTTCGTTTCTTCGTTTATTTCTTCGTTTCTCTATTTATTTCTCCGTTTCTCTGTTTCTTTCTTCGTTTCTCCGTTTCTTTCTTCGTTTCACAGTTTCTTTCTTCGTATTTCCGTTTCTTTCTTCGTTTCTCCGTTTCTTTCTTCGTTTTTCCGTTTCTTTCTTTGTTTCTCCGTTTCTTTCTTCGTTTCTCCGTTTCTTTGTTCGTTTCTCCATTTATTTCTCCGTGTCTTAGCTTCTTTCTTCGTTTCTCCGTTTCTTTGTTCGTTTCTCCATTTATTTCTCCGTGTCTTAGCTTCTTTGTTCGTTGCTCTGTTTCTTTGTTCGTTTCCCCGTTTCTTTGTTCGTTTCTCCGTTTCTATCTTCGTTTCTCCGTTTCTTTGTTCGTTTCTCCGTTTCTTTGTTCGTTTCTCCGTTTCTTTCTTCGCTTCTCCGTTTCTTTGTTCGTTTCTCCGTTTCTTTCTTCGTTTCTCCGTTTCTTCTTCGTTTCTCCGTTTCTTTCTTCGTTTCTCCGTTTCTTTCTTCGTTTCTCCGTTTCTTTGTTCGTTTCACCGTTTCTTTGTTCGTTTCTCCGTTTCTTTGTTCGCTTCTCCGTTTCTTTCTTCGTTTCTCCGTTTCTTTCTTCGTTTCTCCGTTTCTTTGTCCGTTTCTCCGTTTCTTTCTTCGTTTCTCCGTTTCTTTCTTCGTTTCTCCGTTTCTTTGTTCGTTTCTCCGTTTCTTTCTTCGTTTCCCCGTTTCTTTCTTCCTTTCTCGGTTTATTTCTTCGTTTCTCCATTTATTGCTCCGATTCTCCGTTTCTTTCTTCGTTTCTCCATTTCTTTCTTCGTTTCTCCGTTTCTTTCTTCGTTTCTCCGTTTCTTTCTTCGTTTCTCCGTTTCTTTGTTCGTTTCACCGTTTCTTTGTTCGTTTCTCCGTTTCTTTCTCCGTTTCTCGGTTTATTTCTTCGTTTCTCCATTTATTTCTCCGATTCTCCGTTTCTTTCTTCGTTTCTCAGTTTCTTTCTTCGTTTCTCCGTTTCTTTCTTCGTTTCTCCGTTTCTTTGTTCGTTTCAACGTTTCTTTGTTCGTTTCTCCGTTTCTTTGTTCGTTTCTCCGTTTCTTTGTTCGTTTCTCCGTATCTTTGTTCGTTTCTCCGTTTCTTTGTTCGTTTCTCTGTTTCTCCGTTTCTTTGTTCGTTTCTCCGTTTCTTTCTCCGTTTCTCGGTTTATTTCTTCGTTTCTCCATTTATTTCTCCGATTCTCCGTTTCTTTCTTCGTTTCTCAGTTTCTTTCTTCGTTTCTCCGTTTCTTTCTTCGTTTCTCCGTTTCTTTCTTCGTTTCTCCGTTTCTTTCTTCGTTTTCCGTTTCTTTCATCGTTTCTCCGTTTATATCTTCGTTTCTCCATTTATTTCTCCGTTTCTTTCTTCGTTTCTCCGTTTCTTTCTTCGTTCCTCCGTTTCTTTGTCCGTTTCTCCGTTTCTTTGTTCGTTTCTCCGTTTCTTTGTTCGTTCCTCCGTTTCTTTGTTCGTTTCTCCGTTTCTTTGTTCGTTTCTCCGCTTCTTTCTTCATTTCTCCGTTTCTTTGTTCGTTTCTCCGTTTATTTCTTCGTTTCTCCATTTATTTCTCCGTATCTCCGTTTCCTTGTTCGTTTCTCCGTTTCTTTCTCCGTTTCTTTCTTCGTTTCTCCGTTTCTTTGTTCGTTTCACCGTTTCTTTCTTCGTATCTCCGTTTCTTTCTTCGTTTCTCCGTTTCTTTCTTCGTTTTTCCGTTTCTTTCTTTGTTTCTCCGTTTCTTTCTTCGTTTCTCCGTTTCTTTGTTCGTTTCCCCATTTATTTCTCCGTGTCTTGGCTTCTTTGTTCGTTGCTCCGTTTCTTTGTTCGTTTCCCCGTTTCTTTGTTCGTTTCTCCGTTTCTTTCTTCGTTTCTCCGTTTCTTTGTTCGTTTCTCCGTTTCTTTGTTCGTTTCTCCGTTTCTTTCTTCGCTTCTCCGTTTCTTTGTTCGTTTCTCCGTTTCTTTCTTCGTTTCTTCGTTTCTTTCTTCGTTTCTAGGTTTCTTTCTTCGTTTCTCCGTTTATTTGTTCATTTCTCCGATTCTTTCTTCGTTTCTTCGTTTATTTCTTCGTTTCTCTATTTATTTCTCCGTTTCTCTGTTTCTTTCTTCGTTTCTCCGTTTCTTTCTTCGTTTCACAGTTTCTTTCTTCGTATTTCCGTTTCTTTCTTCGTTTCTCCGTTTCTTTCTTCGTTTTTCCGTTTCTTTCTTTGTTTCTCCGTTTCTTTCTTCGTTTCTCCGTTTCTTTGTTCGTTTCTCCATTTATTTCTCCGTGTCTTAGCTTCTTTCTTCGTTTCTCCGTTTCTTTGTTCGTTTCTCCATTTATTTCTCCGTGTCTTAGCTTCTTTGTTCGTTGCTCCGTTTCTTTGTTCGTTTCCCCGTTTCTTTGTTCGTTTCTCCGTTTCTTTCTTCGTTTCTCCGTTTCTTTGTTCGTTTCTCCGTTTCTTTGTTCGTTTCTCCGTTTCTTTCTTCGCTTCTCCGTTTCTTTGTTCGTTTCTCCGTTTCTTTCTTCGTTTCTTCGTTTCTTTCTTCGTTTCTAGGTTTCTTTCTTCGTTTCTCCGTTTCTTTGTTCATTTCTCCGATTCTTTCTTCGTTTCTTCGTTTATTTCTTCGTTTCTCCATTTATTTCTCCGTTTCTCTGTTTCTTTCTTCGTTTCTCCGTTTCTTTCTTCGTTTCTCCGTTTCTTTCTTCGTTTCTCCGTTTCTTCTTCGTTTCTCCGTTTCTTTCTTCGTTTCTCCGTTTCTTTCTTCGTTTCTCCGTTTCTTTGTTCGTTTCACCGTTTCTTTGTTCGTTTCTCCGTTTCTTTGTTCGTTTCTCTGTTTCTTTGTTCGTTTCTCCGTTTCTTTCTTCGTTTCTCCGTTTCTTTGTCCGTTTCTCCGTTTCTTTCTTCGTTTCTCCGTTTCTTTCTTCGTTTCTCCGTTTCTTTGTTCGTTTCTCCGTTTCTTTCTTCGTTTCCCCGTTTCTTTCTTCCTTTCTCGGTTTATTTCTTCGTTTCTCCATTTATTGCTCCGATTCTCCGTTTCTTTCTTCGTTTCTCCGTTTCTTTCTTCGTTTCTCCGTTTCTTTCTTCGTTTCTCCGTTTCTTTCTTCGTTTCTCCGTTTGTTTGTTCGTTTCACCGTTTCTTTGTTCGTTTCTCCGTTTCTTTCTCCGTTTCTCGGTTTATTTCTTCGTTTCTCCATTTATTTCTCCGATTCTCCGTATCTTTCTTCGTTTCTCCGTTTCTTTCTTCGTTTCTCCGTTTCTTTCATCGTTTCTCCGTTTATATCTTCGTTTCTCCATTTATTTCTCCGTTTCTCTCTTCGTTTCTCCGTTTCATTCTTCGTTTCTCCGTTTCTTTGTTCGTTTCTCCGTTTCTTTGTTCGTTTCTCCGTTTCTTTTTTCGTTTCTTCGTTTCTTTCTTCATTTCTCCGTTTCATTCTTCGTTTCTCCGTTTCTTCCTTCGTTGCATCGTTTCTCCGTTTCTCCGTTTCACCGTTTCGGTTAAATGATTATAATATTTATAATTTCTATTATAAATCATTTGATCTATAGTTAAATTAGACACTAATACTCTAAATACGTATTTAATATATTTTTTAATCCCTTTGGCCTCCAGAAGAATTTTATTTATACCATTTACTATATATAATAATTTACATAGAATCGGAAATAAATCTAATTATTTATTTATAATAATTATTTTTTTTTCATTATCTTAATAATTGGGATGTACTCTTTAAATGTTCGATTCATTTCTTTAATTTGTTCATTAAATTGAATTAATATATTCTTTATAATAACTTTAATAAAATTAATCCCTGTAATTATTATAGAACTCATTTTGGCGGCACTAAGAAGATGTTTAGGGTAGGAGAGAACGGATATAGGAAAAGGAGTGGGGATAAGCGTTTCATCCCGGGCCTGCTAGTGGACTCGTCAGTAAGGCATCCTAGCAGGCCCTGCCTTATACGCCGGGACATTGGAAGATCGGTAAGAGGTCGTATATATAGCGATCGGAGCAGGTACGGGAACTTGCGGGAAACGGTTGATGGTGAGTTTCCCTCTGGTGGCAAGCGTGGGTAGTGCCGCCACATAACCCCCTTGCCAGTGGTAAACGATACTTTGAAGTTCCGTCCTGATGTCCCAGTGGCGTAGGTATTTGTTCCGTTGTTCGGTGGCACAACAAGGCACAGGAGGAGGTTGTCTAGAGTAGTGGACGAGAGGAATGGTTCCTTTTCGTAGTAAGGCCCAGCTGCTGTCGATTACGAACTACGCATGGCGAGCCTTGTATGCTCAAGCCGCGATTTTTGCTTGTTGTCCGACGTTGATGCGTGAGCGTACCGGTACTTATGAAACGCATCCGTGTGGTCGGTGAATAATGTCGACTAAAGCTGCCTGCTGTCCTCCTGGGGTTGATCCTGATGGTTAGCCGGAAGTATAGCGTCATATCGTCGCTGGCAGGTAAAGGAGTCAACCCTCGGAGAGGGGGATTTACGAAAAATCGGCCTTTACACGTTGCGTTCCATCCATCGTCTTGTGCTGCACCTCTACTGCTGCTGTGCTGTTGTCCAGAAGGTTGCGTGTTGCTAGACGGGGTCACCACTTTGGCGGCACTAAGAAGATGTTTAGGGTAGGAGAGAACGGATATAGGAAAAGGAGTGGGGATAAGCGTTTCATCCCGGGCCTGCTAGTGGACTCGTCAGTAAGGCATCCTAGCAGGCCCTGCCTTATACGCCGGGACATTGGAAGATCGGTAAGAGGTCGTATATATAGCGATCGGAGCAGGTACGGGAACTTGCGGGAAACGGTTGATGGTGAGTTTCCCTCTGGTGGCAAGCGTGGGTAGTGCCGCCACACTCATATTAAAATTTAATAATGAAATTTATGTTATTTGCCTAATTAATATAATTATTGCCCGTATCATTTGCTTAAACAAAAAAATCAATCATAATAATTATAGGATATTCATCTGTTATACAAACATCTATTATAGTTATTTTATTAATAATTAACAAAAATACATTTTTAACATATTTCATTTTATATTCAAATATTTCTTTAACTTTAATTTTATATTTAAGATAATAAAGATGAACTCTTCTTCCTTATTTAATATATTAACCTCTAATAAAAGAAAAATTATTTTATACTCAATAATTATTATGTACACAAATTTCCCACCTATAGCACTCTTTATACTGAAATAAATCGTCCTAGAAACATTAATAAATTCAAGAATAAAATTTACCGGGGAAGGTTTAATTTTACATTTATTCGAAAGATGAAACATACAAAAGTTTGTACAAAAGTATTTATTTATTTTATCGCACGGTAGGGAATATCATACAAATGGAAATACTTATCTCTAATGTCGGTAAATTGTACTTGTCGCGCCATCTATTTGTGGAAATTAGAACAATTCCTCGACAAACTTGAGCGTTTCTCCGCCAGGTGTTTTCACCCCTTAAGTGTAGTTTAACCCTTTCTCCAATAGATGGCAACCCACGTAATTGCCACGGTACAGGGATTTGTAATAGCGGGTTCAGAATATATTTGCATACATACAAACTATAACTCCGATATGTAGAGAAATATCCATTTATTTTATTCCACGGCTTCTTCGATCGTACTTGTTCGATCTAACCAAATATTTCAAGAAATTGATGGCTTTTTATACCGAAACATTGTCAAAAATTGTTTAATCTACGGTCCAACGACGGTTGTTATTAATTATGATAAATAAATGTCAAAATATTGCGAAGTCTGCGAAGGCGAACGATTTCTGTGAATGTTTGTTCATTTCAGAGATTGTTATTAACATTTACGCATGTTCCCTATGCTGATCGAACAATGTGCATCTTATTTATGCATTAAAAATGATTCATTCGCCTCTAGCAATTGATTTTGATCGAACTTCAAAGTAAAGAGATGTTTCTTAAAGTTTTAAAACATGGAAAGTAATAATTGTCTATGAGATATATCAATTTAACATTTGATTAATACATGAAGAATCGAAATTTTTGGTAAAATAAGTGAATAAACAATAATTATCATAAATAAATAATTAGATTTATTTCCGATTCTGTGTAAATTATAATATACAGTAAATAGTATAAATAAAATTCTTCTGGAGGCTAAAGAGATTAAAAAATATATTAAATATGTATTTAGAGTATTAGTGTATAATTTAACTATAGCTCAAATGATTTAAAATAGAAATTATAATTATTATAATCATTTAATCGAAACGGAGAAACGGAGAAAGAAACGGAGAAACGATGAAAGAAACGGAGAAACGAAGAAAGAAACGAAGAAACGAAGAAAGAAACGGAGAAACGAACAAAGAAACGCAGATACGAAGAATGGAACAGAGAAACGAAGAAATAAACGGAGAAATGAAGAAAGAAACGGAGAAACAAAGAAAGAAACGGAGGAACGAAGAAAGAAACGGAGAAATAAACGGAGAATCGAAGAAAGAAACGGAGGAACGGAGAAAGAAACGGAGAAACGATGAAAGAAACGGAGAAACAAAGAAAGAATCGAAGAAACGAAGAAAGACACAGGTAACGAAGAGAGAAACGGAGAAACGACGAAATAAACGGAGAAACGAAGAAAGGAACGGAGAAACGAACAAAGAAACGTAGAAATGGAGAAACGAACAAAGAAACGGAGAAACGAACAAAGAAACGGAGAAACGAACAAAGAAACGGAGAAACGAAAAAAAGAAACGGAGAAACGAACAAAGAAACGGAGAAACGAACAAAGAAACGGAGAAACGATGAAAGAAACGGAGAAACGAAGAACGAAACGAAGAAACGAAGAAAGAAACGGAGAAACGAACAAAGAAACGAAGACACGGTGAAATAAATGGAGAAACGAACAAAGAAACGGAGAAACGGAGAAACAAACGGAGAAACGAACAATGAAACGGAGAAACGAACAAGGAAACGAAGACACGGAGAAATAAATGGAGAAACGAACAAAGAAACGGAGAAACGGAGAAATAAATGGAGAAACGAAGAAATAAACGGAGAATCGAAGAAATATTAGGGGGACCGGAAAGTAATGTCGTTTCCTTACATTACATTCAAACACATAAATTTTTAACGAGTTTTTATTTTTAATCAATGATATAATCACCCTCATTATCAACAACCTTTTGCCATCTAGTGTGCAAATTTTCAATGCCGGATCGATAAAAATCAATTGGTTTTTGAGCAAAATATACAGAGATGGCATTTTGAATATCATCCAAATTTGCAAATCTTTTGCCACTTAGAAAGTGTTGAAGCGATCGGAATAAATGGAAATCCGATGGTGCAACATCGGGCGAGTATGGTGGGTGAGGCAGTACCTCCCACCCCAATTCATTAATTTTTGCCAAGGTTCGTCTTGCGCAGTGCGGTCTTGCATTATCGTCTTGCAGAATAACGCCTTTTCTGTTGACAATCGCTGGCCACTTTTCAATTAAAGATTTATTTACACGATCTAATTGTTCACAGTAAAGGTCTGCATTCACAGTCTGTCCAGGTTTCAGCACTTCAAAATGAACAACGCCGCGAATACTCCACCAAACACACAAAAGGGCCTTTTTGGGGTGTAAACCTGGCTTAGCAGTACTTTGTGGCGATTCATTTGGAGAGAGCAACTGCCTTTTGCGTTTTGGATTATCATAAAGAACCCACTTTTCATCTCCGGTGATCAAGCGATCAAAAAACGCTTCTGTATTGTGCCGTTGAAGCAATAAGTTGCATGTGGTGGATCGGTTAGCCTTGTTCTCTTCGGACAGATTATGCGGGACCCAAACACCTGCTCTGCTTACTTTCCCAATCTGCTGCAAATGTGCTTGGATGGTCGACCAAGGTTGGTTAAGACTGTTTGACAATTCCTCGATTGTCTGACACGGATTTGCTTCCACTTCCGCACTTAACACGTCATTGTCTAACGTTGTTGGTCTTCCTGATCGATACGAGTCGGAAAGATCAAAATTACCGGATTTGAACTTGGAAAACCACCTTTGGCATTTACGAACGTCTAATGCATTTGGATAAACATCGCAAATGTTTTTGGTAGCAACTGTTGCGTTACTACCCTTGCGAAACTCAAAAAGCATGCAATGCCGGATATGTACCTCTTCTGGTATTTGGCTGGCCATTTCACCCAAAATTGTAAAGAAAAATTTTAAATTTAATTATTTATAACTAAACAAGTCACTATAACCTCAGAATGTCTTTGCTACGACTTTAATGTACACAATGAGCTGACAAATGACAATCAAATAGTGACATGCGCAGAAACGACATTACTTTCCGGTCCACCTAAATGGGGAAACGAAGAAATAAACCGAGAAACGGAGAAAGAAATGGAGAAACGAACAAAGAAACGGAGAAACGGAGAAATAAATGGAGAAATGAAGAAACAAACGAAGAAACGAACAAAGAAACGCAGAAACAGAGAAAGAAACGGAGAAACGAACAAAGAAACGGAGAAACGAAGAAAGAAACGAAGAAACGGGGAAAGAAACGGAGAAACGAACAAAGAAACGGAGAGACGAAGAAAGAAACGGAGAAACGAACAAAGAAACGGAGAAACGAAGAAAGAAACGGAGAAACGAAGAAAGAAACGGAGTTACGAAGAAAGAAACTGAGAAACGGAGAAATAAATGGAGAAACGAAGAAATAAACGGAGAAATGAAGAAAGAAACGGAGAAACGAAGATAGAAACGGAGGAACGAAGAAAGAAACGGAGTAACGAAGAAAGAAACGAAGAAACGAAGATAGAAACGGAGGAACGAAGAAATAAACGGAGTAACGAAGAAAGAAACGAAGAAAGAAACGGAGAATCGGAGAAAGAAACGGAGAAATGAAGAAAGAAACAGAGTAACGAAGAAAGAAACGAAGAAAGAAACGTAGAAATGAACAAAGAAACGGAGAAACGAAGAAAGAAACGGAGAAACGAAGAAATAAACGGAGTAACGAAGAAACGAAGAAAGAAACGGAGAATCGGAGAAATAAACGGAGTAACGAAGAAACGAAGAAAGAAACGGAGAAACGGAGAAATAAATGGAGAAACGAAGAAATAAACCGAGAAACGGAGAAAGACACGGAGAAACGAAGAAAGAAACGGAAAAACGAAGAAAGAAACGGAGAAACGAACAAAGAAACGGAGAAGCGAACAAAGAAACGGAGAAACGAAGAAAGAAACGGAAAAGCGGAGAAATAAATGGAGAAACGAAGAAATAAACGTAGAAGCGAACAAAGAAACGGAGAAACGAAGAAAGAAACGGAACAGCGGAGAAATAAATGGAGAAACGAAGAAATAAACAGAGAAACGAAGAAAGAAACGGAGAAACGAAGAAAGAAACGGAGTAACGAAGAAAGAAACGAAGAAACGAAGAAAGAAACGGAGAAATGCACAAAGAAACGGAGAAACGAAGAAAGAAACGGAGAAACGAAGAAAGAAACGGAGAAACGAAGAAAGAAACGGAGTAACGGAGAAAGAAACGAAGAAACGAACAAGGAAACGGAGAAACGAAGAAAGAATCGGAGAAATAAATGGAGAAAGGAAGAAAGAAACGGAGTAACGAAGAAAGAAACGAGTAAACAAAGAAAGGAACGGAGAAACGAACAAAGAAACGGAGAAACGAAGAAATAAACGGAGTAACGAAGAAACGAAGAAAGAAACGGAGAATCGGAGAAATAAACGGAGTAACGAAGAAACGAAGAAAGAAACGGAGAATCGGAGAAATAAATGGAGAAACGAAGAAATAAACCGAGAAACGGCGAAAGACACGGAGAAACGAAGAAAGAAACGGAGAAACGAAGAAAGAAACGGAGAAACGAACAAAGAAACGGAGAAGCGAAGAAAGAAACGGAGAAATGAACAAAGAAACGGAGAAACGAAGAAAGAATCGGAGAAACGAAGAGAGAAACGGAGAAACGAAGAAATAAACGGAGTAACGAAGAAACGAAGAAAGAAACGGAGAATCGGAGAAATAAACGGAGTAACGAAGAAACGAAGAAAGAAACGGAGAATCGGAGAAATAAATGGAGAAACGAAGAAATAAACCGTGAAACGGAGAAAGACACGGAGAAACGAAGAAAGAAACGGAGAAACGAAGAAAGAAACGGAGAAACGAACAAAGAAACGGAGAAGCGAACAAAGAAACGGAGAAACGAAGAAAGAAACGGAAAAGCGGAGAAATAAATGGAGAAACGAAGAAATAAACGGAGAAACGAAGAAAGAAACGGAGAAACGAAGAAAGAAACGGAGTAACGAAGAAAGAAACGAAGAAACGAAGAAAGAAACGGAGAAATGAACAAAGAAACGGAGAAACGATGAAAGAAACGGAGAAACGAAGAAAGGAACGGAGAAACGAAGAAAGAAACGGAGAAACGGAGAAATAAATGCAGAAAGGAAGAAAGAAACGGAGAAACGAAGAAAGAAACGGAGAAACGAAGAAAGAAACGGAGAAACGAAGAAAGAAACGGAGAAACGAACAAAGAAACGGAGAAACGATGAAAGAAACGGAGAAACGAACAAAGAAACGAAGAAACGAACAAAGAAACGGAGAAACGAACAAAGAAACGGAGAAACGAACAAGGAAACGAAGAAACGAACAAAGAAACGGAGAAACGAACAAAGAAATACAGAAACGAACAAAGAAACGGAGAATCGAGCAAAGAAACGGAGAAACGAACAAAGAAACGGAGAAACGACCAAAAAACGGAGAAACGAACAAAGAAACGGAGAAACGAAGAAAGAAACGGAGAAAGAAACGAAGAAACGAAGAAAGAAACGGAGAATCGGAGAAATAAATGGAGAAACGAACAAAAAGCGGTGAAACGGAGAATCGGAGAAACGAGAAACGGAAAAACCGCGAAACGGAGAAACGGAGAAACCGTGAAACGGAGAAACCGAGAAACCGAGAAACGGAGAAACGGAGAAACCGAGAAACGGAGAAACGGAGAAACCGAGAATCGCAGAAATCGAGAAACGGGGAAACGGAGAAACCGAGAAACGGAGAAACGGTGATACGGAGAAGCGTTTCTCCGTTTCTTTCTTCGTTTCTCCGTTTCTTTCTTCGTTTCTCCATTTATTTCTCCGTTTCTCCGTTTCTTTGTCCGTTTCTCTGTTTCTTTCTTCGTTTCTCCGTTTCTTTCTTCGTTTCTCCGTTTCTTTGTTCGTTTTTCCGTTTCTTTCTACGTTTCTTCGTTTCTTTCTTCGTTACTCCGTTTCTTTCTTCGTTTCTCCGATTCTGTCTTCGTTTCTCCCTTTCTTTCTTCGTTTCTCCGTTTCTTTGTTCGTTTCTCCGTTTCTTTGTTCGTTTCTCCGTTTCTTTGTTCGTTTCTCCGTTTCTTTATTCGCTTCTCCGTTTCTTTGTTCGTTTCTCCGTTTCTTTGTTCGTTTCTCCGTTTCTTTATTCGCTTCTCCGTTTCTTTGTTCGTTTCTCCGTTTCTTTCCCCGTTTCACGGTTTATTTCTTCGTTTCTCCATTTATTATATTTCACCGATTCTCCGTTTCTTTCTTCGTTTGTTTCTTCGTTACTCCGTTTCTTTCTTCGTTTCTCCGTTTCTTTCTTCGTTTCTCCGTTTCTTTCTCCGTTTCTCGGTTTATTTCTTCGTTTCTCCGTTTCTTTCTTCGTTTCTCCGTTTCTTTCTTCGTTTCTCCGTTTCTTTCTTCGTTTCTCCGTTTCTTTGTTCATTTCTCCATTTCTTCCTTCGTTTCTTCGTTTCTTTCTTCGTTACTCCGTTTCTTTCTTCGTTTCTCCGTTTCTTTGTTCGTTTCTCCGTTTCTTTGTTCGTTTCTCCGTTTCTTTGTTCGTTTCTCCGTTTCTTTATTCGCTTCTCCGTTTCTTTGTTCGTTTCTCCGTTTCTTTCCCCGTTTCACGGTTTATTTCTTCGTTTCTCCATTTATTATATTTCACCGATTCTCCGTTTCTTTCTTCGTTTGTTTCTTCGTTACTCCGTTTCTTTCTTCGTTTCTCCGTTTCTTTCTTCGTTTCTCCGTTTCTTTCTCCGTTTCTCGGTTTATTTCTTCGTTTCTCCGTTTCTTTCTTCGTTTCTCCGTTTCTTTCTTCGTTTCTCCGTTTCTTTCTTCGTTTCTCCGTTTCTTTGTTCATTTCTCCATTTCTTTCTTCGTTTCTTCGTTTCTTTCTTCGTTACTCCGTTTCTTTCTTCGTTTCTCCGTTTCTTTGTTCGTTTCTCCGTTTCTTTGTTCGTTTCTCCGTTTCTTTGTTCGTTTCTCCGTTTCTTTGTTCGTTTCTCCGTTTCTTTGTTCGTTTCTCCGTTTCTTTATTCGCTTCTCCGTTTCTTTGTTCGTTTCTCCGTTTCTTTGTTCGTTTCTCCGTTTCTTTATTCGCTTTTCCGTTTCTTTGTTCGTTTCTCCGTTTCTTTCCCCGTTTCACGGTTTATTTCTTCGTTTCTCCATTTATTTCTCCGATTCTCCGTTTCTTTCTTCGTTTCTTCGTTTCTTTCTTCGTTACTCCGTTTCTTTCTTCGTTTCTCCGTTTCTTTCTTCGTTTCTCCGTTTCTTTATTCGTTTCTCCGTTTATTTCTTCGTTTCTCCATTTATTTCTCCGTTTCTCCGTTTCTTTGTTCGTTTCTCCGTTTCTTTCTTCGTTTCACCGTTTATTTCTTCGTTTCTCCATTTATTCCTCCGTTTCCCCGTTTCTTTCTTCGTTTCTCCGTTTCTTTGTTGGTTTCTCCGTTTCTTTCTTCGTTTCTCCGTTTCTTTGTTCGTTTCTCCGTTTTTTTCTCCGTTTCTTGGTTTATTTCTTCGTTTCTCCATTTATTTCTCCGATTCTCCATTTCTTTCTTCGTTTCTCTGTTTCTTTCTTCGCTTCTCCGTTTCTTTGTTCGTTTCTCCGTTTCTTTCTTCGTTTCTTCGTTTCTTTCTTCGTTTCTCCGTTTCTTTCTCCGTTTCTCGGTTTATTTCTTCGTTTCTCCATTTATTTCTCCGATTCTCCGTTTCTTTCTTCGTTTCTTCGTTTCTTTCTTCGTTACTCCGTTTCTTTGTTCGTTTCGCCGTTTCTATCTTCGTTTCTTGGTTTCTGTCTTCGTTACTCCGTTTCTTTGTTCGTTTCTCCGTTTCTTTGTTCGTTTCTCCGTTTCTTTCTTCGTTTCTCCGTTTATTTCTTCGTTTCTCCATTTATTTCTCCGTTTCCCCGTTTCTTTCTTCGTTTCTCCGTTTCTTTGTTGGTTTCTCCGTTTCTTTCTTCGTTTCTCCGTTTCTTTGTTCGTTTCTCCGTTTTTTTCTCCGTTTCTTGGTTTATTTCTTCGTTTCTCCATTTATTTCTCCGATTCTCCGTTTCTTTCTTCGTTTCTCTGTTTCTTTCTTCGCTTCTCCGTTTCTTTGTTCGTTTCTCCGTTTCTTTCCTCGTTTCTTCGTTTCTTTGTTCGTTACTCCGTTTCTTTGTTCGTTTCTCCGTTTCTTTGTTCGTTTCTCAGTTTCTTTCTTCGTTTCTCCGTTTCTTTCTTCGTTTCTTCGTTTCTTTCTTCATTTCTCCGTTTCTTCCTTCGTTTCATCGTTTCTCCGTTTCTCCGTTTCTCCGTTTCTCCGTTTCGATTAAATGATTATAATATTTATAATTTCTATTATAAATCATTTGATCTATCGTTAAATTAGACACTATTACTCTAAATACATATTTAATATATTTTTTAATCTCTTTAGCCTCCAGAAGAATTTTATTTATACTATTTACTATATATAATAATTTACACAGAATCGGAAGTAAATCTAATTATTTATTTATAATAATTATTTTTTTTTCACTTATCTTAAAAATTGTCCTTGTGGCGGCACTACCCACGCTTGCCACCAGAGGGAAACTCACCACCAACCGTTTCCCGCAAGTTCCCGTACCTGCTCCGATCGCTATATATACGACCTCTTACCGATCTTCCAATGTCCCGGCGTATAAGGCAGGGCCTGCTAGGATGCCTTACTGACGAGTCCACTAGCAGGCCCGGGATGAAACGCTTCTCCCCACTCCTTATAATTCCGTTTTCCCTCTCTCAAACATCTTCGAATTTAGCGCCGCCAAATACTCTTTAAATGTTCGATTCATTTCTTTAATTTATTCTTTAAATTGAATTAATCTATTCTTTATAATAACTTTAATAAAATTAATCCCTATAATTATTATAGAACTCATATTAAAATTTAATAATGAAATTTATTTTATTTGCCTAATTAATGTAATTATTGCCCCTATCATTTGCTTAAAGGAAAAAGTCAATCATAATAATTATAGGATATTCATCTGTTATACAAACATCTATTATAGTTATTTTGTTAATAATTAACAAATATACATTTTTAACATATTTCATTTTATATTCAATAATTTCTTTAATTTTAATTTTTATATTTAAAATAATAAAGATTAACTCTTCTTCCTTATTTAATATATTAACCTCTAATAAAAGAAAAATTATTTTATACTCAATAATTATTACGTACACAAATTTCCCACCTATAGCACTCGTTATACTGAAATAAATCGTCCTAGAAACATTAATAAATTCAAGAATAAAATTTACCGTGGAAGGTTTAATTTTACATTTATTCGAAAGATGAAACATACAAAAGTTTGTACAAACGTATTTATTCATTTTATCGCACGGTAGGGAATATCATACAAATAGAAATACTTATCTCTAATGTCGGTAAATTGTACTTTTCGCGCCATCTATTTGTGGATAATTAGAACAATTCCTCGACAAACTTGAGCGTTTCTCCGCCAGGTGTTTTCACCCCTTAAGTGTAGTTTAACCCTTTCTCCAATAGATGGCAACCCATGTAATTACCACGTTACAGGGATCTGTAATTGCGGGTACAGAATATATTTGCATACATACAAACTATATTTCCGATATGTAGAGAAATATTCATTTATTTTATCCCACGGCTTCTTCGATCGTATTTGTTCGATCTAACCAAATATTTCAAGAAATTGATGGCTTTGTATACCGAAACATTGTCAAAAATTGTTTAATCTACGGTCCAACGACGGTTGTTATTAATTGTGATAAAGAAATGTCAAGATATTGCGAAGTCTGCGAAGGCGAACGGTTTCAGTGAATGTTTGCCCATTTCAGCGATTGTTATTAACATTTACGCATGTTCCCTATATTGCTCGAACAACGTGCATCTTATTTATGTATTGCAATTAATTAAGAAACTTATCTAAATTGATTTTGATCGAGACTGCACGTTAAAACGTGTTTCGTAAAGTTTTAAAGCACGGAAAGTAACAATTGTTCATTAGATACATTAATTTAACATTTGTTTAATTCTTATAATTTACACAATACGTGTAGAAGTGGTATTTTTTACACAAAAGTTCCAAAATTCAATTAATCGCTTTTTTAGATAGAAAAATCACCGCGATAAATACTTGTGAATCGATAATCGATACGTGTAGCCTTGAGAATGTCAGTTGGATCTCAAGGAAAAATTCATTCGCGAACAAGCAATATTTCAACGAAATGATATTTTAAGCCATTATTTATACTAGGAGATTGTTAATAATTGTCTAATGTATGATCCTACGACGGTTGATAATAATTATGATAAACAAACATCAAGATATTGCGAAATCTTCGAGGGCGAATTGTTTCGGTGAACGTTTGTTCATTTCAGCGATTGTTATTAACATTTACGCACGTTCCCTATATTGATCGAACAATGTGCATCTTATTTATGCATTAAAAATGATTGATTCGCCACTAGCAATTGATTTTGATCGAACTTCGAAGTAAAGAGATGTTTCTTAGAGTTTTAAAACATGGAAAGTAATAATTGTCTATGAGATATATCAATTTAACATTTGATTAATACATGAAGAATCGAAATTTTTGGTAAAATAAGTGAATAAAAAATAATTATTATAAATAAATAATTAGATTTATTTCCGATTCTGTGTAAATTATTATATACAGTAAATAGTATAAATAAAATTCTTCTGGAGGCTAAAGAGATTAAAAAATGTATTAAATATGTATTTAGAGTATTAGTGTATAATTTAACTATAGCTCAAATGATTTATAATAGAAATTATAACTATTATAATCATTTAATCGAAACGGAAAAACGGAGAAACGGAGAACCGAAGAAACGAAGGAAGAAACGGAGAAACGAAGAAAGAAACGGAGAAACGAAGAAAGAAACGGAGAAACGAAGAAATAAATGGAGAAACGAAGAAATAAACGGAGAAACGGGGAAATAAATGGAGAAACGAAGAAATAAACGGAGAAACGAAGAAAGGAACGGAGAAACGAACAAAGAAACGGAGAAACGATGAAAGAAACGGAGAAACGAAGAAAGAAACGGAGAAACGAAGAAAGAAACGGGGAAACGAACAAAGAAACGGAGAAACGAACAAAGAAATGGAGAAACAAAGAAAGAAACGGAGAAACGAAGAAAGAAACGGAGAAACGAAGAAAGAAACGGAGAAACGAAGAAATAAACGGAGAAACGGGGAAATAAATGGAGAAACGAAGAAATAAACGGAGAAACGAAGAAAGGAACGGAGAAACGAACAAAGAAACGGAGAAACGATGAAAGAAACGGAGAAACGAGGAAAGAAACGGAGAAACGGAGAAAGAAACGGGGACACGAACAAAGAAACGGAGAAACGAACAAAGAAACGGAGAAACAAAGAAAGAAATGGAGAAACGAAGAAAGAAACGGAGAAACGGGGAAATAAATGGAGAAACCAAGAAATAAACGGAGAAACGAAGAAAGAAACGGAGAAACGAAGAAAGAAACGGAGAAACGGAGAAATAAATGGAGAAACGAAGAAACAAACGGGGAAACGAAGAAAGAAACGGGGAAACGAAGAAGGAAACGAAGAAACGAAGAAAGAAACGGAGAAACGAAGAAAGAAACGGAGAAACGAAGAAAGAAACGGAGAAATAAATGGAGAAACGAAGATATAAACGGAAAAACGATGAAATTAACGGAGAAACGAAGAAAGAAACGGAGAAACGAAGAAAGAAACGGAGAAACGAAGATAGAAACTGAGAAACGAAGAAAGAAACGGAGAATCGGAGAAATAAATGGAGAAACGAAGAAATAAACCGAGAAACGGAGAAACGGAGAAACGGAGAAACCGAGAAACACAGAAACCGAGAAACGGAGAAACGCAGAAACCGAGAAACGGAGAAACCGAGAAACGGAGAAACGGGGAAATCGAGAAACGGAGAAACGGAGAAATGGAGAATCCAAGAAATGGAGAAACGGAGAAACGGAGGAACGGAAAAACGGAGAATCGGAGAAACGTTTCTTTGTTCGTTTCTCCGTTTCAATCTTCGTTTCTCCATTTATTTCTCCGTTTCTCCGTTTCTTTGATCGTTTCTCCGTTTCTTTGTTCGCTTCTCCGTTTCTTTCTCCGTTTCTCGGTTTATTTCTTCGTTTCTCCATTTATTTCTCCGATTCTCCGTTTCTTTCTTCGTTTCTTCGTTTCTTTCTTCGTTACTCCGTTTCTTCGTCGTTTCTGCGTTTCTTTCTTCGTTTCTCCGTTTCTTTCTTCGATTCTCCGTTTATTTCTTCATTTCTCCATTTATTTCTCCGTTTCTCCGTTTCTTTCTTCGTTTCTCCGTTTCTTTGTTCGTTTCTCCGTTTCTTTTTTCGTTTCTCCGTTCCTTTCTTCGTTTCTCCGTTTATTTCTTCGTTTCTCCATTTATTTCTCCGTTTCTCCGTTTCTTTCTTCGTTTCTCCGTTTCTTTCTTCGCTTCTCCGTTTCTTTCTTCGTTTCTCCGTTTCTTTCTCCGTTTCTTCCTTCGTTTCTTCGTTTCTCCGTTTCTCCGTTTCTCCGTTTCTCCGTTTCTCCGTTTCTCCGTTTCTCCGTTTCTCCGTTTCTCCGTTTCTCCGTTTCTCCGTTTCTCCGTTTCTCCGTTTCTCCGTTTCTCCGTTTCTCCGTTTCTCCGTTTCTCCGTTTCTCCGTTTCTCCGTTTCTCCGTTTCTCCGTTTCTCCGTTTCTCCGTTTCTCCGTTTCTCCGTTTCTCCGTTTCTCCGTTTCTCCGTTTCTCCGTTTCTCCGTTTCTCCGTTTCTCCGTTTCTCCGTTTCTCCGTTTCTCCGTTTCTCCGTTTCTCCGTTTCTCCGTTTCTCCGTTTCTCCGTTTCTCCGTTTCTCCGTTTCTCCGTTTCTCCGTTTCTCCGTTTCTCCGTTTAGATTAAATGATTATAATAATTTTGATCGCACTTCAAAGTAAAGAGATGTTTCTTAAAGTTTTAAAACATGGAAAGTAATAATTGTCTATGAGATATATCAATTTAACATTTGATTAATACTTGAAGAATCGAAATTTTTGGTATTTTCCTGATACCAAAGGTTGAAATTCAGGCATAAATTTTAGAAAATGTTTGATTTTGGGACTCTTGGTGTCAGTGTACGATATGCGAGGAAGTGGCACGATTTCGCGGATTCTTAGAATTGACGTCAAATTCCAAGAATTTCCGCGAACCGAAATTTTGTTGTACTTTCGAACGAATTTCTGAATCATGGATCCCGATTTTCTTTGTATCAGGAGAACATGATAGTTGAGGACATATAGTTTTAAGTAGTTTTAGCAGTTTGATAGGATCGGGTTAAAGAAATGGAAACAAATAATGGACAAAAATAAAGTTTCTGCTGTCAGTGAAATTGATTTTATTTCAATACATCAATTGAACTTGTTGAAAGTACTGTACCGTAAAGTACTCTACTGTACCGTAAAAATTACTATTCTAAACTCGCAGCCGATTAGCTCGGTACTACCCACGACGAATAATTACTGTTCGTCGCGAGTTATACCGATTACCAGGTCTCACCACGTGGAGGTTGCTGCGAGCTGAGACCCGGAGAGAGATAGATGGAATCAAAGTTCCATCGATCTCCCTCGACACCCGATACAAACGAAGATACTAAACCAAAGAGATGGAAGGAATCAATGTTCCTTCGATCTCCTCGTTTAGTTCTGCCAAGCAATTACATTATGGAAAAATTAGGCAAAATTGAAAAAGACGCGACACGAACCGTGCAGTTGGTCCTACTAGGTCGGTCCCGTTTCCCCTCAGTGGGCCCGATTAAAGAGGAAATGCATGACGCCGTCCACTCATATAGAGTGCCCCGTTTCTCCCAACTCCGCGTCAGGAACCACGCAAAGCGTGGACCTGACTCACGGAAGATGACGAAGAGAGGGTCTTATGGCACAGGGCTTCCACAGGGACCGATGCGAACACCTGCCCCTGTGTTCGCAGCATGTTCTCTCTGGAAGCGGACGCACCAGAAGAGACGGCGATCGACCGTTCGGACCACCTACACGGCCGGTCACTTGCTTATGCAACAAGCAGTGATGACCGGGCTGAGGAACGAGGAAGCGAGCAAAAATAAGCTAAAGATTGGATAATTGCTTGACAGATAACAGATATTTGTACACGGTGGCCTTAAAATTAACTTATTCCAAGCTTAACTAAAGATCCCACGGCGGTTGCGACCATAGTGTCCTCTTCGTTCTTCGTTCTTCGTTCTTCGTTCTTTGTTCTTCGTTCTCCGGTGTGCCTACCTAAGAGAAACCTAAAGTCAAGGCATGATAAAAAAATGATAGAAAATAGAAATGAAGTTGGTTAGTGATTAAATACAGTCATTCAGTAACAAAGGAAATAAAGGCAAGAATGACAAAAAAATAAACATGGAAAAACAAGTACAAAGTAAAATCAGAGAACAAATAAAATAAATTACAGAAAGAAACAATTAAAAACCAAAGAAAGGATTGAGAGAATGGTCGCCAGTACTGACCACCGCCTACCGGCGGCCAGTACCGGTTTCCAAGGTGGGGGTCCCCCTTCCATAAACCTAAAACGAAGAGATCCATCCACCTCCGAGGCTCCAGGAAGAATGAAATTTTAAACAACCGGGGGCTCCTTATATACCCTCCGTAAGGTCACTTACCGGTTCTTCCATTGTCTTTGTTCGATCTAATCGAAATTTTCGAAGGCGAACGGTTTCCGTGAATGTTTGTTCATTTCCGCGATTGTTACTAACATTTATACATGTTCCCAATATTGATCGAACAATATGCATCTTATTTAGGTATGATAAATCATTAGTTAGTTTTCAGAAATTAATTGATTTCGAAAATGAAAGCAAAATATTGATATTCATATATAATATTTCTCGATTTGCAACCTAAATTAATCTTTATAAGCAAATTATTCATTTACAATGCAAAAGAAAATGCATTCTGTAACATTCATATTCCCAACTTTTACAGTGCAAGCCATTAATTAGTTTACAAATGTTAATTTTCATAAAAAATGGGGAAATATATGTATACCAAACTCTTCGTTAAATTTTCCGATAAAATTTAATTCACATACTGTAACATAAAAGTTCGGAACCTGGAAAAATTTTTCTAACAATCGCCTAGAGACATAAACATTCGCTAAAGCAATTCGCCTTCCCAGATTTCGCAATATCTTGATGTTTGTTTATCATAATTATTAACAACCGTCGTAGGACCGTAGATTAAACAATTATTAACAATGTCCTAGTATAAATAATGGCTTAAAATATCATTTCGTTGAAATATTCTTTGTTCGCGATGGAATTGTTCTTATTGAGATCAAACCGACATTGTCAAGGCTGGAAATGTTTATCGATTCACAAACGTCTATCACGATGGTTTTTCTATCTAGAAAAGCGATTAATTGAATTTCGACGCTTTTACATCAAGAATACAGCTTCCACGCATAATCCGAAAATTATAAGAACGAAACAAATGTTAAATTAGTGTATCTAATAAACAATTGTTACTTTCCATGCTTTGAAACATTAAGAAACACGTTTATACCTCGAATCTCGGTCAAAATTAATTGCTGTAGGCGAATCAATCATATTTAATGCATAAATAAGATGCATATTGTAAGATAAATGTTCGGAACATGTATAAATGTTAGTAACAATCGCGGAAATGAACAAATATTCACCGAAACCGTTCGCCTTCGCAGATTTCGCAATATCCTGACGTTCATTTATCATATTTAATAACAATCGTCGTAGGATTGTAGATTAAACCATTATTAACAATTTCCTAGTATAAATAATGGTTTAAAATATCATTTCGTTGAAATATTCTTTGTTCATCAAGGAATTTTTCATTGAGGTGCAACCGACATTCTCAAGGCTACACGTATCGATCATCGCGAAGATTTTTCTATTTAGAAAAGCGATTAATTGAATTTTGCCGCTTTGGAGTAAAAAATGAAACTTCTACGCGTATTGTGTAAATTATAAAAATTAAACAAATGTTAAATTAATGTATCTAATAAACAATTGTTACTTTCAATGCTTTAAAACTTTCCGAAACACGTTTTACTATAAATCTCGATCAAAAACAATTTCTGTAAGTTACTTAATCATTTTTAATGCATAAATAAGATGCACATTGTTCAATTAATATTGAGCACATGCATAAATGTTAGTAACAATCGCGGAAATGAACAAACATTCACCGAAACCTTTCGTCTTCGCAGATTTTGCAATATCTCGATGTTTATTTATCATATTTATTGACAACCGTCGTAGGACCATACTTTAGACAATTATTAACAATGTTCTAGTATAAATAATGGCTTGAAAGTCATTACTTTCTGGAAATATTTCTTAGATCGAACAAAGACAATCGAAGTAACCGTGCGATAAAATAAATGAATATTTCTCTACATATTGAAAAAATAGTTTGTATATATGCATGTATATTCCGAACGCTCAGTGACACACATATGTCACACGGCAATGAAGTGGGTTGCCATCTACTACAGAATAGGTAAACTACACTTAAGGTGTGAAAACACCTGGCGGAGAAATGCTCAAGTTTGTTGAGGAATTGTTGTTACTTCTACCAATAGATAGCGCCACATGCATAATTTACCGACATTACAGATAAGTCATTCCATTTGTATGGTATTCCCTACCGTGCAATGAAATAAATAAATATTTTTGTACAAAGTTTCGTATGTATTATCTTTCGAATAAATGTAAAGTTAAATGAAATCAGCGTAATGAAATTTCTCTGCATTCTAGCCTTCCTTTATACATTTAAAAAAATCTTTGATACCTCGAAATCATGGCTACACATATCGATTATCGACTCACAAGTGTTTATCACGATGATTTTTCTACATAGAAAAGCGATTAATCGAAATTCAGCACGTTTGAGTAAGAAATACAAATTCTACGCGTATTGTGTAAATTATGAGAATTAAATAAATGCTAAACTATTGCACTAAATAGACAATTATTACTTTCCTTGCTTTCAAACTTTACGAAACAAGTTTTTACTTTGAATCTCGATCAAAATCAATTTCTATAAGTATAATCATTTACCATGCATAAATAAGATACATATTGTTCGATTAATATTGGGAACATGCATAAATGTTAGTAACAATCGCAAAAGTTAACAAATATGTTCTCCAAGAGACGGCAACCCATATAATTACCACGTTGCAAATGTTTGGAATTTCAGATCATATTTGCATGCATAACAAACAATAATTTCGATATGTAGAGAAATATTTATTTATTTTATCGCACGGTAGGGAATATTATACAAATGGGATTACTTATCTTTAATGTCGGTAAATTTATGCTCGTGGCGCTATCTATTGGTGGAAATAAGAACAATTCCTCAACAAACTTGAGCGTTTCTCCGCCAGGTGTTTTCACACCTTAAGTGTAGTTTACCTATTCTCTAGTAGATGGCAACCCACTTCATTGCCGTGTGACATATGTGTGTCACTGAGCGTTCAGAATATATATTTGCATATATACCAACTATAATTTCGATATGTAGAGAAATATTCATTTATTTTATCGCACGGTTACTTCGATTGTCTTTGTTCGATCTAACAAATATTTCCAGAAAGTGATGACTTTTAAGCCATTATTTATGCTAGAACAATGTTAATAATTGTTTAATCTACGGTCCCACGACGCTTGTTAATAATTATGGTAAATAAACGTCAAGATATTGCTAAATTTGCGAAGGCGAACGGTTTCGGTGAATGTTTGTCCATTTCCGCGATTGTTAGTAACATTTATATGTGCTCCCAATATTAATTGAACAATGTGCATATTATTTATGCATCACAAATGATTAAGAAACTTATAGAAATTAATTTTGATCGAGCTCCGAAGTAAAGAGGTGTTTCTTAAAGTTTTAAAATATGGAAAGTAATAATTGTCTATTAGATATATCGATGTAACATTTGATTAGTACTTGAGAAATCGAAATGCATACTTCTTTGGCGACAGTGTTCTCCTCATTACAACGGATGAAATTCAGACATAAATTGTAGAAAATGTTCAATGTTGGGACTCTTGTTGTCAGGAGTGTATGATATGCGAGGAAGTGAATGAAAAATACTTCAACGAAGTAATGTTTTAATCCATTATTTATACCAGGACATTGTTAATAATTTTTTATACCATGCTGCTACGACGGTTGTTAATAATTCTGATGAATGAACATCAAGATATTGCGAAATCTGCGAAGGGGAACGGTTTCAGTGAATTGTTGTTCATCCACGCGATTGTTATTAACATTTATGCATGTTTCGAACATTTATGTAAGAGAATGCATCTTAGTTATGCATTGTAAATCATTGATTTGCCTATAGAAATTAAATTTCATCGAGAATTGAAGTAAAACGTGGTATTCATATGTTTCTCGATTTTCGATCGAAATTAATATTTGTAAAGTAATTAATGACTTATAATGCACAAACAAGATGCACATTGTAATGTTAATATTCGGAACGTGCGTAAATGTTAATAACAATCACGGAAATGAAAAAACATTTACCAAAACCGTTCTCCTTCATAGATTTTGCAATATCTTGATGTTTATTTATCATAATCATTAACAACCGTCGTTGGACCATAGTTTAAACAATTATTAACAATGTCCTAGTATAAATAATGGCTTAAAATATCATTTCGTTGAAATATTCTTTGTTCGCGAAGGAATTTTTCGCTGAGATCCAACTGACATTTCCAAGGCTACAGGTATCGATTATCGATTCACAAGTCTTCATCGCGATGATTTTTCTATCTAAAAAAGCGATTAATTGAATTTCGGCACTTTTATGTAAAAAATACCACTTCTACGCGTATTGTGTAAATTATAAGAATTAAACAAATGTTAGATTAATGTATTTAATGAACAATTGTTACTTTCCATGCTTTAAAACTTTACGAAACACGTTTTAACATCGAGTCTCGATCAAAATCAATTTCTATAAATTTCTTAATTAATTGCAATACATAAATAATATGTACATTGTTCAATTAATATTGGGAGCACATATAAATGTTACTAACAATCGCGGAAATGGACAAACATTCACCGAAACCGTTCGCCTTCGCAAATTTAGCAATATCTTGTAATATTTGTTGAAATTAGAACAACTCCTCGACAAACTTGAGCGTTTCTCCGCCAGGTGTTTTCACCCCTTAAGTGTAGTTTAACCCTTTCTCCAATAGATGGCAACCCATGTAATTACCACGTTACAGGGATTTGTAATTGCGGGTTCAGAATATATTTGCATACATACAAACTATAATTCCGATATGTAGAGAAATATTCATTTATTTTATCCCACGGCTTCTTCGATCGTATTTGTTCGATCTAACCAAATATTTCAAGAAATTGATGGCTTTTTATACCGAAACATTGTCAAAAATTGTTTAATCTACGACCCAACGACGGTTGTTAATAATTATGATAAACAAACATCAAGATATTGCGAAATCTTCGAGGACGAATGGTTTCGGTGAATTTTCGTTCATTTCAGCGATTGTTATTAACATTTACGCATGTTCCCTATATTGATCGAACAATGTGCATCTTATTTATGCATTAAAAATGATTGATTCGCCTCTAACAATTGATTTTGATCGAACTTCAAAGTAAAGACATGTTTCTTAAAGTCTTAAAACATGGTAAGTAATAATTGTCTATAAGATATATAAATTTAACATTTGATTAATACATGAAGAATGGACATTTTTGGTCAAATAAGTGAATAAAAAATAATTATTATAAATAAATAATTAGATTTATTTCCGATTCTGTGTAAATTATTATATACAGTAAATAGTATAAATAAAATTCTTCTGGAGGCCAAAGAGATTAAAAAATATATTAAATAATGTATTTAGAGTGTTAGTGTGTAATTTAACTATAGCTCAAATGATTTATAATAGAAACTATAACTATTATAATCATTTAATCGAAACGGAGAAACGGAGAAACGAAAAAACGAAGGAAGAAACGGAGAAACGAAGAAAGAAACGGAGAAACGAAGAAAGAAACGGAGAAACGAAGAAAGAAACGGAGAAACGAGGAAATAAATGGAGAAACGAAGAAATAAACGGAGAAACGAAGAAAGAAACGGAGAAACGAAGAGAGAAACGGAGAAACGGAGAAAGAAACGGAGAAACGGAGAAATAAATGGAGAAACGAAGAAACAAACGGAGAAACGAAGAAAGAAACGGAGAAACGAAGAAAGAAACGAAGAAAGACACGGAGAAACGAAGAAAGAAACGGAGAAACGAAGAAAGAAACGGAGAAACGAAGAAAGAAACGGAGAAACGAAGAAAGAAACGGAGAAACGAAGAAAGAAACGGCGAAACGGAGAAATAAATGGGGAAACGATAAAGAAATGGAGAAACGAAGAAAGAAACGGAGAAATGAAGAAAGAAACGGAGAAACGGAGAAATAAATGGAAAAACGAAGAAATAAACGGAGAAACGTAGAAAGGAGCGGAGAAACGAACAAAGAAACGGAGAAACGGAGAAATAAATGGAGAAACGAAGAAACAAACGGAGAAACGAAGAAAGAAATGGAGAAGCGAAGAAAGAAACGGAGAAACGAAGAAAGAAACGGAGAAACGAACAAAGAAACGGAGAAACGGAGAAATAAATGGAGAAACGAAGAAACAAACAGAGAAACGAAAAAAGAAACGGACAAACGAAGAAAGAAACGGAGAAACGGAGAAAGAAACGGAGAAACGAAGAAGGAAACGGAGAAACGGCGAAATAAATGGAAAAACGAAGAAATAAACGGAGAGACGAAGAAAGGAGCGGAGAAACGAACAAAGAAACGGACAAACGAAGAAAGAAACGGAGAAACGGAGAAAGAAACGGAGAAACGGAGAAAGAAACGGAGAAACGAAGAAATAAATGGAGAAACGAAGAAATAAACGGAGAAACGAAGAAAGAAACGGAGAAACGAAGAAAGAAACGAAGAAACGAAGAAGGAAACGGAGAAACGAAGAAAGAAACGGAGAAACGAAGAAAGAAACAGATAAACGAAGAAATAAATGGAGAAACGAAGAAATAAACGGAGAAACGAAGAAAGAAACGGAGAAACGAAGAAAGAAACGAAGAAACGAAGAAAGAAACGGAGAAACGAAGAAGGAAACGGAGAAACGAAGAAAGAAACGGAGAAACGAAGAAAGAAACAGATAAACGAAGAAATAAATGGAGAAACGAAGAAATAAACGGAGAAACGAAGAAAGAAACGGAGAAACGAAGAAAGAAACGAAGAAACGAAGAAAGAAACGGAGAAACGAAGAAAGAAACGGAGAAACGAAGAAAGAAACGGAGAAACGATCAAAGAAACGGAGAAACGAACAAAGAAACGGAGAAACGAACAAAGAAACGGAGAAGCGAAGAGAGAAACGGAGAAACGATGAAAGAAACGGAGAAACAAAGAAAGAAACGGAGAAACGAAGAAAGAAACGGAGAATCGGAGAAATAAATGGAGAAACGAACAAAAAACGGTGAAACGGAGAAACGCAAAACCCGAGAAACGGAGAAACGGAGAAACCGAGAAACGGAGAAACCGAGAAACGGAGAAACCGAGAGTCGGAGAAACGGATTAACCGAGAAACGGAGAAACGGAGATACGGAGAAACGGAGAGACGGAGAAACGGAGAAACGGGAAACCGAGAAACGGAGAAACCGAGAAACGGAGAAACGGAGAAACGGAGATACGGAGAAACGTTTCTTTTTTCGTTTCTCCGTTTCTTTGTTCGTTTCCCCGATTCTTTCTTCGTTTCTCCGTTTCTTTGTTCGTTTCTCCGTTTCTTTGTTCGTTTCTCCGTTTATTTCTTTGTTTCTCCATTTATTTCTCCGTTTCTCCGTTTCTTTCTTCGTATCTCCGTTTCTTTCTTCGTTTCTCCATTTATTTCTCCGTTTCTCCGTTTCTTTCTTCGTTTCTCCGTTTCTTTCTTCGTTTCTCCGTTTATTTCTCCGTTTCTCCGTTTCTTTCTTCGTTTCTCCGTTTATTACTTCGTTTCTCAATTTATTTCTCCGATTCTCCGTTTCTTTCTTCGTTTCTTTGTTTCTTTCTTCGTTTCTCCGTTTATTTCTCCGTTTCTCCGTTTCTTTCTTCGTTTCTCCGTTTATTTCTTTGTTTCTCCATTTATTTCTCCGTTTCTCCGTTTCTTTCTTCGTATCTCAGTTTCTTTCTTCGTTTCTCCATTTATTTCTCCGTTTCTCCGTTTCTTTCTTCGTTTCTCGGTTTCTTTCTTCTTTTCTCCGTTTCTTTCTTCGTTTCTCCGTTTCTTTCTTCGTTTCTCCGTTTCTTTCTTCGTTTCTCCGTTTCTTTCTTCGTTTCTCCGTTTCTTTCTTCGTTTCTCCGTTTCTTTCTTCGTTTCTCCGTTTCGTTCATCGTTTCTCCGTTTATATCTTCGTTTCTCCATTTATTTCTCCGTTTCTTTCTTCGTTTCTCCGTTTTATTCATCGTTTCTCCGTTTCTTTCTTCGTTTCTCCGTTTCTTTCTTCGTTTCTCCGTTTCTTTCTCCGTTTCACGGTTTATTCCTTCGTTTCTCCGTTTCTTTCTTCGTTTCTTCGTTTCTTTCTCCGTTTCTCGGTTTATTTCTTCGTTTCTCCATTTATTTCTCCGATTCTCCGTTTCTTTCTTCGTTTCTCAATTTATTTCTCCGATTCTCCGTTTCTTTCTTCGTTTCCTCGTTTCTTTCTTCGTTACTCCGTTTCTTTCTTCGTTTCTCCGTTTCTTTCTTCGTTTCTCCGTTTCTTTCTTCGTTTCTCCGTTTCTTTCTTCGTTTCTCCGTTTCTTTCTTCGTTTCTCCGTTTCTTTCTTCGTTTCTCCGTTTCGTTCATCGTTTCTCCGTTTATATCTTCGTTTCTCCATTTATTTCTCCGTTTCTCTCTTCGTTTCTCCGTTTCTTTCTTCGTTTCTCCGTTTGTTCCTTCTTTTTCGATTTATTTCTCCGTTTCTCCGTTTCTTTCTTCGTTTCTCCGTTTCTTTCTTCGTTTCTCCGTTTATTTCTTCGTTTCTCCATTTATTTCCTCGTTTCTCCGTTTCTTTCTTCGTTTCTCCGTTTCTTTCTTCGTTTCTCCGTTTCTTTCTTCGTTTCTCCGTTTCTTCCTTCGTTTTTTCGTTTCTCCGTTTCTCCGTTTCGATTAAATGATTATAATATTTATAATTTCTATTATAAATCATTTGATCTATAGTTAAATTAGACACTAATACTCTGAATACATATTTAATATATTTTTTAACCTCTTTAGCCTCCAGAAGAATTTTATTTATACTATTTACTACATATAATAATTTACACAGAATCGGAAGTAAATCTAATTATTTATTTATAATAATTATTTTTTTTTCACTTATCTTAATAATTGGGATGTACTCTTTAAATGTTCGATTCATTTCTTTAATTTATTCATTAAATTGAATTAATCTATTCTTTATAATAACTTTAATAAAATTAATCCCTATAATTATTACAGAACTCATATTAAAATTTAATAATGAAATTTATTTTATTTGCCTAATTAATGTAATTATTGCCCCTACCATTTGCTTAAACAGAAAAATGAATCATAATAATTATAGGATATTCATCTGTTATACAAACATCTATTATAGTTATTTTATTAATAATTAACAAAAATACATTTTTAACATATTTCATTCTATATTCAATAATTTCTTTAATTTTAATTTTTATATTTAAAATAATAAAGATAAAATCTTCTTCCTTATTCAATATATTAACCTCTAATAAAAGAAAAATTATTTTATACTCAATAATTATTATGTACACAAATTTCCCACCTATAGCACTCTTTATACTGAAATAAATCGTCCTAGAAACATTAATAAATTCAAGAATAAAATTTACCGTGGAAGGTTTAATTTTACATTTATTCGAAAGATGAAACATACAAAAGTTTGTACAAATGTAATTATTTATTTTATCGCACGGTAGGGAATATCATACAAATGGAAATACTTATCTCTAATGTCGGTAAATTGTACTTGTCGCGCCATCTATTTTTGGAAATGAGAACAATTCCTCGACAAACTTGAGCGTTTCTCCGCCAGGTGTTTTCACCCCTTAAGTGCAGTTTAACCCTTTCTCCAATAGATGGCAACCCATGTAATTACCACGTTACAGGGATTTGTAATTGCGGGTTCAGAATATATTTGCATACATACAAACTATAATTCCGATATGTAGAGAAATATTCATTTATTTTATCCCACGGCTTCTTCGATCGTATTTGTTCGATCTAACCAAATATTTCAAGAAATTGATGGCTTTTTATACCGAAACATTGTCAAAAATTGTTTAATCTACGACCCAAAGACGGTATTAATAATTATGATAAACAAACATCAAGATATTGCGAAATCTTCGAGGACGAAGGGTTTCCGTGAATGTTCGTTCATTTCAGCGATTGTTATTAACATTTACGCATGTTCCCTATATTGATCGAACAATGTGCATCTTATTTATGCATTAAAAATGATTCATTCGCCTCTAGCAATTGATTTTGATCGAACTTCAAAGTAAGGAGATGATCCTTAAAGTCTTAAAACATGGAAAGTAATAATTGTCTATAAGATATATCAATTTAACATTTGATTAATACATGAATAATGGAATTTTTTGGTAAAATAAGTGAATAAAAAATAATTATTATAAATAAATAATTAGATTTATTTCCGATTCTGTGTAAATTATTATATACAGTAAATAGTATAAATAAAACTCTTCTGGAGGCTAAAGAGATTAAAAAATATATTAAATATGTATTTAGAGTATTAGTGTATAATTTAACTATAGCTCAAATGATTTATAATAGAAATTATAACTATTATAATCATTTAATCGAAACGGAGAAACGGAGAAACGGAGAAACGGAGAAACGAACAAAGAAACGGAGAAACGAACAAAGAAACGGAGAAACGGAGAAACGGAGAAATAAATGGAGAAACGAAGAAAGAAACGGAGAAACGAAGAAAGAAACGGAGAAACGAAGAAAGAAACGGAGTAACGAAGAAAGAAACGAAGAAACGAACAAAGAAACGGAGAAACGAAGAAAGAAACGGAGAAACGATGAAAGAAACGGAGAAACGATGAAAGAAACGGAGAAACAAAGAAAGAGACGAAGAAAGAAACGGAGAAAAGAAGAAAGAAACGGAGAAACGAAGAAAGAAACGGAGAAACGAAGGAAGAAAGGGAGAAACGGAGAAACGGAGAAACCGAGAAACGGAGAAACGGAGAAACCGAGAAACGGAGAAACGGAGAAACCGAGAAACGGAGAAACGGAGAAACCGAGAAACGGAGAAACGGAGAAACGGAGAAACGGTTCTCCGTTTCCTTTTTCGTTTCTCCGTTTCTTTGTTCGTTTCTCCGTTTCTTTGTTCGTTTCTTCGGTACTTTGTTCGTTTCTCCATTTATTTCGCCGTTTCTCCGTTTCTTTCTTCGTTTCTCCGTTTCTTTGTACGTTTCTCCGTTTCTTTCTTCGCATCTCCGTTTCTTTGTTTGTTTCTCCGCTTCTTTCTTCGTATCTCCGTTTTTTTCTTCGCTTCTCCGTTTTTTTCTTCGTTTCTCCGTTTCTTTGTTCGTTTCGCCGTTTCTTTCTTCGTTTCTCCGTTTCTTTCTTCGTTTCTCCGTTTCTTTCTTCGTTTCTCCGTTTCTTTCTTCGTTTCTCCGTTTCTTTCTTCGTTTCTCCGTTTCTTTGTTCATTTCTCCGTTTCTTTCTTCGTTTCTTCGTTTCTTTCTTCGTTACTCCGTTTCTTTCTTCGTTTCTCCGTTTCTGTGTTCGTTTCTCCGTTTCTTTGTTCGTTTCTCCGTTTCTTTGTTCGTTTCTCCGTTTCTTTCCCCGTTTCACGGTTTATTTCTTCGTTTCTCCATTTATTTCTCCGATTCTCCGTTTCTTTCTTCGTTTCTTTCTTCGTTACTCCGTTTCATTCTTCGTTTCTCCGTTCCTTTCTTCGTTTGTCCGTTTCTTTCTTCGTTTCTCCGTTTCTTTCTTCGTTTCTCCGTTTCTTTGTTCGTTTCTCCGTTTCTTTCTTCGTTTCTCCGTTTCTTTCTTCGTTTCTCCGTTTCTTTCTTCGTTTCTTCGTTTCTTTCTTCGTTTCTCGGTTTCTTTCTTCGTTTCTCCGTTTCTTTGTTCATTTCTCCGATTCTTTCTTCGTTTCTTCGTTTATTTATTCGTTTCTCCATTTATTTCTCCGTTTCTCCGTTTCTTTCTTCGTTTCTCCGTTTCTTTCTTCGTTTCTCCGTTTCTTTCTTCGTTTCTCCGTTTCTTTCTTCGTTTCTCCGTTTCTTTCTTCGTTTCTCCGTTTTTTTGTTCACTTCTCCGATTCTTTCTTCGTTTCTTCGTTTCTTTCTGCGTTACTCCGATTCTTTCTTCGTTTCTACGTTTCTTTCTGCGTTACTCCGTTTCTTTCTTCGTTTCTGCGTTTCTTTCTCCGTTTCACGGTTTATTTCTTCGATTCTCCATTTATTTCTCCGTTTCTCCGTTTCTTTCTTCGTTTCTCTGTTTCTTTCTTCGTTTCTCCGTTTCTTTGTTCGTTTCTCCGTTTCTTTCTTCGTTTCTCCGTTTCTTTGTCCGTTTCTCCGTTTCTTTCTCCGTTTCTCGGTTTATTTCTTTGTTTCTCCATTTATTTCTCCGATTCTCAGTTTCTTTCTTCGTTTCTTTCTTCGTTTCTCCGTTTCATTCTTCGTTTCTCCGTTTCTTTGTTCGTTTCTCCGTTTCTTTGTTCGTTTCTCCGTTTCTTTTTTCGTTTCTTCGTTTCTTTCTTCATTTCTCCATTTCTTTCTTCGTTTCTCCGTTTCTTCCTTCGTTTCATCGTTTCTCCGTTTCTCCGTTTCACCGTTTCGATTAAATGATTATAATATTTATAATTTCTATTATAAATCATTTGATGTATAGTTAAATTAGACACTAATACTCTAAATACATATTTAATATATTTTTTAATCTCTTTGGCCTCCAGAAGAATTTTATTTATACTATTTACTATATATAATAATTTACACAGAATCGGAAATAAATCTAATTATTTATTTATAATAATTTTTTTTTTTTCACCTATCTCAAAAATTGGGATGTACTCTTTAAATGTTCGATTCATTTCTTTAATTTATTCATTAAATTGAATTAATCTATTCTTTATAATAACTTTAATAAAATTAATCCCTATTATTATTAAACAACTCATATTAAAATTTAATAATGAAATTTATTTTATTTGCCTAATTAATGTAATTATTGCCCCTATCATTTGCTTAAACAAAAAAATCAATCATAATAATTACAGGATATTCATCTGTTATACAAACATCTATTATAGTTATTTTATTAATAATTGACAAAAATACATTTTTAACATATTTCATTTTATATTCAATAATTTCTTTAATTTTAATTTTTATATTTATAATAATAAAGATTAACTCTTCTTCCTTATTTAATATATTATCCTCTAATGAGAGAAAAATTATTTTATACTCAATAATTATTATGTACACAAATTTCCCACCTATAGCACTCTTTATACTGAATTAAATCGTCCTAGAAACATTAATAAATTCAAGATTAAAATTTACCGTGGAAGGTTTAATTTTACATTTATTCGAAAGATGAAACATACAAAAGTTTGTACAAAAGTATTTATTTATTTCATCGCACGGTAGGGAATATCAGACAAATGGAAATACTTATCTCTAATGTCGGTAAATTGTACTTGTCGCGCCATCTATTTGTGGAAATTAGAACAATTCCTCGACAAACTTGAGCGTTTCTCCGCCAGGTGTTTTCACCCCTTAAGTGTAGTTTAACCCTTTCTCCAATAGATGGCAACCCATGTAATTACCACGTTACAGGGATTTGTAATTGCAGGTTCAGAGTATATTTGCATACATACAAACTATAGTTCCGATATGTAGAGAAATATTCATTTATTTTGTCCCACGGCTTCTTCGATCGTATTTGTTCGATCTAACCAAATATTTCAAGAAATTGATGGCTTTTTATACCGAAACATTGTCAAAAATTGTCTAATCTACGGCCCAACGACGGTTGTTAATAATTATGATAAACAAACATCAAGATATTGCGAAATCTTCGAGGGCGAATGGTTTCGGTGAATGTACGTTCATTTCAGCGATTGTTATTAACATTTACGCATGTTCCCTATATTGATCGAACAATGTGCATCTTATTTATGCATTAAAAATGATTGATTCGCCTCTAGCAATTGATTTTGATCGAACTTCAAAGTAAAGAGATGTTTCTTAAAGTTTTAAAACATGGAAAGTAATAATTGTCTATGAGATATATCAATTTAACATTTGATTAATACATGAAGAATCGAAATTTTTGGTAAAATAAGTGAATAAACAATAATTATTATAAATAAATAATTAGATTTATTTCCGATTCTGTAAAAATTATTATATACAGTAAATAGTGTAGTATCGGATTTTCGGCGTCCGCTTAGGCTTGCTTCGAGCGTAGGCCTAAACAAGATAACGTGCGCGGTTGGACTCGAGTTGGAGTAAACATTTAGCGCCGATCGGCCCGCTAGTTTTCCTGGAAGGCATGAGTATCCTTTACAGGGGGTCTTGTGCGACGACCGAGCGTGAGAATGCATGGAGATGAAAGGAAATACATGTGGTTCGGAGAAAGTGAAGAGTGTTTAGAAATGACGGGTGATTGGGATGGCCGAGCGTGGCCGAATGTCTGAAGTGAGAGAGACTGAGGATAGGAATGAAAGAGAATGAATGGGAATGACTATATAGAGCGCGAGAAGAACGTAGGAACATAGTATGACAAAGTATGACGACGAGAGTATGCCCGAAGAGTGTGTCGCGGACGGTATGACTAAAAAGACGATAAGACGAGACAACTAAAAGACGTATCCAGCGAAACTAACCACTGACACTACATCTAACACTACCATCATTGTAATATATAATATTATTAAATATACTTTAATATACCACATTAGAGCAATAGTTATTTGGGGGCTCGTACGGGGATAAATCATGCAAAAGGATCTCTTCTCCAGAGATCAAAGTGATAGGAGGGGAGAACGGAACAACAATAGTATAAATAAAATTCTTCTGGAGGCTAAAGAGATTAAAAAATATATTAAATATGTATTCAGAGTATTAGAGTATAATTTAAATATAGCTCAAATGATTTATAATAGAAATTATAACTATTATAATCATTTAATCGAAACGGAGAAACGGAGAAACGGAGAAACGGAGCAACGAAGAAAGAAACGGAGAAACGAAGAAAGAAACGGAGAAACGAAGAAATAAATGGAGAAACGAAGAAATAAACGGAGAAACGAAGGAAGAAACGGAGAAACGAAGAAAGAAACGGAGAAACGGAGAAATAAATGGAGAAACGAAGAAAGGAACGGAGAAACGAACAAAGAAACGGAGAAACGATGAAAGAAATGGAGAAACGAAGAAAGAATCGAAGAAACGAAGAAAGAAACGGAGAAACGAAGAAACAAACGGAGAAACGAAGAAATAAACGGAGAAACGAACAAAGAAACGGAGAAACGAACAAAGAAACGGAGAAACGGAGAAATAAATGGAGAAACGAAGAAAGGAACGGAGAAACGAACAAAGAAACGGAGAAACGATGAAAGAAATGGAGAAACGAAGAAAGAATCGAAGAAACGAAGAAAGAAACGGAGAAACGAAGAAACAAACGGAGAAACGAAGAAATAAACGGAGAAACGAACAAAGAAACGGAGAAACGAACAAAGAAACGGAGAAACGGAGAAATAAATGGAGAAACGAAGAAAGAAACGAAGAAACGAAGAAAGAAACGGAGAAACGAAGAAAGAAACGATTAAACAAAGAAAGGAACGGAGAAACGAGCAAAGAAACGGAGAAACGAAGAAAGAAACGGAGAAACGGAGAAATAAATGGAGAAACGAAGAAATAAACGGAGAAACGAAGAAAGAAACGGAGAAACGAAGAAAGAAACGGAGAAACGAAGAAAGAAACGGAGAAACGAAGAAAGAAACGATTAAACAAAGAAAGGAACGGAGAAACGAGCAAAGAAACGGAGAAACGAAGAAAGAAACGGAGAAACGGAGAAATAAATGGAGAAACGAAGAAATAAACGGAGAAACGAAGAAAGAAACGGAGAAACGAAGAAAGAAACGGAGAAACGAAGAAAGAAACGGAGAAACGAAGAAAGAAACGGAGAAACTAACAAAGAAACGGAGAAACGAACAAAGAAACGGAGAAACGAAGAAAGAAACAGAGAAACGAAGAAAGAAACTGAGAAACGGAGAAATAAATGGAGAAACGAAGAAATAAACGGAGAAACGAAGAAAGAAACGGAGAAACGAAGAAAGAAACGGAGAAACGAAGAAAGAAACGGAGTAACGAAGAAAGAAACGAAGAAAGAAACGGAGAATCGGAGAAATAAATGGAGAAACGAAGAAATAAACGGAGAAACGAAGAAAGAAACGGAGAAACGAAGATAGAAACGGAGAAGCGAAGAAATAAATGGAGAAACGAAGAAATAAACGGAGAAACGAAGAAAGAAACGGAGAAACGAAGAAAGAAACGGAGAAACGAAGGAAGAAACGGAGTAACGAAGGAAGAAACGAAGAAAGAAACGGAGAATCGGAGAAAGAAACGGAGAAACGAAGAAAGAAACGGAGTAACGAAGAAAGAAACGAAGAAACGAAGAAAGAAACGTAGAAATGAACAAAGAAACGTAGAAACTGAGAAAGAAACGGAGAAACGAAGAAAGAAACGGAGAAACGAAGAAAGAAACGGAGAAACGAAGAAAGAAACGGAGTAACGGAGAAAGAAACGAAGAAACGAACAAGGAAACGGAGAAACGAAGAAAGAAGCGGAGAAATAAATGGAGAAAGGAAGAAAGAAACGGAGTAACGAAGAAAGAAACGATTAAACAAAGAAAGGAACGGAGAAACGAACAAAGAAACGGAGAAACGAAGAAAGAAACGGAGAAACGGAGAAATAAATGGAGAAACGAAGAAATAAACGGAGAAACGAAGAAAGAAACGGAGAAACGAAGAAAGAAACGGAGAAACGGAGAAATAAATGGAGAAACGAAGAAATAAACGGAGAAACGAAGAAAGAAACGGAGAAACGAAGAAAGAAACGGAGAAACGAAGAAAGAAACGGAGTAACGAAGAAAGAAACGAAGAAAGAAACGGAGAATCGGAGAAATAAATGGAGAAACGAAGAAATAAACCGTGAAACGGAGAAAGAAACGGAGAAACGAACAAAGAAACGGAGAAACGAACAAAGAAACGGAGACACGAACAAAGAAACGGAGAAACGAAGAAAGAAAGAGAGAAACGGAGAAATAAGTGGAGAAACGAAGAAGTAAACGGAGAAACGAAGAAAGAAACGGAGAAACGAAGAAAGAAACGGAGAAACGAAGAAAGAAACGGAGTTACGAAGAAAGAAACGAAGAAACAAAGAAAGAAACGGAGAAATGAACTAAGAAACGGAGAAATGAAGAAAGAAACGGAGAAACGAAGAAACGAACAAAGAAACGGAGAAACAAAGATAGAAACGGAGAAACGGAGAAATAAATGGAGAAACGAAGAAATAAACGGAGAATCGAAGAAAGAAACGGAGAATCGAATAAAGAAACGGAGAAACGAAGAAAGAAACGGAGAATCGAATAAAGAAACGGAGAAACGAAGAAAGAAACGGAGTAACGAAGAAAGAAACGAAGAAACGAAGAAAGAAACGGAGAATCGGAGAAATAAGTGGAGAAACGAAGAAAGAAACGGACTAACGAAGAAAGAAACGAAGAAACGAAGAAAGAAACGGAGAATCGGAGAAATAAATGGAGAAACGGAGAAATAAACCGAGAAACGGAGAAACGAACAAAGAAACGGAGAATCGAAGAAAGAAACCGAGAAACGAACAAAGAAACGGAGAAACGAACAAAGAAACGGAGAAACGGAGAACTAAATGGAGAAACGAAGAAAGAAACGGAGAAACAAAGAAAGAAACGGAGAAACGGAGAAATAAATGGAGAAACGAAGAAATAAACAGAGAAACGAAGAAAGAAACGGAGAAACGAAGAAAGAAACGGAGAAACGAAGAAAGAAACGGAGAAACGAAGAAAGAAACGGAGGAACGAACAAAGAAACGGAGAAACGAAGAAAGAAACAGAGAAACGAAGAAAGAAACGGAGAATCGGAGAAATAAATGGAGAAACGAAGAAATAAACAGAGAAACGAGGAAAGAAACGGAGAAACGAAGAAAGAAACGGAGAAACGAAGAAAGAAACGGAGTAACGAAGAAAGAAACGAAGAAAGAAACGGAGAATCGGAGAAATAAATGGAGGAACGAAGAAATAAACCGTGAAACGGAGAAAGAAACGGAGAAACGAACAAAGAAACGGAGAAACGAAGAAAGAAACGGAGAAACGAACAAAGAAACGGAGAAACCAACAAAGAAACGGAGAAACGAACAAAGAAACGAAGAAACGAAGAAAGAAACGGAGAAACGAAGAAAGAAACGGAGAATCGGAGAAATAAATGGAGAAACGTACAAAAAACGGTGAAACGGAGAAACGGAAAAACCGAGAAACGGAGAAACGGAGAAACGGAGAAACGGAGAAACGGAGAAACCGAGAAACGGAGAAACCGAGAGACGGAGAAACGGAGAAACCGAGAAACCGAGAAACGGAGAAACGGAGATACGGAGAAACGGAGAAACGGAGAAACGGAGAAACGGAGAAACGGAGAAACCGAGAAACGGAGAAACCGAGAGACGGAGAAACGGAGAAACCGAGAAACCGAGAAACGGAGAAACGGAGATACGGAGAAACGGAGAAACGGAGAAACGGAGAAACGGAGAAACGGAGAAACGGAGAAACCGAGAAACGGAGAAATAGAGAAACCGAGAAACGGAGAAACGGAGAAGCGGAGAAACGTTTCTCCGTTTCTTTGTTCGTTTCTCCGTTTCTTTCTTCGTTCCTCCGTTTCTTTCTTCGTTTCTCCGTTTCTTTGTTCGTTTCTCCGTTTCTTTCTCCGTTTCTCGGTCTATTTCATCGTTTCTCCAATTATTTCTCCGATTCTCCGTTTCTTCGTTTCTTTCTTCGTTACTCCGTTTCTTTCTTCGTTTCTCCGTTTCTTTCTTCGTTTCTCCGTTTCTTTGTTCGTTTCTCCGTTTCTTTGTTCGTTTCTCCGTTTCCTTCTTCGTTTCTCCGTTTCTTTCTCCGTTTCTCGGTTTATTTCTTCATTTCTCCATTTATTTCTCCGATTCTCCGTTTCTTCGTTTCTTTCTTCGTTACTCCGTTTCTTTCTTCGTTTCTCCGTTTCTTTCTTCGTTTCTACGTTTCCTTCTTCGTTTCTCCGTTTATTTCTTCGTTTCTCCATTTATTTCTCCGTTTCTCCGTTTCTTTCTTCGTTTCTCCGTTTCTTTCTTCGTTTCTCCGTTTCTTTGTTCGTTTCTCCGTTTCCTTCTTCGTTTCTCCGTTTCTTTCTCCGTTTCTCGGTTTATTTCTTCATTTCTCCATTTATTTCTCCGATTCTCCGTTTCTTCGTTTCTTTCTTCGTTACTCCGTTTCTTTCTTCGTTTCTCCGTTTCTTTCTTCGTTTCTACGTTTCCTTCTTCGTTTCTCCGTTTATTTCTTCGTTTCTACGTTTATTTCTCCGTTTCTCCGTTTCTTTCTTCGTTTCTCCGTTTCTTTCTTCGTTTCTCCGTTTCTTTGTTCGTTTCTCCGTTTCTTTGTTCGTTTCTCCGTTTCCTTCTTCGTTTCTCCGTTTCTTTCTCCGTTTCTCGGTTTATTTCTTCATTTCTCCATTTATTTCTCCGATTCTCCGTTTCTTCGTTTCTTTCTTCGTTACTCCGTTTCTTTCTACGTTTCTCCGTTTCTTTCTTCGTTTCTACGTTTCCTTCTTCGTTTCTCCGTTTATTTCTTCGTTTCTCCATTTATTTCTCCGTTTCTCCGTTTCTTTCTTCGTTTCTCCGTTTCTTTCTTCGTTTCACCGTTTCTTTGTTCGTTTCTCCGTTTCTTTGTTCGTTTCTCCGTTTCCTTCTTCGTTTCTCCGTTTCTTTCTCCGTTTCTCGGTTTATTTCTTCGTTTCTCCATTTATTTCTCCGATTCTCCGTTTCTTTGTTCGTTTCTCCGTTTATTTCTTCGTTTCTCCATTTATTTCTCCGTTTCTCCGTTTCTTTCTTCGTTTCTCCATTTATTTCTCCGTTTCTCCGTTTCTTTCTTCGTTTCTCCGTTTCTTTCTTCGTTTCTCCGTTTCTTTGTTCATTTCTCCGTTTCTTTGTTCGTTTCTCCGTTTCTTTCTTCGTTTCTCCGTTTCTTTCTCCGTTTCTCGGTTTATTTCTTCGTTTCTCCATTTATTTCTCCGATTCTCCGTTTCTTTCTTCGTTTCTTCGTTTCTTTCTTCGTTACACTGTTTCTTTCTTCGTTTCGCCGTTTCTTTCTTCGATTCTCCGTTTCTTTGTTCGTTTCTCCGTTTCTTTGTTCCTTTCTCCATTTATTTCACCGTTTCTCCATTTATTTCTCCGTTTCTCCGTTTCTTTGTTCGTTTCTCCTTTCTTTGTTCGTTTCTCCGTTTCTTTGTTCGTTTCTCCATTTATTTCACCGTTTCTCCATTTATTTCTCCGTTTCTCCGTTTCTTTGTTCGTTTCTCCTTTCTTTGTTCGTTTCTCCGTTTCTTTGTTCGTTTCTCCGTTTCCTTGTTCGTTTCCTCGTTTCTTTGTTCGTTTCTCCGTTTATTTCTTCGTTTCTCCATTTATTTTTCCGTTTCTCCGTTTCTTTCTTCGTTTCTTTCTTCGTTACTCCGTTTCATTCTTCGTTTCTCCGTTTCTTTCTTCGTTTCTCCGTTTCCTTCTTCGTTTCTCTGTCTATTTCTTCGTTTCTCCATTTATTTCTCCGTTTCTCCGTTTCTTTTTTCGTTTCTCCGTTTCTTTGTTCAATTCTCCGTATCTTTGCTCGTTTCTCCGTTTCTTTGTTCGTTTCTCCGTTTCCTTATTCGTTTCTCCGTTTCTTTGTTCGTTTCTCCGTTTCTTTCCCCGTTTCACGGTTTATTTCTTCGTTTCTCCGTTTCTTTCTTCGTTTCTCCGTTTCTTTCTTCGTTTCTCCGTTTCTTTCTTCGTTTCTCCGTTTCTTTCCTCGTTTCTCCGTTTCTTTGTTCGTTTCTCCGTTTCTTTGTTCGTTTCTCCGTTTCTATGTTCGTTGCTCCGTTTCTTTGTTCGTTTCTCCGTTTCTTTATTCGCTTCTCGGTTTCTTTGTTCGTTTCTCCGTTTCTTTGTTCGTTTCTCCGTTTCTTTATTCGCTTCTCCGTTTCTTTGTTCGTTTCTCCGTTTCTTTCCCCGTTTCACGGTTTATTTCTTCGTTTCTCCATTTATTTCTCCGATTCTCCGTTTCTTTCTTCGTTTCTTCGTTTCTTTCTTCGTTACTCCGTTTCTTTCTTCGTTTCTCCGTTTCTTTCTTCGTTTCTCCGTTTCTTTCTTCGTTTCTCCGTTTCTTTGTTCATTTCTCCATTTCTTTCTTCGTTTCTTCGTTTCTTTCTTCGTTACTCCGTTTCTTTCTTCGTTTCTCCGTTTCTTTCTTCGTTTCACCGTTTCTTTCTTCCTTTCTCCGTTTCTGTCTTCGTTTCTACGTTTCTTTCTTCGTTTCTCCGTTTCTTTCTTCGTTTCTCCGTTTCTTTGTTCATTTCTCCGTTTCTTTCTTCGTTTCTTCGTTTCTTTCTTCGTTACTCCGTTTCTTTCTTCGTTTCTCCGTTTCTTTCTTCGTTTCTCCGTTTCTTTCTTCGTTTCTCCGTTTCTTTGTTCATTTCTCCATTTCTTTCTTCGTTTCATCGTTTCTTTCTTCGTTACTCCGTTTCTTTTTCGTTTCTCCGTTTCTTTCTTCGTTTCTCCGTTTCTTTCTTCGTTTCTCCGTTTCTTTCTTCGTTTCTCCGTTTCTTTGTTCGTTTCTCCGTTTCTTTCCTCGTTTCTCCGTTTCTTTCCCCGTTTCACGGTTTATTTCTTCGTTTCTCCGTTTCTTTCTTCGTTTCTCCGTTTCTTTCTTCGTTTCTCCGATTCTGTCTTCGTTTCTCCCTTTCTTTCTTCGTTTCTCCGTTTCTTTGTTCGTTTCTCCGTTTCTTTGTTCGTTTCGCCGTTTCTATCTTCGTTTCTTCGTTTCTGTCTTCGTTACTCCGTTTCTTTGTTCGTTTCTCCGTTTCTTTGTTCGTTTCTCCGTTTCTTTCTTCGTTTCTCCGTTTATTTCTTCGTTTCTCCATTTATTTCTCCGTTTCCCCGTTTCTTTCTTCGTTTCTCCGTTTCTTTGTTGGTTTCTCTGTTTCTTTCTTCGTTTCTCCGTTTCTTTGTTCGTTTCTCCGTTTTTTTCTCCGTTTCTTGGTTTATTTCTTCGTTTCTCCATTTATTTCTCCGATTCTCCGTTTCTTTCTTCGTTTCTCTGTTTCTTTCTTCGCTTCTCAGTTTCTTTGTTCGTTTCTCCGTTTCTTTCTTCGTTTCTTCGTTTCTTTGTTCGTTACTCCGTTTCTTTGTTCGTTTCTCCGTTTCTTTGTTCGTTTCTCAGTTTCTTTCTTCGTTTCTCCGTTTCTTTCTTCGTTTCTTCGTTTCTTTCTTCATTTCTCCGTTTCTTCCTTCGTTTCATCGTTTCTCCGTTTCTCCGTTTCTCCGTTTCTCCGTTTCGATTAAATGATTATAATATTTATAATTTCTATTATAAATCATTTGATCTATCGTTAAATTAGACACTATTACTCTAAATACATATTTAATATATTTTTTAATCTCTTTAGCCTCCAGAAGAATTTTATTTATACTATTTACTATATATAATAATTTACACAGAATTGGAAGTAAATCTAATTATTTATTTATAATAATTTTTTTTTTTTCACTTATCTTAAAAATTGTCCTTGTGGCGGCACTACCCACGCTTGCCACCAGAGGGAAACTCACCACCAACCGTTTCCCGCAAGTTCCCGTACCTGCTCCGATCGCTATATTTACGACCTCTTACCGATCTTCCAATGTCCCGGCGTATAAGGCAGGGCCTGCTAGGATGCCTTACTGACGAGTCCACTAGCAGGCCCGGGATGAAACGCTTCTCCCCACTCCTTATAATTCCGTTTTCCCTCTCTCAAACATCTTCGAATTTAGCGCCGCCAAATACTCTTTAAATGTTCGATTCATTTCTTTAATTTATTCTTTAAATTGAATTAATCTATTCTTTATAATAACTTTAATAAATTTAATCCCTATAATTATTATAGAACTCATATTAAAATTTAATAATGAAATTTATTTTATTTGCCTAATTAATGTAATTATTGCCCCTATCATTTGCTTAAAGGAAAAAGTCAATCATAATAATTATAGGATATTCATCTGTTATACAAACATCTATTATAGTTATTTTGTTAATAATTAACAAATATACATTTTTAACATATTTCATTTTATATTCAATAATTTCTTTAATTTTAATTTTTATATTTAAAATAATAAAGATTAACTCTTCTTCCTTATTTAATATATTAACCTCTAATAAAAGAAAAATTATTTTATACTCAATAATTATTACGTACACAAATTTCCCACCTATAGCACTCGTTATACTGAAATAAATCGTCCTAGAATCATTAATAAATTCAAGAATAAAATTTACCGTGGAAGGTTTAATTTTACATTTATTCGAAAGATGAAACATACAAAAGTTTGTACAAACGTATTTATTCATTTTATCGCACGGTAGGGAATATCATACAAATGGAAATACTTATCTCTAATGTCGGTAAATTGTACTTGTCGCGCCATCTATTTGTGGATAATTAGAACAATTCCTCGACAAACTTGAGCGTTTCTCCGCCAGGTGTTTTCACCCCTTAAGTGTAGTTTAACCCTTTCTCCAATAGATGGCAACCCATGTAATTACCACGTTACAGGGATCTGTAATTGCGGGTACAGAATATATTTGCATACATACAAACTATATTTCCGATATGTAGAGAAATATTCATTTATTTTATCCCACGGCTTCTTCGATCGTATTTGTTCGATCTAACCAAATATTTCAAGAAATTGCTGGCTTTGTATACCGAAACATTGTCAAAAATTGTTTAATCTACGGTCCAACGACGGTTGTTATTAATTGTGATAAAGAAATGTCAAGATATTGCGAAGTCTGCGAAGGCGAACGGTTTCAGTGAATGTTTGCCCATTTCAGCGATTGTTATTAACATTTACGCATGTTCCCTATATTGCTCGAACAACGTGCATCTTATTTATGTATTGCAATTAATTAAGAAACTTATCTAAATTGATTTTGATCGAGACTGCACGTTAAAACGTGTTTCGTAAAGTTTTAAAGCACGGAAAGTAACAATTGTTCATTAGATACATTAATTTAACATTTGTTTAATTCTTATAATTTACACAATACGTGTAGAAGTGGTATTTTTTACACAAAAGTTCCAAAATTCAATTAATCGCTTTTTTAGATAGAAAAATCACCGCGATAAATACTTGTGAATCGATAATCGATACGTGTAGCCTTGAGAATGTCAGTTGGATCTCAAGGAAAAATTCCTTCGCGAACAAGCAATATTTCAACGAAATGATATTTTAAGCCATTATTTATACTAGGAGATTGTTAATAATTGTCTAATGTATGATCCTACGACGGTTGATAATAATTATGATAAACAAACATCAAGATATTGCGAAATCTTCGAGGGCGAATTGTTTCGGTGAACGTTTGTTCATTTCAGCGATTGTTATTAACATTTACGCACGTTCCCTATATTGATCGAACAATGTGCATCTTATTTATGCATTAAAAATGATTGATTCGCCACTAGCAATTGATTTTGATCGAACTTCGAAGTAAAGAGATGTTTCTTAGAGTTTTAAAACATGGAAAGTAATAATTGTCTATGAGATATATCAATTTAACATTTGATTAATACATGAAGAATCGAAATTTTTGGTAAAATAAGTGAATAAAAAATAATTATTATAAATAAATAATTAGATTTATTTCCGATTCTGTGTAAATTATTATATACAGTAAATAGTATAAATAAAATTCTTCTGGAGGCTAAAGAGATTAAAAAATGTATTAAATATGTATTTAGAGTATTAGTGTATAATTTAACTATAGCTCAAATGATTTATAATAGAAATTATAACTATTATAATCATTTAATCGAAACGGAAAAACGGAGAAACGGAGAACCGAAGAAACGAAGGAAGAAACGGAGAAACGAAGAAAGAAACGGAGAAACGAAGAAAGAAACGGAGAAACGAAGAAATAAATGGAGAAACGAAGAAATAAACGGAGAAACAGGGAAATAAATGGAGAAACGAAGAAATAAACGGAGAAACGAAGAAAGGAACGGAGAAACGAACAAAGAAACGGAGAAACGATGAAAGAAACGGAGAAACGAAGAAAGAAACGGAGAAACGAAGAAAGAAACGGGGAAACGAACAAAGAAACGGAGAAACGAACAAAGAAACGGAGAAACAAAGAAAGAAACGGAGAAACGAAGAAAGAAACGGAGAAACGAAGAAAGAAACGGAGAAACGAAGAAATAAACGGAGAAACGGGGAAATAAATGGAGAAACGAAGAAATAAACGGAGAAACGAAGAAAGGAACGGAGAAACGAACAAAGAAACGGAGAAACGATGAAAGAAACGGAGAAACGAGGAAAGAAACGGAGAAACGGAGAAAGAAACGGGGAAACGAACAAAGAAACGGAGAAACGAACAAAGAAACGGAGAAACAAAGAAAGAAACGGAGAAACGAAGAAAGAAACGGAGAAACGGGGAAATAAATGGAGAAACGAAGAAATAAACGGAGAAACGAAGAAAGAAACGGAGAAACGAAGAAAGAAACGGAGAAACGGAGAAATAAATGGAGAAACGAAGAAACAAACGGGGAAACGAAGAAAGAAACGGGGAAACGAAGAAGGAAACGAAGAAACGAAGAAAGAAACGGAGAAACGAAGAAAGAAACGGAGAAACGAAGAAAGAAACGGAGAAATAAATGGAGAAACGAAGATATAAACGGAAAAACGATGAAATTAACGGAGAAACGAAGAAAGAAACGGAGAAACGAAGAAAGAAACGGAGAAACGAAGATAGAAACTGAGAAACGAAGAAAGAAACGGAGAATCGGAGAAATAAATGGAGAAACGAAGAAATAAACCGAGAAACGGAGAAACGGAGAAACGGAGAAACCGAGAAACACAGAAACCGAGAAACGGAGAAACGCAGAAACCGAGAAACGGAGAAACCGAGAAACGGAGAAACGGGGAAATCGAGAAACGGAGAAACGGAGAAATGGAGAATCCAAGAAATGGAGAAACGGAGAAACGGAGGAACGGAAAAACGGAGAATCGGAGAAACGTTTCTTTGTTCGTTTCTCCGTTTCAATCTTCGTTTCTCCATTTATTTCTCCGTTTCTCCGTTTCTTTGTTCGTTTCTCCGTTTCTTTGTTCGCTTCTCCGTTTCTTTCTCCGTTTCTCGGTTTATTTCTTCGTTTCTCCATTTATTTCTCCGATTCTCCGTTTCTATCTTCGTTTCTCAGTTTCTTTCTTCGTTACTCCCTCTCTTTCTTCGTTTCTCCGTTTCTTTCTTCGTTTCTCGGTTTATTTCTTCGTTTCTCCATTTATTTCTCCGATTCTCCGTTTCTCTCTTCGTTTCTTCGTTTCTTTCTTCGTTACTCCGTTTCTTCGTCGTTTCTGCGTTTCTTTCTTCGTTTCTCCGTTTCTTTCTTCGATTCTCCGTTTATTTCTTCATTTCTCCATTTATTTCTCCGTTTCTCCGTTTCTTTCTTCGTTTCTCCGTTTCTTTCTTCGCTTCTCCGTTTCTTTCTTCGTTTCTCCGTTTCTTTCTTCGTTTCTCCGTTTCTTCCTTCGTTTCTTCGTTTCTCCGTTTCTCCGTTTCTCCGTTTCTCCGTTTCTCCGTTTCTCCGATTCTCCGATTCTCCGTTTCTCCGTTTCTCCGTTTCTCCGTTTCTCCGTTTCTCCGTTTCTCCGTTTCTCCGTTTCTCCGTTTCTCCGTTTCTCCGTTTCTCCGTTTCTCCGTTTCTCCGTTTCTCCGTTTCTCCGTTTCTCCGTTTCTCCGTTTCTCCGTTTCTCCGTTTCTCCGTTTCTCCGTTTCTCCGTTTCTCCGTTTAGATTAAATGATTATAATAATTTTGATCGCACTTCAAAGTAAAGAGATGTTTCTTAAAGTTTTAAAACATGGAAAGTAATAATTGTCTATGAGATATATCAATTTAACATTTGATTAATACTTGAAGAATCGAAATTTTTGGTATTTTCCTGATACCAAAGGTTGAAATTCAGGCATAAATTTTAGAAAATGTTTGATTTTGGGACTCTTGGTGTCAGTGTACGATATGCGAGGAAGTGGCACGATTTCGCGGATTCTTAGAATTGACGTCAAATTCCAAGAATTTCCGCGAACCGAAATTTTGTTGTACTTTCGAACGAATTTCTGAATCATGGATCCCGATTTTCTTTGTATCAGGAGAACATGATAGTTGAGGACATATAGTTTTAAGTAGTTTTAGCAGTTTGATAGGATCGGGTTAAAGAAATGGAAACAAATAATGGACAAAAATAAAGTTTCTGCTGTCAGTGAAATTGATTTTATTTCAATACATCAATTGAACTTGTTGAAAGTACTGTACCGTAATGTACTCTACTGTACCGTAAAAATTACTATTCTAAACTCGCAGCCGATTAGCTCGGTACTACCCACGACGAATAATTACTGTTCGTCGCGAGTTATACCGATTACCAGGTCTCACCACGTGGAGGTTGCTGCGAGCGGAGACCCGGAGAGAGATAGATGGAATCAAAGTTCCATCGATCTCCCTCGACACCCGATACAAACGAAGATACTAAACCAAAGAGATGGAAGGAATCAATGTTCCTTCGATCTCCTCGTTTAGTTCTGCCAAGCAATTACATTATGGAAAAATTAGGCAAAATTGGAAAAGACGCGACACGAACCGTGCAGTTGGTCCTACTAGGTCGGTCCCGTTTCCCCTCAGTGGGCCCGATTAAAGAGGAAATGCATGACGCCGTCCACTCATATAGAGTGCCCCGTTTCTCCCAACTCCGCGTCAGGAACCACGCAAAGCGTGGACCTGACTCACGGAAGATGACGAAGAGAGGGTCTTATGGCACAGGGCTTCCACAGGGACCGATGCGAACACCTGCCCCTGTGTTCGCAGCATGTTCTCTCTGGAAGCGGACGCACCAGAAGAGACGGCGATCGACCGTTCGGACCACCTACACGGCCGGTCACTTGCTTATGCAACAAGCAGTGATGACCGGGCTGAGGAACGAGGAAGCGAGCAAAAATAAGCTAAAGATTGGATAATTGCTTGACAGATAACAGATATTTGTACACGGTGGCCTTAAAATTAACTTATTCCAAGCTTAACTAAAGATCCCACGGCGGTTGCGACCATAGTGTCCTCTTCGTTCTTCGTTCTTCGTTCTTCGTTCTTTGTTCTTCGTTCTCCGGTGTGCCTACCTAAGAGAAACCTAAAGTCAAGGCATGATAAAAAAATGATAGAAAATAGAAATGAAGTTGGTTAGTGATTAAATACAGTCATTCAGTAACAAAGGAAATAAAGGCAAGAATGACAAAAAAATAAACATGGAAAAACAAGTACAAAGTAAAATCAGAGAACAAATAAAATAAATTACAGAAAGAAACAATTAAAAACCAAAGAAAGGATTGAGAGAATGGTCGCCAGTACTGACCACCGCCTACCGGCGGCCAGTACCGGTTTCCAAGGTGGGGGTCCCCCTTCCATAAACCTAAAACGAAGAGATCCATCCACCTCCGAGGCTCCAGGAAGAATGAAATTTTAAACAACCGGGGGCTCCTTATATACCCTCCGTAAGGTCACTTACCGGTTCTTCCATTGTCTTTGTTCGATCTAATCGAAATTTTCGAAGGCGAACGGTTTCCGTGAATGTTTGTTCATTTCCGCGATTGTTACTAACATTTATACATGTTCCCAATATTGATCGAACAATATGCATCTTATTTAGGTATGATAAATCATTAGTTAGTTTTCAGAAATTAATTGATTTCGAAAATGAAAGCAAAATATTGATATTCATATATAATATTTCTCGATTTGCAACCTAAATTAATCTTTATAAGCAAATTATTCATTTACAATGCAAAAGAAAATGCATTCTGTAACATTCATATTCCCAACTTTTACAGTGCAAGCCATTAATTAGTTTACAAATGTTAATTTTCATAAAAAATGGGGAAATATATGTATACCAAACTCTTCGTTAAATTTTCCGATAAAATTTAATTCACATACTGTAACATAAAAGTTCGGAACCTGGAAAAATTTTTCTAACAATCGCCTAGAGACATAAACATTCGCTAAAGCAATTCGCCTTCCCAGATTTCGCAATATCTTGATGTTTGTTTATCATAATTATTAACAACCGTCGTAGGACCGTAGATTAAACAATTATTAACAATGTCCTAGTATAAATAATGGCTTAAAATATCATTTCGTTGAAATATTCTTTGTTCGCGATGGAATTGTTCTTATTGAGATCAAACCGACATTGTCAAGGCTGGAAATGTTTATCGATTCATAAACGTCTATCACGATGGTTTTTCTATCTAGAAAAGCGATTAATTGAATTTCGACGCTTTTACATCAAGAATACAGCTTCCACGCATAATCCGAAAATTATAAGAACGAAACAAATGCTAAATTAGTGTATCTAATAAACAATTGTTACTTTCCATGCTTTGAAACATTAAGAAACACGTTTATACCTCGAATCTCGGTCAAAATTAATTGCTGTAGGCGAATCAATCATATTTAATGCATAAATAAGATGCATATTGTAAGATAAATGTTCGGAACATGTATAAATGTTAGTAACAATCGCGGAAATGAACAAATATTCACCGAAACCGTTCGCCTTCGCAGATTTCGCAATATCCTGACGTTCATTTATCATATTTAATAACAATCATCGTAGGATTGTAGATTAAACCATTATTAACAATTTCCTAGTATAAATAATGGTTTAAAATATCATTTCGTTGAAATATTCTTTGTTCATCAAGGAATTTTTCATTGAGGTGCAACCGACATTCTCAAGGCTACACGTATCGATCATCGCGAAGATTTTTCTATTTAGAAAAGCGATTAATTGAATTTTGCCGCTTTGGAGTAAAAAATGAAACTTCTACGCGTATTGTGTAAATTATAAAAATTAAACAAATGTTAAATTAATGTATCTAATAAACAATTGTTACTTTCAATGCTTTAAAACTTTCCGAAACACGTTTTACTATAAATCTCGATCAAAAACAATTTCTGTAAGTTACTTAATCATTTTTAATGCATAAATAAGATGCACATTGTTCAATTAATATTGAGCACATGCATAAATGTTAGTAACAATCGCGGAAATGAACAAACATTCACCGAAACCTTTCGTCTTCGCAGATTTTGCAATATCTCGATGTTTATTTATCATATTTATTGACAACCGTCGTAGGACCATACTTTAGACAATTATTAACAATGTTCTAGTATAAATAATGGCTTGAAAGTCATTACTTTCTGGAAATATTTCTTAGATCGAACAAAGACAATCGAAGTAACCGTGCGATAAAATAAATGAATATTTCTCTACATATTGAAAAAATAGTTTGTATATATGCATGTATATTCCGAACGCTCAGTGACACACATATGTCACACGGCAATGAAGTGGGTTGCCATCTACTACAGAATAGGTAAACTACACTTAAGGTGTGAAAACACCTGGCGGAGAAACGCTCAAGTTTGTTGAGGAATTGTTGTTACTTCCACCAATAGATAGCGCCACATGCATAATTTACCGACATTACAGATAAGTCATTCCATTTGTATGGTATTCCCTACCGTGCAATAAAATAAATAAATATTTTTGTACAAAGTTTCGTATGTATTATCTTTCGAATAAATGTAAAGTTAAATGAAATCAGCGTAATGAAATTTCTCTGCATTCTAGCCTTCCTTTATATTAGGTGGACCGGAAAGTAATGTCGTTTCTGCGCATGTCACTATTTGATTGTCATTTGTCAGCTCATTGTGTACATTAAAGTCGTAGCAAAGACATTCTGAGGTTATAGTGACTTGTTTAGTTGTAAATAATTAAATTTAAAATTTTTCTTTACAATTTTGGGTGAAATGGCCAGCCAAATACCAGAAGAGGTACATATCCGGCATTGCATGCTTTTTGAGTTTCGCAAGGGTAGTAACGCAACAGTTGCTACCAAAAACATTTGCGATGTTTATCCAAATGCATTAGACGTTCGTAAATGCCAAAGGTGGTTTTCCAAGTTCAAATCCGGTAATTTTGATCTTTTCGACTCGTATCGATCAGGAAGACCAACAACGTTAGACAATGACGTGTTAAGTGCGGAAGTGGAAGCAAATCCGTGTCAGACAATCGAGGAATTGTCAAACAGTCTTAACCAACCTTGGTCGACCATCCAAGAACATTTGCAGCAGATTGGGAAAGTAAGCAGAGCAGGTGTTTGGGTCCCGCATAATCTGTCCGAAGAGAACAAGGCTAACCGATCCACCACATGCAACTTATTGCTTCAACGGCACAATACAGAAGCGTTTTTTGATCGCTTGATCACCGGAGATGAAAAGTGGGTTCTTTATGATAATCCAAAACGCAAAAGGCAGTGGCTCTCTCCAAATGAATCGCCACAAAGTACTGCTAAGCCAGGTTTACACCCCAAAAAGGCCCTTTTGTGTGTTTGGTGGAGTATTCGCGGCGTTGTTCATTTTGAAGTGCTGAAACCTGGACAGACTGTGAATGCAGACCTTTACTGTGAACAATTAGATCGTGTAAATAAATCTTTAATTGAAAAGTGGCCAGCGATTGTCAACAGAAAAGGCGTTATTCTGCAAGACGATAATGCAAGACCGCACTGCGCAAGACGAACCTTGGCAAAAATTAATGAATTGGGGTGGGAGGTACTGCCTCACCCACCATACTCGCCCGATGTTGCACCATCGGATTTCCATTTATTCCGATCGCTTCAACACTTTCTAAGTGGCAAAAGATTTGCAAATTTGGATGATATTCAAAATGCCATCTCTGTATATTTTGCTCAAAAACCAATTGATTTTTATCGATCCGGCATTGAAAATTTGCACACTAGATGGCAAAAGGTTGTTGATAATGAGGGTGATTATATCATTGATTAAAAATAAAAACTCGTTAAAAATTTATGTATTTGAATTTAATGTCGGGAAACGACATTACTTTCCGGTCCCCCTAATACATTTAAAAAAATCTTTGATACCTCGAAATCATGGCTACACATATCGATTATCGACTCACAAGTGTTTATCACGATGATTTTTCTACATAGAAAAGCGATTAATCGAAATTCAGCACGTTTGAGTAAGAAATACAAATTCTACGCGTATTGTGTAAATTATGAGAATTAAATAAATGCTAAACTATTGCACTAAATAGACAATTATTACTTTCCTTGCTTTCAAACTTTACGAAACAAGTTTTTACTTTGAATCTCGATCAAAATCAATTTCTATAAGTATAATCATTTACCATGCATAAATAAGATACATATTGTTCGATTAATATTGGGAACATGCATAAATGTTAGTAACAATCGCAAAAGTTAACAAATATGTTCTCCAAGAGACGGCAACCCATATAATTACCACGTTGCAAATGTTTGGAATTTCAGATCATATTTGCATGCATAACAAACAATAATTTCGATATGTAGAGAAATATTTATTTATTTTATCGCACGGTAGGGAATATTATACAAATGGGATTACTTATCTTTAATGTCGGTAAATTTATGCTCGTGGCGCTATCTATTGGTGGAAATAAGAACAATTCCTCAACAAACTTGAGCGTTTCTCCGCCAGGTGTTTTCACACCTTAAGTGTAGTTTACCTATTCTCTAGTAGATGGCAACCCACTTCATTGCCGTGTGACATATGTGTGTCACTGAGCGTTCAGAATATATATTTGCATATATACCAACTATAATTTCGATATGTAGAGAAATATTCATTTATTTTATCGCACGGTTACTTCGATTGTCTTTGTTCGATCTAACAAATATTTCCAGAAAGTGATGACTTTTAAGCCATTATTTATGCTAGAACAATGTTAATAATTGTTTAATCTACGGTCCCACGACGCTTGTTAATAATTATGGTAAATAAACGTCAAGATATTGCTAAATTTGCGAAGGCGAACGGTTTCGGTGAATGTTTGTCCATTTCCGCGATTGTTAGTAACATTTATATGTGCTCCCAATATTAATTGAACAATGTGCATATTATTTATGCATCACAAATGATTAAGAAACTTATAGAAATTAATTTTGATCGAGCTCCGAAGTAAAGAGGTGTTTCTTAAAGTTTTAAAATATGGAAAGTAATAATTGTCTATTAGATATATCGATGTAACATTTGATTAGTACTTGAGAAATCGAAATGCATACTTCCTTGGCGACAGTGTTCTCCTCATTACAACGGATGAAATTCAGACATAAATTGTAGAAAATGTTCAATGTTGGGACTCTTGTTGTCAGGAGTATATGATATGCGAGGAAGTGAATGAAAAATACTTCAACGAAGTAATGTTTTAATCCATTATTTATACCAGGACATTGTTAATAATTTTTTATACCATGCTGCTACGACGGTTGTTAATAATTCTGATGAATGAACATCAAGATATTGCGAAATCTGCGAAGGGGAACGGTTTCAGTGAATTGATGTTCATCCACGCGATTGTTATTAACATTTATGCATGTTTCGAACATTTATGTGAGAGAATGCATCTTAGTTATGCATTGTAAATCATTGATTTGCCTATAGAAATTAAATTTCATCGAGAATTGAAGTAAAACGTGGTATTCATATGTTTCTCGATTTTCGATCGATATTAATATTTGTAAAGTAATTAATGACTTATAATGCACAAACAAGATGCACATTGTAATGTTAATATTCGGAACGTGCGTAAATGTTAATAACAATCACGGAAATGAAAAAACATTTACCAAAACCGTTCTGCTTCATAGATTTTGCAATATCTTGATGTTTATTTATCATAATCATTAACAACCGTCGTTGGACCATAGTTTTAACAATTATTAACAATGTCCTAGTATAAATAATGGCTTAAAATATCATTTCGTTAAAATATTCTTTGTTCACGAAGGAATCTTTCGTTGAGATCCAACTGATATTCTCAAGGTTACAGGTATCGATGATCGATTCACAAGTCTTCATCACGATAATTTTTCTATTTAGAAAAGCGATTAATTGAATTGTGACACTTTTAAGTAAAAAATGCAACTTCTGCACGTATTGTGTAAATTATAAGAATTAAATAAATGTTAAATTAATGTACCAAATAGACAATTATTACTTTCTATGCATTAAATCTTTATGAAACACGTTTTCACTTCGAATCTCGATCAAAATCAATTTCTATAAGTTACTTAATCATTTGTAATGCATAGATAAGATGTACATTGTTCGATTAATATTGGGAGCACGCGAAAAAGTTAATAACAATCGCATATAGGAAGAAACATTCACAGAAACCGTTCGCCTTCGCAGATTTTGCAATATCTTGATGTTTATTTATCATAATTATTAATAACCGTCGTAGGACCGTAGTTTGAACAATTATTAACTATTTCCTAGTATAAATAATGGCTTAAAATATCATTTCGTTGAAATATTCTTTGTTCGCGAAGGAATTTTTCGCTGAGATCCAACTGACATTTTCAAGGCTACAGGTATCGATTATCGATTCACAAGTCTTCATCGCGATGATTTTTCTATCTAAAAAAGCGATTAATTGAATTTCGGCACTTTTATGTAAAAAATACCACTTCTACGCGTATTGTGTAAATTATAAGAATTAAACAAATGTTAGATTAATGTATTTAATGAACAATTGTTACTTTCCATGCTTTAAAACTTTACGAAACACGTTTTAACATCGAGTCTCGATCAAAATCAATTTCTATAAATTTCTTAATTAATTGCAATACATAAATAATATGTACATTGTTCAATTAATATTGGGAGCACATATAAATGTTACTAACAATCGCGGAAATGGACAAACATTCACCGAAACCGTTCGCCTTCGCAAATTTAGCAATATCTTGTAATATTTGTTGAAATTAGAACAACTCCTCGACAAACTTGAGCGTTTCTCCGCCAGGTGTTTTCACCCCTTAAGTGTAGTTTAACCCTTTCTCCAATAGATGGCAACCCATTTAATTACCACGGTACAGGGATTTGTAATAGCGGGTTCAGAATATATTTGCATACATACAAACTATAATTCCGATATGTAGAGAAATATTCATTTATTTTATCCCACGGCTTCTTCGATCGTATTTGTTCGATCTAACCAAATATTTCAAGAAATTGATGGCTTTTTATACCGAAACATTGTCAAAAATTGTTTAATCTACGACCCAACGACGGTTGTTAATAATTATGATAAACAAACATCAAGATATTGCGAAATCTTCGAGGACGAATGGTTTCGGTGAATTTTCGTTCATTTCAGCGATTGTTATTAACATTTACGCATGTTCCCTATATTGATCGAACAATGTGCATCTTATTTATGCATTAAAAATGATTGATTCGCCTCTAACAATTGATTTTGATCGAACTTCAAAGTAAAGAGATGTTTCTTAAAGTTTTAAAACATGGAAAATAATAATTGTCTATGAGATACATCAATTTAACATTTGATTAATACATGGAGAATCGAAATTTTTGGTAAAATAAGTGAATAAAAAATAATTATTATAAATAAATAATTAGATTTATTTCCGATTCTGTGTAAATTATTATATACAGTAAATAGTATAAATAAAATTCTTCTGGAGGCCAAAGAGATTAAAAAATATATTAAATAATGTATTTAGAGTGTTAGTGTGTAATTTAACTATAGCTCAAATGATTTATAATAGAAACTATAACTATTATAATCATTTAATCGAAACGGAGAAACGGAGAAACGAAAAAACGAAGGAAGAAACGGAGAAACGAAGAAAGAAACGGAGAAACGAAGAAAGAAACGGAGAAACGAAGAAAGAAACGGAGAAACGAGGAAATAAATGGAGAAACGAAGAAATAAACGGAGAAACGAAGAAAGAAACGGAGAAACGAAGAGAGAAACGGAGAAACGAAGAGAGAAACGGAGAAACGGAGAAAGAAACGGAGAAACGGAGAAATAAATGGAGAAACGAAGAAACAAACGGAGAAACGAAGAAAGAAACGGAGAAACGAAGAAAGAAACGAAGAAAGACACGGAGAAACGAAGAAAGAAACGGAGAAACGAAGAAAGAAACGGAGAAACGAAGAAAGAAACGGAGAAACGAAGAAAGAAACGGAGAAACGAAGAAAGAAACGGCGAAACGGAGAAATAAATGGGGAAACGATAAAGAAATGGAGAAACGAAGAAAGAAACGGAGAAATGAAGAAAGAAACGGAGAAACGGAGAAATAAATGGAAAAACGAAGAAATAAACGGAGAAACGTAGAAAGGAGCGGAGAAACGAACAAAGAAACGGAGAAACGGAGAAATAAATGGAGAAACGAAGAAACAAACGGAGAAACGAAGAAAGAAATGGAGAAGCGAAGAAAGAAACGGAGAAACGAAGAAAGAAACGGAGAAACGAACAAAGAAACGGAGAAACGGAGAAATAAATGGAGAAACGAAGAAACAAACAGAGAAACGAAAAAAGAAACGGACAAACGAAGAAAGAAACGGAGAAACGGAGAAAGAAACGGAGAAACGAAGAAGGAAACGGAGAAACGGCGAAATAAATGGAAAAACGAAGAAATAAACGGAGAGACGAAGAAAGGAGCGGAGAAACGAACAAAGAAACGGACAAACGAAGAAAGAAACGGAGAAACGGAGAAAGAAACGGAGAAACGGAGAAAGAAACGGAGAAACGAAGAAATAAATGGAGAAACGAAGAAATAAACGGAGAAACGAAGAAAGAAACGGAGAAACGAAGAAAGAAACGAAGAAACGAAGAAGGAAACGGAGAAACGAAGAAAGAAACGGAGAAACGAAGAAAGAAACAGATAAACGAAGAAATAAATGGAGAAACGAAGAAATAAACGGAGAAACGAAGAAAGAAACGGAGAAACGAAGAAAGAAACGAAGAAACGAAGAAAGAAACGGAGAAACGAAGAAAGAAACGGAGAAACGAAGAAAGAAACGGAGAAACGATCAAAGAAACGGAGAAACGAACAAAGAAACGGAGAAACGAACAAAGAAACGGAGAAGCGAAGAGAGAAACGGAGAAACGATGAAAGAAACGGAGAAACAAAGAAAGAAACGGAGAAACGAAGAAAGAAACGGAGAATCGGAGAAATAAATGGAGAAACGAACAAAAAACGGTGAAACGGAGAAACGGAAAACCCGAGAAACGGAGAAACGGAGAAACCGAGAAACGGAGAAACCGAGAAACGGAGAAACCGAGAGTCGGAGAAACGGAGTAACCGAGAAACGGAGAAACGGAGATAAGGAGAAACGGAGAGACGGAGAAACCGAGAAACGGAGAAACGGAGAAACGGAGATACGGAGAAACGTTTCTTTTTTCGTTTCTCCGTTTCTTTGTTCGTTTCCCCGTTTCTTTCTTCGTTTCTCCGTTTCTTTGTTCGTTTCTCCGTTTCTTTGTTCGTTTCTCCGTTTATTTCTTTGTTTCTCCATTTATTTCTCCGTTTCTCCGTTTCTTTCTTCGTATCTCCGTTTCTTTCTTCGTTTCTCCATTTATTTCTCCGTTTCTCCGTTTCTTTCTTCGTTTCTCCGTTTCTTTCTTCGTTTCTCCGTTTATTTCTCCGTTTCTCCGTTTCTTTCTACGTTTCTCCGTTTATTACTTCGTTTCTCAATTTATTTCTCCGATTCTCCGTTTCTTTCTTCGTTTCTTTGTTTCTTTCTTCGTTTCTCCGTTTATTTCTCCGTTTCTCCGTTTCTTTCTTCGTTTCTCCGTTTATTTCTTTGTTTCTCCATTTATTTCTCCGTTTCTCCGTTTCTTTCTTCGTATCTCAGTTTCTTTCTTCGTTTCTCCATTTATTTCTCCGTTTCTCCGTTTCTTTCTTCGTTTCTCGGTTTCTTTCTTCTTTTCTCCGTTTCTTTCTTCGTTTCTCCGTTTCTTTCTTCGTTTCTCCGTTTCTTTCTTCGTTTCTCCGTTTCTTTCTTCGTTTCTCCGTTTCTTTCTTCGTTTCTCCGTTTCTTTCTTCGTTTCTCCGTTTCGTTCATCGTTTCTCCGTTTATATCTTCGTTTCTCCATTTATTTCTCCGTTTCTTTCTTCGTTTCTCCGTTTTATTCATCGTTTCTCCGTTTCTTTCTTCGTTTCTCCGTTTCTTTCTTCGTTTCTCCGTTTCTTTCTCCGTTTCACGGTTTATTCCTTCGTTTCTCCGTTTCTTTCTTCGTTTCTTCGTTTCTTTCTCCGTTTCTCGGTTTATTTCTTCGTTTCTCCATTTATTTCTCCGATTCTCCGTTTCTTTCTTCGTTTCTTTGTTTCTTTCTTCGTTTCTCCGTTTCTTTCTTCGTTTCTCCGTTTATTTCTTCGTTTCTCCATTTATTTCTCCGTTTCTCCGTTTCTTTCTTCGTTTCTCCGTTTATTTCTTCGTTTCTCAATTTATTTCTCCGATTCTCCGTTTCTTTCTTCGTTTCCTCGTTTCTTTCTTCGTTTCTCCATTTATTTCCTCGTTTCTCCGTTTCTTTCTTCGTTTCTCCGTTTCTTTCTTCGTTTCTCCGTTTCTTTCTTCGTTTCTCCGTTTCTTCCTTCGTTTTTTCGTTTCTCCGTTTCTCCGTTTCGATTAAATGATTATAATATTTATAATTTCTATTATAAATCATTTGATCTATAGTTAAATTAGACACTAATACTCTGAATACATATTTAATATATTTTTTAATCTCTTTAGCCTCCAGAAGAATTTTATTTATACTATTTACTACATATAATAATTTACACAGAATCGGAAGTAAATCTAATTATTTATTTATAATAATTATTTTTTTTTCACTTATCTTAATAATTGGGATGTACTCTTTAAATGTTCGATTCATTTCTTTAATTTATTCATTAAATTGAATTAATCTATTCTTTATAATAACTTTAATAAAATTAATCCCTATAATTATTACAGAACTCATATTAAAATTTAATAATGAAATTTATTTTATTTGCCTAATTAATGTAATTATTGCCCCTACCATTTGCTTAAACAGAAAAATGAATCATAATAATTATAGGATATTCATCTGTTATACAAACATCTATTATAGTTATTTTATTAATAATTAACAAAAATACATTTTTAACATATTTCATTCTATATTCAATAATTTCTTTAATTTTAATTTTTATATTTAAAATAATAAAGATAAAATCTTCTTCCTTATTCAATATATTAACCTCTAATAAAAGAAAAATTATTTTATACTCAATAATTATTATGTACACAAATTTCCCACCTATAGCACTCTTTATACTGAAATAAATCGTCCTAGAAACATTAATAAATTCAAGAATAAAATTTACCGTGGAAGGTTTAATTTTACATTTATTCGAAAGATGAAACATACAAAAGTTTGTACAAATGTAATTATTTATTTTATCGCACGGTAGGGAATATCATACAAATGGAAATACTTATCTCTAATGTCGGTAAATTGTACTTGTCGCGCCATCTATTTTTGGAAATGAGAACAATTCCTCGACAAACTTGAGCGTTTCTCCGCCAGGTGTTTTCACCCCTTAAGTGCAGTTTAACCCTTTCTCCAATAGATGGCAACCCATGTAATTACCACGTTACAGGGATTTGTAATTGCGGGTTCAGAATATATTTGCATACATACAAACTATAATTCCGATATGTAGAGAAATATTCATTTATTTTATCCCACGGCTTCTTCGATCGTATTTGTTCGATCTAACCAAATATTTCAAGAAATTGATGGCTTTTTATACCGAAACATTGTCAAAAATTGTTTAATCTACGACCCAAAGACGGTATTAATAATTATGATAAACAAACATCAAGATATTGCGAAATCTTCGAGGACGAAGGGTTTCCGTGAATGTTCGTTCATTTCAGCGATTGTTATTAACATTTACGCATGTTCCCTATATTGATCGAACAATGTGCATCTTATTTATGCATTAAAAATGATTCATTCGCCTCTAGCAATTGATTTTGATCGAACTTCAAAGTAAGGAGATGATCCTTAAAGTCTTAAAACATGGAAAGTAATAATTGTCTATAAGATATATCAATTTAACATTTGATTAATACATGAATAATGGAAATTTTTGGTAAAATAAGTGAATAAAAAATAATTATTATAAATAAATAATTAGATTTATTTCCGATTCTGTGTAAATTATTATATACAGTAAATAGTATAAATAAAACTCTTCTGGAGGCTAAAGAGATTAAAAAATATATTAAATATGTATTTAGAGTATTAGTGTATAATTTAACTATAGCTCAAATGATTTATAATAGAAATTATAACTATTATAATCATTTAATCGAAACGGAGAAACGGAGAAACGGAGAAACGGAGAAACGAACAAAGAAACGGAGAAACGGAGAAACGGAGAAATAAATGGAGAAACGAAGAAAGAAACGGAGAAACGAAGAAAGAAACGGAGAAACGAAGAAAGAAACGGAGTAACGAAGAAAGAAACGAAGAAACGAACAAAGAAACGGAGAAACGAAGAAAGAAACGGAGAAACGATGAAAGAAACGGAGAAACGATGAAAGAAACGGAGAAACAAAGAAAGAGACGAAGAAAGAAACGGAGAAAAGAAGAAAGAAACGGAGAAACGAAGAAAGAAACGGAGAAACGAAGGAAGAAAGGGAGAAACGGAGAAACGGAGAAACCGAGAAACGGAGAAACGGAGAAACCGAGAAACGGAGAAACGGAGAAACCGAGAAACGGAGAAACGGAGAAACCGAGAAACGGAGAAACGGAGAAACGGAGAAACGGTTCTCCGTTTCCTTTTTCGTTTCTCCGTTTCTTTGTTCGTTTCTCCGTTTCTTTGTTCGTTTCTTCGGTACTTTGTTCGTTTCTCCATTTATTTCGCCGTTTCTCCGTTTCTTTCTTCGTTTCTCCGTTTCTTTGTACGTTTCTCCGTTTCTTTCTTCGCATCACCGTTTCTTTGTTTGTTTCTCCGCTTCTTTCTTCGTATCTCCGTTTTTTTCTTCGCTTCTCCGTTTTTTTCTTCGTTTCTCCGTTTCTTTGTTCGTTTCGCCGTTTCTTTCTTCGTTTCTCCGTTTCTTTCTTCGTTTCTCCGTTTCTTTCTTCGTTTCTCCGTTTCTTTCTTCGTTTCTCCGTTTCTTTCTTCGTTTCTCCGTTTCTTTGTTCATTTCTCCGTTTCTTTCTTCGTTTCTTCGTTTCTTTCTTCGTTACTCCGTTTCTTTCTTCGTTTCTCCGTTTCTGTGTTCGTTTCTCCGTTTCTTTGTTCGTTTCTCCGTTTCTTTGTTCGTTTCTCCGTTTCTTTCCCCGTTTCACGGTTTATTTCTTCGTTTCTCCATTTATTTCTCCGATTCTCCGTTTCTTTCTTCGTTTCTTTCTTCGTTACTCCGTTTCATTCTTCGTTTCTCCGTTCCTTTCTTCGTTTGTCCGTTTATTTCTTCGTTTCTCCATTTATTTCTCCGTTTCTCCGTTTCTTTCTTCGTTTCTCCGTTTCTTTCTTCGTTTCTCCGTTTCTTTGTTCGTTTCTCCGTTTCTTTCTTCGTTTCTCCGTTTCTTTCTTCGTTTCTCCGTTTCTTTCTTCGTTTCTCCGTTTCTTTCTTCGTTTCTCCGTTTCTTTCTTCGTTTCTCCGTTTTTTTGTTCATTTCTCCGATTCTTTCTTCGTTTCTTCGTTTCTTTCTGCGTTACTCCGATTCTTTCTTCGTTTCTACGTTTCTTTCTGCGTTACTCCGTTTCTTTCTTCGTTTCTGCGTTTCTTTCTCCGTTTCACGGTTTATTTCTTCGATTCTCCATTTATTTCTCCGTTTCTCCGTTTCTTTCTTCGTTTCTCTGTTTCTTTCTTCGTTTCTCCGTTTCTTTGTTCGTTTCTCCGTTTCTTTCTTCGTTTCTCCGTTTCTTTGTCCGTTTCTCCGTTTCTTTCTCCGTTTCTCGGTTTATTTCTTTGTTTCTCCATTTATTTCTCCGATTCTCAGTTTCTTTCTTCGTTTCTTTCTTCGTTTCTCCGTTTCATTCTTCGTTTCTCCGTTTCTTTGTTCGTTTCTCCGTTTCTTTGTTCGTTTCTCCGTTTCTTTTTTCGTTTCTTCGTTTCTTTCTTCATTTCTCCATTTCTTTCTTCGTTTCTCCGTTTCTTCCTTCGTTTCATCGTTTCTCCGTTTCTCCGTTTCACCGTTTCGATTAAATGATTATAATATTTATAATTTCTATTATAAATCATTTGATGTATAGTTAAATTAGACACTAATACTCTAAATACATATTTAATATATTTTTTAATCTCTTTGGCCTCCAGAAGAATTTTATTTATACTATTTACTATATATAATAATTTACACAGAATCGGAAATAAATCTAATTATTTATTTATAATAATTTTTTTTTTTTCACCTATCTCAAAAATTGGGATGTACTCTTTAAATGTTCGATTCATTTCTTTAATTTATTCATTAAATTGAATTAATCTATTCTTTATAATAACTTTAATAAAATTAATCCCTATTATTATTAAACAACTCATATTAAAATTTAATAATGAAATTTATTTTATTTGCCTAATTAATGTAATTATTGCCCCTATCATTTGCTTAAACAAAAAAATCAATCATAATAATTACAGGATATTCATCTGTTATACAAACATCTATTATAGTTATTTTATTAATAATTAACAAAAATACATTTTTAACATATTTCATTTTATATTCAATAATTTCTTTAATTTTAATTTTTATATTTATAATAATAAAGATTAACTCTTCTTCCTTATTTAATATATTATCCTCTAATGAGAGAAAAATTATTTTATACTCAATAATTATTATGTACACAAATTTCCCACCTATAGCACTCTTTATACTGAATTAAATCGTCCTAGAAACATTAATAAATTCAAGATTAAAATTTACCGTGGAAGGTTTAATTTTACATTTATTCGAAAGATGAAACATACAAAAGTTTGTACAAAAGTATTTATTTATTTCATCGCACGGTAGGGAATATCAGACAAATGGAAATACTTATCTCTAATGTCGGTAAATTGTACTTGTCGCGCCATCTATTTGTGGAAATTAGAACAATTCCTCGACAAACTTGAGCGTTTCTCCGCCAGGTGTTTTCACCCCTTAAGTGTAGTTTAACCCTTTCTCCAATAGATGGCAACCCATGTAATTACCACGTTACAGGGATTTGTAATTGCAGGTTCAGAGTATATTTGCATACATACAAACTATAGTTCCGATATGTAGAGAAATATTCATTTATTTTGTCCCACGGCTTCTTCGATCGTATTTGTTCGATCTAACCAAATATTTCAAGAAATTGATGGCTTTTTATACCGAAACATTGTCAAAAATTGTCTAATCTACGGCCCAACGACGGTTGTTAATAATTATGATAAACAAACATCAAGATATTGCGAAATCTTCGAGGGCGAATGGTTTCGGTGAATGTACGTTCATTTCAGCGATTGTTATTAACATTTACGCATGTTCCCTATATTGATCGAACAATGTGCATCTTATTTATGCATTAAAAATGATTGATTCGCCTCTAGCAATTGATTTTGATCGAACTTCAAAGTAAAGAGATGTTTCTTAAAGTTTTAAAACATGGAAAGTAATAATTGTCTATGAGATATATCAATTTAACATTTGATTAATACATGAAGAATCGAAATTTTTGGTAAAATAAGTGAATAAACAATAATTATTATAAATAAATAATTAGATTTATTTCCGATTCTATAAAAATTATTATATACAGTAAATAGTGTAGTATCGGATTTTCGGCGTCCGCTTAGGCTTGCTTCGAGCGTAGGCCTAAACAAGATAACGTGCGCGGTTGGACTCGAGTTGGAGTAAACATTTAGCGCCGATCGGCCCGCTAGTTTTCCTGGAAGGCATGAGTATCCTTTACAGGGGGTCTTGTGCGACGACCGAGCGTGAGAATGCATGGAGATGAAAGGAAATACATGTGGTTCGGAGAAAGTGAAGAGTGTTTAGAAATGACGGGTGATTGGGATGGCCGAGCGTGGCCGAATGTCTGAAGTGAGAGAGACTGAGGATAGGAATGAAAGAGAATGAATGGGAATGACTATATAGAGCGCGAGAAGAACGTAGGAACATAGTATGACAAAGTATGACGACGAGAGTATGCCCGAAGAGTGTGTCGCGGACGGTATGACTAAAAAGACGATAAGACGAGACAACTAAAAGACGTATCCAGCGAAACTAACCACTGACACTACATCTAACACTACCATCATTGTAATATATAATATTATTAAATATACTTTAATATACCACATTAGAGCAATAGTTATTTGGGGGCTCGTACGGGGATAAATCATGCAAAAGGATCTCTTCTCCAGAGATCAAAGTGATAGGAG